>NC_058080.1:30874824-31196931 GCF_014858855.1 Bufo gargarizans
TACCTTATTATACACAGAGCTATACCGTCAATATACACAGAGCTATACCGTCCATATACACAGAGCTATACCGTCCATATACACAGCAGCAATACCGTCCATATACACTAAGCTATACCGTCCATATACACAGAGCTATGCCGTCTATATACACAGGGCTATACCGTCCATATACACAGCAGCAATTACATCCATATACACAGAGCTATACCTTCCATATAAACAGAGATATACCGTTTATATATGCAGAGCTATACCGTCCATATACACAGAGCTATACCGTCCATATACACAGAGCTATACCGTCCATATACACAGAGCTATACCGTCCATATACGCAAAGCTATACCGTCCATATACGCAGAGCTATGCTGTCCATATACGCAGAGTAATACCGTATATATCCCCAGAGCTATATTGTCCATATACGCAGAGCTATACCGTCCATATACACAGAGCTATACTGTCCATATACACAGAGCTATACCGTCCATATACACAGCATCAATACCGTCCATAGACAGAGCTATATCGTCCATATACTCAGAGCTATACCGTCCATATAGACAGAGCTAAACCGTCCATATACACAGAGCTATACCGTTCATATACACAGAGCTATACCGTCCGTATACACAGCAGCAATACCGTACATATACACCAAGCTATACCGTTCATATACACAGAGCTATACCGTCTATATACACAGGGCTATAATGTCCATATACACAGAGCTATACTGTCCATATACACAGCAGCAATTCCGTCCATATACACAGAGATATACCATCCATATACACAGAGCTATACCGTCCATAAAAACAGGGCTATACCGTTCATATACACAGAGCTATACCGTTCATATACACAGAGCTATACCGTCCATATACACAGAGCTATACCGTCCATATACACAGAGCTATACTGTCCATATACACAGCAGCAAAACCGTTAATATACACCAAGCTATACCGTTCATATACACCAAGCTATACCGTCCATATACACAGAGCTATACCGTCTATATACACAGGGCTAAACTGTCCATATACACAGCAGCAATTCCGTCCATATACACAGAGCTATACCTACCATATAAACAGAGCTATACCGTTCATATATGCAGAGCTATACCATCCATATACAGAGCTATACCGTCCATATACACAGAGCTATTCCATCCATATACACAGAGCTATTCCGTCCATATACACAAAGCTATACCGTCCATAAACACAGAGCTATACCGTCCATATACACAGAGCTATACCGTCCATATACACAGAGCTATACCGTCCATATACTCAGCAGCAAATACATACACCATACAATACAAGAGTCTCCTCAGCACTCTGATATAAAAATACCAAGGGAGAATCTTCAGAAACAAGCAGACAACCCAGAAAACTGTTCCTGCAAACAGTCAGCCTAGAAGTGTTGGGAAGAGGTTTTAATTTAATCTGAATTTCTGGAAAAATTCTATTCATTTAGAAGGGAAAATTCCTTGCACTTCGTGGTAGCGAATAAATTTTTCCTGAAATGGCAGGAAAAAAAAAAACACACTCATCTAATTCATTTCCACGAAAAATTGTTGTGCGAGGTGCGATGACATCATCACATAACTGCACTAAATTTTGCGCCATTTCTTCACTAAAGATAGCTGCGGTGGCCTCTACCCTTTCAAATTAATTATTTAAGTGTTTTATGTTTATTTTTTAACTAATTAATCCCTGAAAGCTTTCAATGTTAATCTAAGATCCCGCAATCAGCGATGAAAGCGGCATCTCAGGGGTTCAAGAAATGTGCTTGTGACATAAATATGTGACATGTAATTGACATAAAGAAAATTTATTTGTGAAATTTGGTGAAACAGCCAAATTGAGTTTTTCATGACTTCACTCATTTCTACTTCACACCTTTAAAGAGCATTACCTTTTTTTAATTTTGAATTCACATTGTCACAGGAGTTTTTTTTTTCTAAATAAAATAAATAAATAAACAATTCTTCATGGTTTTCATTTTGCGCTAAACTTCTAAACATAACATGGCAACAATCTTGTGTGAGTCAAGATTAGACATGAGCAAATTTGTCAAAAATTTTATTCACTTTCTGACGGTTTCTCAAATTTCCAAAAAGGATTTGATTCAATCCAAATTTATTTGTGATGAATAGTGTTAAAAAAGGCTATTTCCTGGCTGCAAAGATCCTGTATAGTGGTGTAGAGCACTGTGCCTGTATAGCGGTGTAGAACACTGTGCCTGTATAGCGGTGTAGAACACTGTGCCTGTATAGCGGTGTAGAACACTGTGCCTGTATAGTGGTGTAGAACACTGTGCCTGTATAGTGGTGTAGAACACTGTGCCTGTATAGTGGTGTAGAACACTGTGCCTGTATAGTGGTGTAGAACACTGTGCCTGTATAGTGGTGTAGAACACTGTGCCTGTATAGCGGTGTAGAACACTGTGCCTGTATAGCGGTGTAGAACACTGTGCCTGTATAGGGGTGTAGAACACTGTGCCTTTATAGCGGTGTAGAACACTGTGCCTGTATAGCGGTGTAGAACACTGTGCCTGTATAGTGGTGTAGAACACTGTGCCTGTATAGTGGTGTAGAACACTGTGCCTGTATAGTGGTGTAGAGCACTGTGCCTGTATAGCGGTGTAGAACACTGTGCCTGTATAGTGGTGTAGAACACTGTGCCTGTATAGTGGTGTAGAACACTGTGCCTGTATAGCGGTATAGAACACTGTGCCTGTATAGTTGTGTAGAACACTGTGCCTGTATAGTGGTGTTATACACTGTGCCTGTATAGTGGTGTAGAACACTGTGCCTGTATAGCGGTGTAGAACACTGTGCCTGTATAGCGGTGTAGAACACTGTGCCTGTATAGCGGTGTAGAACACTGTGCTGTATAGTGGTGTAGAACACTGTGCCTGTATAGCGGTGTAGAACACTGTGCCTGTATAGCGGTGTAGAACACTGTGCCTGTATAGTGGTGTAGAACACTGTGCCTGTATAGTGGTGTAGAACACTGTGCCTGTATAGTGGTGTAGAACACTGTGCCTGTATAGCGGTGTAGAACACTGTGCCTGTATAGTGGTGTAGAACACTGTGCCTGTATAGTGGTGTAGAACACTGTGCCTGTATAGTGGTGTAGAACACTGTGCCTGTATAGTGGTGTAGAACACTGTGCCTGTATAGTGGTGTAGAACACTGTGCCTGTATAGTGGTGTAGAACACTGTGCCTGTATAGCTGGTGTAGAACACTGTGCCTGTATAGCGGTGTAGAACACTGTGCCTGTATAGCGGTGTAGAACACTGTGCCTGTATAGTGGTGTAGAACACTGTGCCTGTATAGCGGTGTAGAACACTGTGCCTGTATAGTGGTGTAGAACACTGTGCCTGTATAGTGGTGTAGAACACTGTGCCTGTATAGTGGTGTAGAACACTGTGCCTGTATAGTGGTGTAGAACACTGTGCCTGTATAGTGGTGTAGAACACTGTGCCTGTATAGTGGTGTAGAACACTGTGCCTGTATAGTGGTGTAGAACACTGTGCCTGTATAGCGGTGTAGAACACTGTGCCTGTATAGTGGTGTAGAACACTGTGCCTGTATAGTGGTGTAGAACACTGTGCCTGTATATCGGTGTAGAACACTGTGCCTGTATAGTGGTATAGAGCAATGTGCCTGTATAGCGGTGTAGAACACTGTGCCTATATAGGGGTGTAGAACTCTGTGCCTGTATAGGGGTGTAGAACTCTGTGCCTTTATAGCGGTGTAGAACACTGTGACTGTATAGTGGTGTAGAACACTGTGCCTGTATAGTGGTGTAGAACACTGTGCCTGTATAGCGGTATAGAACACTGTGCCTGTATAGTTGTGTAGAACACTGTGCCTGTATAGTGGTGTAATACACTGTGCCTGTATAGTGGTGTAGAACACTGTGCCTGTATAGTGGTGTAATACACTGTGCCTGTATAGCGGTGTAGAACACTGTGCCTGTATAGCGGTGTAGAACACTGTGCCGGTATATAGGTGTAGAGCATTGTGCCTGTATAGTGGTGTAGAACACTGTGCCTGTATAGTGGTGTAGAACACTGTGCCTGTATAGCGGTGTAGAACACTGTGCCTGTATAGTGGTGTAGAACACTGTGCCTGTATAGCGGTGTAGAACACTGTGCCTGTATAGCGGTGTAGAACACTGTGCCTGTATAGTGGTGTAGAACACTGTGCCTGTATAGTGGTGTAGAACACTGTGCCTGTATAGTGGTGTAGAACACTGTGCCTGTATAGTGGTGTAGAACACTGTGCCTGTATAGTGGTGTAGAACACTGTGCCTGTATAGTGGTGTAGAACACTGTGCCTGTATAGTGGTGTAGAACACTGTGCCTGTATAGTGGTGTAGAACACTGTGCCTTTATAGTGGTGTAGAACACTGTGCCTGTATAGCGGTGTAGAACACTGTGCCTGTATAGCGGTGTAGAACACTGTGCCTGTATAGCGGTGTAGAACACTGTGCCTGTATAGCGGTGTAGAACACTGTGCCTGTATATCGGTGTAGAACACTGTGCCTGTATAGTGGTGTAGAACACTGTGCCTGTATAGCGGTGTAGAACACTGTGCCTGTATAGCGGTGTAGAACACTGTGCCTGTATAGCGGTGTAGAGCACTGTGCCTGTATAGTGGTGTAGAGCACTGTGCCTGTATAGCGGTGTAGAGCACTGTGTCTGTATAGCGGTGTAGAACACTGTGCCTGTATAGCGGTGTAGAACACTATGCCTGTATAGTGGTGTAGAACACTGTGCCTGTATAGGGGTGTAGAACACTGTGCCTGTATAGGGGTGTAGAACATTGTGCCTGTATAGTGGTGTAGAACACTGTGCCTGTATAGCGGTGTAGAACACTGTGCCTGTATAGTGGTGTAGAACACTGTGCCTGTATAGCGGTGTAGAACACTGTGCCTGTATAGCGGTGTAGGACACTGTGCCTGTATAGCGGTGTAGAGCACTGTGCCTGTATAGCGGTGTAGAACACTGTGCCTGTATAGTGGTGTAGAACACTGTGCCTGTATAGCAGTGTAGAACACTGTGCCTGTATAGCAGTGTAGAACACTGTGCCTGTATAGTGGTGTAGAACACTGTGCCTGTATAGAGGTGTAGAACACTGTGCCTGTATAGTGGTGTAGAACACTGTGCCTGTATAGCGGTGTAGAACACTGTGCCTGTATAGCGGTGTAAAACACTGTGCCTGTATAGCGGTGTAGAACACTGTGCCTGTATAGCGGTGTAGAACACTGTGCCTGTATAGTGGTGTAGAACACTGTGCCTGTATAGTGGTGTAGAACACTGTGCCTGTATAGTGGTGTAGAACACTGTACCTGTATAGTGGTGTAGAACACTGTGCCTGTATAGCGGTGTAGAACACTGTGCCTGTATAGCGGTGTAGAGCACTGTGCCTGTATAGCGGTGTAGAACACTGTGCCTGTATAGCGGTGTAGAACACTGTGCCTGTATAGCGGTGTAGAACACTGTGCCTGTATAATGGTGTAGAACACTGTGCCTGTATAGCGGTGTAGAGCACTGTGCCTGTATAGCGGTGTAGAACACTGTGCCTTGCAGTAACACACATAGGGAGTCTGCTGTGGTAGTGAGATAATACTGTGAGTCCGTATGACATGCAGATGACTGGCGTCGCTCTTAGAATCAATTCAAACTTCACTCATTGATCAGTTATGAGGTCAAAACTTAACAAATAACTCAAGTGTGAACTCAGCCTTACAGGTCAATGTTATCACGAGTAGAGTTGAGCGAACACCTGGATGTTCGGGTTCGAGAAGTTCGGCCGAACATCCCGGAAATGTTCGGGTTCGGGATCCGAACCCGATCCGAACTTCGTCCCGAACCCGAACCCCATTGAAGTCAATGGGGACCCGAACTTTTCGGCACTAAAAAGGCTGTAAAACAGCCCAGGAAAGAGCTAGAGGGCTGCAAAAGGCAGCAACATGTAGGTAAATCCCCTGCAAACAAATGTGGATAGGGAAATGAATTAAAATAAAAATTAAATAAATAAAAATTAACCAAAATCAATTGGAGAGAGGTTCCATAGCAGAGAATCTGGCTTCCCGTCACCCACCACTGGAACAGTCCATTCTCAGATATTTAGGCCCCGGCACCCAGGCAGAGGAGAGAGGTCCCGTAACAGAGAATCTGTCTTCATGTCAGCAGAGAATTAGTCTGCATGTCATAGCAGAGAATGAGGCTTCACGTCAGCCACCACTGCAACAGTCCATTGGCATATATTTAGGCCCAGCACACACACAGGCAGAGGAGAGAGGTCCCGTAACAGACAATCTGGCTTCATGTCAGCAGAGAATTAGTCTGCATGTCATAGCAGAGAATCAGGCTTCACGTCACCCACCACTGCAACAGTCCATTGGCATATATTTAGGCCCAGCACCCAGGCAGAGGAGGGAGGTCCCGTAACAGAGAATCTGTCTTCATGTCAGCAGAGAATTAGTCTGCATGTCATAGCAGAGAATGAGGCTTCACGTCAGCCACCACTGCAACAGTCCATTGGCATATATTTAGGCCCAGCACACACACAGGCAGAGGAGAGAGGTCCCGTAACAGAGAATCTGGCTTCATGTCAGCAGAGAATCAGTCTGCATGTCATAGCAGAGAATCAGGCTTCACGTCAGCCACCACTGCAACAGTCCATTGTCATAAATTTAGGCCCAGCACCCAGGCAGAGGAGAGAGGTCCCGTAACAGAGAATCTGGCTTCATGTCAGCAGAGAATCAGTCTTCATATCATAGCAGAGAATCAGGCTTCACGTCACCCACCACTGTAAGAGTCAATTTTCATAAATTTAGGCGTCACCCACCACTGTAAGAGTCAATTTTCATAAATTTAGGCCCAGAACCCAGGCAGAGGAGAAAGGTCCCGTAACAGACAATCTGGCTTCATGTCAGCAGAGAATCAGTCTTCATATCATAGCAGAGAATCAGGCTTCACGTCACCCACCACTGTAAGAGTCAATTTTCATAAATCTAGGCCCAGAACCCAGGCAGAGGAGAAAGGTCCCGTAACAGACAATCTGGCTTCATGTCAGCAGAGAATCAGTCTTCATATCATAGCAGAGAATCAGGCTTCACGTCACCCACCACTGTAAGAGTCAATTTTCATAAATTTAGGCCCAGAACCCAGGCAGAGGAGAAAGGTCCCGTAACAGACAATCTGGCTTCATGTCAGCAGAGAATCAGTCTTCATATCATAGCAGAGAATCAGGCTTCACGTCACCCACCACTGTAAGAGTCAATTTTCATAAATTTAGGCCCAGAACCCAGGCAGAGGAGAAAGGTCCCGTAACAGAGAATCTGGCTTCATGTCAGCAGAGAATCAGTCTTCATATCATAGCAGAGAATCAGGCTTCACGTCACCCACCACTGTAAGAGTCAATTTTCATAAATTTAGGCCCAGAACCCAGGCAGAGGAGAAAGGTCCCGTAACAGAGAATCTGGCTTCATGTCAGCAGAGAATCAGTCTTCATATCATAGCAGAGAATGAGGCTTCACGTCAGCCACCACTGCAACAGTCCATTGGCATATATTTAGGCCCAGCACACACACAGGCAGAGGAGAGAGGTCCCGTAACAGAGAATCTGGCTTCATGTCAGCAGAGAATTAGTCTGCATGTCATAGCAGAGAATGAGGCTTCACGTCACCCACCACTGTAAGAGTCAATTTTCATAAATTTAGGCCCAGAACCCAGGCAGAGGAGAAAGGTCCCGTAACAGAGAATCTGGCTTCATGTCAGCAGAGAATCAGTCTTCATATCATAGCAGAGAATCAGGCTTCACGTCACCCACCACTGTAAGAGTCAATTTTCATAAATTTAGGCCCAGAACCCAGGCAGAGGAGAAAGGTCCCGTAACAGAGAATCTGGCTTCATGTCAGCAGAGAATCAGTCTTCATATCATAGCAGAGAATGAGGCTTCACGTCAGCCACCACTGCAACAGTCCATTGGCATATATTTAGGCCCAGCACACACACAGGCAGAGGAGAGAGGTCCCGTAACAGAGAATCTGGCTTCATGTCAGCAGAGAATTAGTCTGCATGTCATAGCAGAGAATGAGGCTTCACGTCACCCACCACTGTAAGAGTCAATTTTCATAAATTTAGGCCCAGAACCCAGGCAGAGGAGAAAGGTCCCGTAACAGAGAATCTGGCTTCATGTCAGCAGAGAATCAGTCTTCATATCATAGCAGAGAATCAGGCTTCACGTCACCCACCACTGTAAGAGTCAATTTTCATAAATTTAGGCCCAGAACCCAGGCAGAGGAGAAAGGTCCCGTAACAGAGAATCTGGCTTCATGTCAGCAGAGAATCAGTCTTCATATCATAGCAGAGAATCAGGCTTCACGTCACCCACCACTGTAAGAGTCAATTTTCATAAATTTAGGCCCAGAACCCAGGCAGAGGAGAAAGGTCCCGTAACAGAGAATCTGGCTTCATGTCAGCAGAGAATCAGTCTTCATATCATAGCAGAGAATCAGGCTTCACGTCACCCACCACTGTAAGAGTCAATTTTCATAAATTTAGGCCCAGAACCCAGGCAGAGGAGAAAGGTCCCGTAACAGAGAATCTGGCTTCATGTCAGCAGAGAATCAGTCTTCATATCATAGCAGAGAATCAGGCTTCACGTCACCCACCACTGTAAGAGTCAATTTTCATAAATTTAGGCCCAGAACCCAGGCAGAGGAGAAAGGTCCCGTAACAGACAATCTGGCTTCATGTCAGCAGAGAATCAGTCTTCATATCATAGCAGAGAATCAGGCTTCACGTCACCCACCACTGTAAGAGTCAATTTTCATAAATTTAGGCCCAGAACCCAGGCAGAGGAGAAAGGTCCCGTAACAGACAATCTGGCTTCATGTCAGCAGAGAATCAGTCTTCATATCATAGCAGAGAATCAGGCTTCACGTCAGCCACCACTGCAACAGTCCATTGTCATAAATTTAGGCCCAGCACCCAGGCAGAGGAGAGAGGTCCCGTAACAGAGGATCTGGCTTCATGTCAGCAGAGAATCAGTCTGCATGTCATAGCAGAGAATCAGGCTTCACGTCAGCCACCACTGCAACAGTCCATTGTCATAAATTTAGGCCCAGCACCCAGGCAGAGAAGAGAGGTCCCGTAACAGACAATCTGGCTTCATGTCAGCAGAGAATTAGTCTGCATGTCATAGCAGAGAATCAGGCTTCATGTCAGCCACCACTGCAACAGTCCATTGGCATATATTTAGGCCTAGCACACAGGCAGAGGAGAGGTTCATTCAACTTTGGGTAGCATCGCAATATAATGGTAAAATGAAAATAAAAATAGGATTGAATGAGGAAGTGCCCTGGAGTCCAATAATATATGGTTATGGGGAGGTAGTTAATGTCTAATCTGGACAAGGGACGGACAGGTCCTGTGGGATCCATGCCTGGTTCATTTTTATGAACGTCAGCTTGTCCACATTGGCTGTAGACAGGCGGCTGCGTTTGTCTGTAATGACGCCCCCTGCCGTGCTGAATACACGTTCAGACAAAACGCTGGCTGCCGGGCAGGCCAGCACCTCCAAGGCATAAAAGGCTAGCTCTGGCCACGTGGACAATTTAGAGACCCAGAAGTTGAATGGGGCCGAACCATCAGTCAGTACGTGGAGGGGTGTGCACACGTACTGTTCCACCATGTTAGTGAAATGTTGCCTCCTGCTAACACGTTGCGTATCAGGTGGTGGTGCAGTTAGCTGTGGCGTGTTGACAAAAGTTTTCCACATCTCTGCCATGCTAACCCTGCCCTCAGAGGAGCTGGCCGTGACACAGCTGCCTTGGCGACCTCTTGCTCCTCCTCTGCCTTGGCCTTGGGCTTCCACTTGTTCCCCTGTGACATTTGGGAATGCTCTCAGTAGCGCGTCTACCAACGTGCGCTTGTACTCGCGCATCTTCCTATCACGCTCCAGTGCAGGAAGTAAGGTGGGCACATTGTCTTTGTAGCGTGGATCCAGCAGGGTGGCAACCCAGTAGTCCGCACAGGTTAAAATGTGGGCAACTCTGCTGTCGTTGCGCAGGCACTGCAGCATGTAGTCGCTCATGTGTGCCAGGCTGCCCAGGGGTAAGGACAAGCTGTCCTCTGTGGGAGGCGTATCGTCATCGTCCTGCCTTTCCCCCCAGCCACGCACCAGTGATGGACCCGAGCTGCGTTGGGTGCCACCCCGCTGTGACCATGCTTCATCCTCATCCTCCTCCACCTCCTCCTCATCCTCGTCCTCCTCGTCCTCCAGTAGTGGGCCCTGGCTGGCCACATTTGTACCTGGCCTCTGCTGTTGCCAAAAACCTCCCTCTGAGTCACTTCGAAGAGACTGGCCTGAAAGTGCTAAAAATGACCCCTCTTCCTCCTCCTCCTCCTCCTCCTCCTGGGCCACCTCCTCTTCCATCATCGCCCTAAGTGTTTTCTCAAGGAGACATAGAAGTGGTATTGTAACGCTGATAACGGTGTCATCGCCACTGGCCATGTTGGTGGAGTACTCGAAACAGCGCAACAGGGCACACAGGTCTCGCATGGAGGCCCAGTCATTGGTGGTGAAGTGGTGCTGTTCTGTAGTGCGACTGACCCGTGCGTGCTGCAGCTGAAACTCCACTATGGCCTGCTGCTGCTCGCACAGTCTGTCCAGCATGTGCAAGGTGGAGTTCCACCTGGTGGGCACGTCGCATATGAGGCGGTGAGCGGGAAGGCCGAAGTTACGCTGTAGCGCAGACAGGCGAGCAGCGGCAGGATGTGAACGCCGGAAGCGCGAACAGACGGCCCGCACTTTATGCAGCAGCTCTGACATGTCGGGGTAGTTGTGAATGAACTTCTGCACCACCAAATTCAGCACATGCGCCAAGCAAGGGATGTGCGTCAAATTGGCTAGTCCCAGAGCTGCAACGAGATTTCGCCCATTATCACACACCACCAGGCCGGGCTTGAGGCTCACCGGCAGCAACCACTCGTCGGTCTGTTGTTCAATACCCCGCCACAACTCCTGTGCGGTGTGGGGCCTGTCCCCCAAACATATGAGTTTCAGAATGGCCTGCTGACGTTTACCCCGGGCTGTGCTGAAGTTGGTGGTGAAGGTGTGTGGCTGACTGGATGAGCAGGTGGAAGAAGAGGAGGAGGAAGCCGAGAAGGAGGAGGTGGCAACAGGAGGCAAAGAATGTTGCCCTGCGATCCTTGGCGGCGGCAGGACGTGCGCCAAACAGCTCTCCGCCTGGGGCCCAGCTGCCACTACATTTACCCAGTGTGCAGTTAGGGAGATATAGCGTCCCTGGCCGTGCTTACTGGTCCACGTATCTGTGGTTAGGTGGACCTTGCTACAGATGGCGTTGCGCAGTGCACACTTGATTTTATCGGATACTTGGTTGTGCAGGGAAGGCACGGCTCTCTTGGAGAAGTAGTGCCGGCTGGGAACAACATACTGTGGGACAGCAAGCGACATGAGCTGTTTGAAGCTGTCTGTGTCCACCAGCCTAAATGACAGCATTTCATAGGCCAGTAGTTTAGAAATGCTGGCATTCAGGGCCAGGGATCGAGGGTGGCTAGGTGGGAATTTACGCTTTCTATCAAATGTTTGTGAGATGGAGAGCTGAACGCTGGCGTGTGACATGGTTGAGACGCTTGGTGACGGAGGTGGTGGTGGTGGTGTTGGTGGTACATCCCCTGTTTGCTGGGCGGCAGGTGCCAACGTTCCTCCAGAGGCGGAGGAAGAGGCCGAGGCGGCAGCAGCAGAATAGGCCGAGGCGGCAGCAGCAGAAGAGGTAGCAGGGGGAGCCTGAGTGACTTCCTTGGTTTTAAGGTGTTTACTCCACTGCAGTTCATGCTTTGCATGCAGGTGCCTGGTCATGCAGGTTGTGCTCAGGTTCAGAACGTTAATGCCTCGCTTCAGGCTCTGATGGCACAGCGTGCAAACCACTCGGGTCTTGTCGTCAGCACATTGTTTGAAGAAGTGCCATGCCAGGGAACTCCTTGAAGCTGCCTTTGGGGTGCTCGGTCCCAGATGGCGGCGGTCAGTAGCAGGCGGAGTCTCTTGGCGGCGGGTGTTCTGCTTTTGCCCACTGCTCCCTCTTTTGCTACGCTGTTGGCTCGGTCTCACCACTGCCTCTTCCTCCGAACTGTGAAAGTCAGTGGCACGACCTTCATTCCATGTGGGGTCTAGGACCTCATCGTCCCCTGCATCGTCTTCCACCCAGTCTTGATCCCTGACCTCCTGTTCAGTCTGCACACTGCAGAAAGACGCAGCAGTTGGCACCTGTGTTTCGTCATCATCAGAGACATGCTGAGGTGGTATTCCCATGTCCTCATCATCAGGAAACATAAGTGGTTGTGCGTCAGGGCATTCTATGTCTTTCACCGCTGGGGAAGGGCTAGGTGGATGCCCTTGGGAAACCCTGCCAGCGGAGTCTTCAAACAGCATAAGAGACTGCTGCATAACTTGAGGCTGAGACAGTTTCCCTGGTATGCATGGGGGTGATGTGACAGACTGATGGGGTTGGTTTTCAGGCGCCATCTGTGCGCTTTCTGCAGAAGACTGGGTGGGAGATAATGTGAACGTGCTGGATCCACTGTCGGCCACCCAATTGACTAATGCCTGTACCTGCTCAGGCCTTACCATCCTTAGAACGGCATTGGGCCCCACCATATATCGCTGTAAATTCTGGCGGCTACTGGGACCTGAGGTAGTTGGTACACTAGGACGTGTGGATGTGGCAGAACGGCCACGTCCTCTCCCAGCACCAGAGGGTCCACTAACACCACCACGACCATGTCCACGTCCGCGTCCCTTACTAGATGTTTTTCTCATTGTTATGGTTCACCACAACAACAAATATATTATTTGGCCCAATGTATTGTATTCAAATTCAGCGGGATATAAATTTGAGGCCTAGTATTTAGGCGCTGGGTGACCGGTATGGATTTAGTGACAGAATTAGACTTGGAAATGCACAGAAGCGTGTGTGTGAAGTTATTCTGAATGACCCAATGTGCACCTTCAATATTATATACCCTTTTAGGGATAGATTTCAAATAGCTCTGATATAGCAGAAACCACTAAATTATGAAATTGCTAAATTGGGAATTGTATTTCAACCCAGAACAAGAAATGTGCTTTGACGGACACTAAATATCTTGCCCAGCAACAACAGTACAGCGGTGGGTAACGAGAGATTTAGAGGGATTTAAATTTGAGGCCTAGTATTTAGGCGCTGGGTCACCGGTATGGATTTAGTGACAGAATTAGACTTGGAAATGCACAGAAGCGGGTGTGTGTGAAGTTATTCTGAATGACCCTATGTGCACCTTCAATATTATATACCCTTTTAGGGATAGATTTCAAATAGCTCTGATATAGCAGAAACCACTAAATTATGAAATTGCTAAATTGGGAATTGTATTTCAACCCAGAACAAGAAATGTGCTTTGACGGACACTAAATATCTTGCCCAGCAACAACAGTACAGCGGTGGGTAACGAGAGATTTAGAGGGATTTAAATTTGAGGCCTAGTATTTAGGCGCTGGGTCACCGGTATGGATTTAGTGACAGAATTAGACTTGGAAATGCACAGAAGCGGGTGTGTGTGAAGTTATTCTGAATGACCCAATGTGCACCTTCAATATTATATACCCTTTTAGGGATAGATTTCAAATAGCTCTGATATAGCAGAAACCACTAAATTATGAAATTGCTAAATTGGGAATTGTACTTCAACCCAGAACAAAAAATGTGCTTTGACGGACACTAAATATCTTGCCCAGCAACAACAGTACAGTGGTGGGTAACGAGAGATTTAGAGGGATTTAAATTTGAGGCCTAGTATTTAGGCGCTGGGTCACCGGTATGGATTTAGTGACAGAATTAGACTTGGAAATGCACAGAAGCGTGTGTGTGAAGTTATTCTGAATGACCCTATGTGCACCTTCAATATTATATACCCTTTTAGGGATAGATTTCAAATAGCTCTGATATAGCAGAAACCACTAAATTAAGAAATTGCTAAATTGGGAATTGTACTTCAACCCAGAACAAAAAATGTGCTTTGACGGACACTAAATATCTTGCCCAGCAACAACAGTACAGCGGTAACGAGAGATTTAGCGGGATATAAATTTGAGGCCTAGTATTTAGGCGCTGGGTCACCGGTATGGATTTAGTGACAGAATTAGACTTGGAAATGCACAGAAGCGGGTGTGTGTGAAGTTATTCTGAATGACCCTATGTGCACCTTCAATATTATATACCCTTTTAGGGATAGATTTCAAATAGCTCTGATATAGCAGAAACCACTAAATTATGAAATTGCTAAATTGGGAATTGTACTTCAACCCAGAACAAAAAATGTGCTTTGACGGACACTAAATATCTTGCCCAGCAACAACAGTACAGTGGTGGGTAACGAGAGATTTAGAGGGATTTAAATTTGAGGCCTAGTATTTAGGCGCTGGGTCACCGGTATGGATTTAGTGACAGAATTAGACTTGGAAATGCACAGAAGCGTGTGTGTGAAGTTATTCTGAATGACCCTATGTGCACCTTCAATATTATATACCCTTTTAGGGATAGATTTCAAATAGCTCTGATATAGCAGAAACCACTAAATTATGAAATTGCTAAATTGGGAATTGTACTTCAACCCAGAACAAAAAATGTGCTTTGACGGACACTAAATATCTTGCCCAGCAACAACAGTACAGCGGTGGGTAACGAGAGATTTAGAGGGATTTAAATTTGAGGCCTAGTATTTAGGCGCTGGGTGACAGGTATGGGTTTAGTGACAGAATTAGACTTGGAAATACACAGTAGCGGGTGTGTGTGAAGTTATTCTGAATGACCCAATGTGCACCTTCAATATTATATACCCTTTTTGGGATAGATTTCAAATAGCTCTGATATAGCAGGAACCACTAAATTATGAAATTGCTAAATTGGGAATTGTACTTCAACCCAGAACAAAAAATGTGCTTTGACGGACACTAAATATCTTGCCCAGCAACAACAGTACAGCGGTGGGTAACGAGAGATTTAGAGGGATTTAAATTTGAGGCCTAGTATTTAGGCGCTGGGTCACCGGTATGGATTTAGTGACAGAATTAGACTTGGAAATGCACAGAAGCGTGTGTGTGAAGTTATTCTGAATGACCCTATGTGCACCTTCAATATTATATACCCTTTTAGGGATAGATTTCAAATAGCTCTGATATAGCAGAAACCACTAAATTATGAAATTGCTAAATTGGGAATTGTACTTCAACCCAGAACAAAAAATGTGCTTTGACGGACACTAAATATCTTGCCCAGCAACAACAGTACAGCGGTGGGTAACGAGAGATTTAGAGGGATTTAAATTTGAGGCCTAGTATTTAGGCGCTGGGTCACCGGTATGGATTTAGTGACAGAATTAGACTTGGAAATGCACAGAAGCGTGTGTGTGAAGTTATTCTGAATGACCCTATGTGCACCTTCAATATTATATACCCTTTTAGGGATAGATTTCAAATAGCTCTGATATAGCAGAAACCACTAAATTATGAAATTGCTAAATTGGGAATTGTATTTCAACCCAGAACAAGAAATGTGCTTGAACGGACACTAAATAACTCGCCCAGCTACAGCACTAGGGACAGATTTAGCTGGATATAAATTTGAGGCCTAGTATTTAGGCGCTGGGTGACCGGTATGGATTTAGTGACAGAATTAGACTGGGATATGGCCAAAAAATAAACAGACTATTGCTGGTTAAATGCACTTGGTGTGACAGCTTCACCCTGATGTAGGCTTTAGCCAAAAAACAACCACACCATTGAGGGTTAAATGCACTTGGTGACAGGCGCAGCTTGCCCCTGATTTTGTATATGGCCAAAAAATGAACAGACTATTGCTGGTTAAATGCACTTGGTGTGACAGCTTCACCCTGATGTAGGCTTTAGCCAAAAAACAACCACACCATTGAGGGTTAAATGCACTTGGTGACAGGCGCAGCTTGCCCCTGATTTTGTATATGGCCAAACAATGAACAGACTATTGCTGGTTAAATGCACTTGGTGTGACAGCTTCACCCTGATGTAGGCTTTAGCCAAAAAACAACCACACCATTGAGGGTTAAATGCACTTGGTGACAGGCGCAGCTTGCCCCTGATTTTGTATATGGCCAAACAATGAACAGACTATTGCTGGTTAAATGCACTTGGTGTGACAGCTTCACCCTGATGTAGGCTTTAGCCAAAAAACAACCACACCATTGAGGGTTAAATGCACTTGGTGACAGGCGCAGCTTGCCCCTGATTTTGTATATGGCCAAACAATGAACAGACTATTGCTGGTTAAATGCACTTGGTGTGACAGCTTCACCCTGATGTAGGCTTTAGCCAAAAAACAACCACACCATTGAGGGTTAAATGCACTTGGTCGCAGCTTGTGCTGGCGCACCACAAGACACAAAATGGCCGCCGATCACCCCAGAAAAATGAGACTGACAAACGGTCTGTGCAGCCTAAAAACAGTGAGCAATTGAGGATCAGCAGCTCAATGATCCACAGCTGCAGATCGATCAGTTAATCAAGTCCTTTGGAGGAGTTAATCTGCCTAATCTCGCCCTACTGTCGCAGCCGCAACCTCTCCCTACGCTAATCAGAGCAGAGTGACGGGCGGCGCTATGTGACTCCAGCTTAAATAGAGGCTGGGTCACATGGTGCTCTGGCCAATCACAGCCATGCCAATAGTAGGCATGGCTGTGATGGCCTCTTGGGGCAAGTAGTATGACGCTTGTTGATTGGCTGCTTTGCAGCCTTTCAAAAAGCGCCAAGAAAGCGTCACAAAAGCGCGAAGAAAGCGACGAACACCGAACCCGAACCCGGACTTTTACGAAAATGTCCGGGTTCGGGTCCGTGTCACGGACACCCCAAAATTCGGTACGAACCCGAACTATACAGTTCGAGTTCGCTCATCCCTAATCACGAGGTATAAAGAACCGTGCAGAGGCCCAAGATTCTACTATAGATTGAAAGAGTGCAGTCCTTTTACACCGTTGTCCGCTGATTCCTCATAGATGTCTACAGAACCTGTTCTATTAACCCCTTATACGGTCAGGTCCATAAATATTGGGACATCAACATAATTCTAGCATTTTTGGCTCTATACACCACCACAATGGATTTGAAATGTAACAAACAAGATGTGCTTTACCTGCAGACTGTCAGCTTTACCTGCAGACTGTCAGCTTTACCTGCAGACTGTCAGCTGTACCTGCAGACTGTCAGCTTTACCTGCAGACTGTCAGCTTTACCTGCAGACTGTCAGCTGTACCTGCAGACTGTCAGCTTTACCTGCAGACTGTCAGCTTTACCTGCAGACTGTCAGCTTTAATGTGAGGGTATTTACATCCAAATCAGGTGAACGGTGCAGGAATTACAGCAGTTGCATCTGTGCCTCCCACTTGTTAAGGGACCAAAAGTAATGGGATAAATAATAATCATAAACTAAACTTTCACTTTTTAATACTTGGTTGCAAATCCTTTGCAGTCAATTACAGCCTGAAGTCTGGAATGCATAGACATCACCAGATGCTGGTCTCATCCCTGGTGATGCTCTGCCAGGCCTCTACTGCAACTGTCTTCAGTTCCTGCTGGTTCTTGGGGCATTTTCCCTTCAATTTTATCTTCAGTAAGTGAAAAACATGCTCAATCGGATTCAGGTCTGGTGATTGACTTGGCCATTGCAGAACATTCCACTTAATAATTCATCCTGCTGCTTGTGTCAGCAGTCACATCATCAATAAATACAAGAGAAGCAGTTCCATTGGCAGCCATACATGCCCACACCATGACACTACCACCACCATGCTTCACTGATGAGGTGGTATGCTTAGGATCATGAGAAGTTCCTTTCCTTCTCCAAACTCTTCTCTTCCCATCACTCTGGTACAAGTTGATCTTGGTCTCATCCGTCTATAGGATGTTGTTCCAGAACTGTGAAGGCTTTTTTAGATGTTGTTTGGCAAACTCTAATCTGGCCTTCCTGTCTGAGGCTCACCAATGGTTTACATCTTGTGGTGAACCCTCTGTATTCACTCTGGTGAAGTCTTCTCCTGATTGTTGACTTTGACACACATACACCTACCTCCTGGAGAGTGTTCTTGATCTGGCCAACTGTTGTGAAGGGTGTTTTCTTCACCAGGGAAATAATTCTTTGGTCATCCACCAGTTATTTTCCATGGTCTTCCGGGTCTTTTGGTGTTACTGACCTCACCGTTGCATTTCTTATTTTTTAAGATTGTTCCAAACAGTTGTTTTGGCCACACCTGATGTGTTTGCTATCCCTCTGATGGGTTTGTTGTGTTTTTTCAGCCTAATGATGGCTTCACTGATAGTGACAGCTCTTTGGATCTGTTGACAGCAACAGATTCCAAATGCAAATAGTACACTTGAAATGAACTCTGGACCTTGTATCTGCTCATTGTAATTGGGATAATGAGGGAATAACACACACCGGCCATTGAACAGCTGAGAAGCCAGTTGTTCCATTCCTTTTGGTCCCTTAATAAGTAGGAGGCACAGATGTAACTGCTGTAATTCCTGCACCGTTCACCTGATTTGGATGTAAATACCCTCACATTACAGCTGACAGTCTGCAGGTAAAGCTGACAGTCTGCAGGTAAAGCTGACAGTCTGCAGGTAAAGCTGACAGTCTGCAGGTAAAGCTGACAGTCTGCAGGTAAAGCTGACAGTCTGCAGGTAGAGCTGACAGTCTGCAGGTAAAGCTGACAGTCTGCAGGTAGAGCTGACAGTCTGCAGGTAAAGCTGACAGTCTGCAGGTAGAGCTGACAGTCTGCAGGTAAAGCTGACAGTCTGCAGGTAAAGCTGACAGTCTGCAGGTAAAGCGCATCTTGTTTGTTTCATTTCAAAGCCATTGTGGTGGTGTATAGAGCCAAACATGTTAGAATTGTGTCCATGTCCCAATATTTATGGACCTGACTGTACAAGTAGAGCCCCCCCGACAGAGTGGAGAGGGTGTCAGCAGTAAGTCTGTGTTGACATCATTATTAATTTTGCCCTTTTTCTCAACCTCCAAGAGTGGATACAAAACAGAGATGACGTGATTGTAATAATTCCAAATAATGAGCAAATTGTGATGCAAAATAGAGACCGTATGATACAGGCCTTATAGTTGCTCCAAAGACAGGATCTGTTGTGTTTCTCATTTTTCCGTCCATCTGACAGATCAGAAGTAGAGATGTCCCGAACTATTCGCCGGCGAACAGTTCCATGTGAACAACGCTTGTTCGCGTTTGCCGCGGCGGGCGAACATATGCGATGTTCGGTCCGCCCCCTATTTGTCATCATTAAGCAAACTTTGACCCTGTACCTCACAGTCAGCAGACACATTCCAGCCAATCAGCAGCAGACCCTCCCACCCAGACCCTCCCACCTCCTGTCAAAAAGGAAGGACAGCATCCATCTTAGATTAATTCTGAAGCTGCAGTGTTAGAGCAGGGAGAGTGCTGCTGCTGCTGATCTAATAGGGAAATCGATAGATAGGCCAGTGTTCTGTGTCCACTCCAGTCCTCAAAGACTCATCTGCTGTAAGGACAGCGTCCTGACAGCACTCCAAAAAGCCCTTTTTAGGGCTAGTACATCAGTCAGCTTTTTTTAATTTTTTTTATATATATTTATATTGCAGTTGCCTGCCAGTGTGTGTCAGGCCCACAGCGTGTACTGTGCCCACTACTGCCAGTGCCACCACTCATATCTGGTGTCACAGTACCTTGCACGCATATGCAGTGTCCCACTACGTGTGTGTGGGCATTGCTTAAAAGTACTTTTGTTTATGATAATCGCATTGTACTGTTACATATAACTTTGCATTTGTGTAACTGAAAAATCCCTGTTAGCAGGCCTATTAGGTGCAATTTATACATCCCACCACTAGATGGGGATAAAGTTCAGGTCCTATATATACTCAGGTCAGGCCTAGTGAGACAGATTAGTGAGAAAGAGTTCAGAGTGCAGTTGAGACCAGGAGAGCAGATAGGAACAGTTACGTTCAGGTCAGTGGTTAGAGCAAACCACAGGTCAGTGTGAAGTTCAGAGAGAGAAAAGGCGCAGATCCAGCACTTCATCTCTACAAGAAAAGTTCTAGTCCAGAGAGGGACAAGAGAAAAGAACACAATTTAACTTCATCCAAAGGATAAAAGCTGTAACCCAGGCAGAAAGGACCTTTGGGATATTTTAGGTGAAGGATACCTTTGCCTCTGGCAACCTCACCAAGATTCCACTAATAGTGTAGCAACCCACTGCTCCGAAACCAACCCAGCATCTGACAAGCCTTAAAGGGACACTGACAGGCCCAATAAGCATATTTAGCTATATATATATATATGACTGCACAGGTTTTCTAATGTGTATTAAAATCATATAAGTCTAACCCCTGTCCACCTTATAAATACAGTAAACACATGTTTTATAACCTGATAGAATTGTCTTCTTTCTGCACAAGGGGCAGCGTTTCAGCTTCACTTGCGTCCAGCCAGCCTAGCCCCAACTGCCGTTTTGAAGCGCCACGTCAACCCCTGATGTCCTCCTTGCCCCCTCTCATCCACACGCCACTCCGCCTCTCGCCTTGAGCAGTTCCTGCTCATCTGCCCACAGTCAGGTGTCTGTCAAGGAAATGTTTGAGCGTAAGAGGCCAATGTCTCAGAGTCACCCCCTTGCCCGGCGTCTGACAGCTGACTTGTCGGAACTCTTAGCCCGCCAGCTTTTGCCATACAAGCTGGTGGAGTCTGAGGCCTTCAAAAAATTTGTAGCTATTGGGACACCGCAGTGGAAGGTACCCGGCCAAATTTTTTTTTCACAAAAGGCAATCCACAACCTGTACTCTATTGTGGAAAAGGAAGTCATGGCATGTCTGGCACACAGTGTTGGGGCAAGGGTCCATCTGACCACTGATACATGGTCTGCAAAGCACGGTCAGGGCAGGTATATCAAGTACACTGCGCATTGGGTAAACCTGCTGACGGCTGCCTGCTGACGGCTGCTGACACCGCCACGACTTGCAGACAGGCCTGCTGCCACCTCCTCTACTCCTCCTACTCCATTCTCTTCGCTATCCTCCTCGGCTGAGTCCTCTTCTGCTGCTGCGTCTTGCGCCACATCAACTGCACCCCGACAGCTCCCCAGGGGCTATTCCACATCCTGGATACAACAGTGTCACGCCGTCTTGAGGTTGACTTGCCTGAAAGCAGAGAGTCACATCGGACCAGCACTCCTGTCCGCCCTGAACGCACAGGTGGATCAGTGGCTGACTCCGCACCAACTGGAGATCGTCAAAGTGGTGTGTGACAACGGAAGCAATTTGTTGGCGGCATTGAATTTGGGCAAGTTGACACATGTGCCGTGCATGGCACATGTGTTGAATCTGATCGTACAATGCTTTGTGCATAAGTACCCAGGCTTACAGGACGTCCTCAAGCAGGCCAGGAAGGTGTGTGGCCATTTCAGGCCTTCCTACACGGCCATGGCGCACTTTCCAGATATTCAGCGGCGAAACAACATGCCAGTGAGGTGCTTGATTTGCGACAGCCCAACACGTTGAAATTCAACACTTCTAATGTTCGACCGCCTGCTCCAACAAGAAAAAGCCATCAACGAGTATTTGTATGACCGGGGTGCTAGGACAGCCTCTGCGGAGCTGGGAATTGTTTTGCCATGTTACTGGACGCTCATGCGCAATGCCTGTAGGCTCATGCATCCTTTTGAGGAGGTGACAAACCTAGTCAGTCGCACCGAAGGCACCATCAGCGACATCATCCCATTTGTTTTCTTCCTGGAGCGTGCCCTGCGAAGAGTGCTGGATCAGGCCGTAGCATACCTGGAATCAGTGTAACAATTTATTCTCAGTCCCTTACCCATTGTACATGAGTCAGTGAGTGCCTTCAACTCCGCCTCCTGTGCAGACGCACAAGTTCAGTACGCAGCCCTGCAGGGTGAGCGAATGTGAGGTCACAGGGGTAGTTACTAACCGAGGGTACAGCAGTGATGGAGAGACTGGCACATGGATCCTCTGGGGCACTCTCTATGTATAGGGACAAAGCCGGGTGGTAGGTGAGGTGCCCTGGGTGTTGCAGGTTTAATGTGCCATATGGCAAGATTCCTAAAAGTTTGCGACGCCAGTGCCGGTAACGGTGGCACACCGATTTGTTGGAGAATAATTAAGGAACAAAAGTTGCAGTGTTCAGTTTTACTGAACAGTTCAACATTCTTTAGTTAGTTCCACATGTAAAAGGTTGTAACAGGCAGGCTTTATATAAACGGCAGCCAAAGTCCTTGCAAGATACTCAGAGGGAATAACACTTACAGATCAGGCTGTATTTTCCTTAGGTCCTGTCTGACTTGCTCCAAGCCCTATTGCTGGCTTTATCCTTGGGTAGGGAAACCTTCCTCTGGTATATGTCTCCTTGCTGTAGAATATACTTCTGCCCTTCAGCTCTCTGTTTGGAAATAAACTTGCACTGTACTTGTAAGGGAACTTCAGGAGGCAACTTCTTCCCCTAGATGCAACTTCTGATCTTCTTTTGCTCAGGAAACTCAGGCAGGCTAGACTGCACTAACTAGCCTCCTGGACTATACTGCACTGACTCTTTCCTGTCTGGGCCTAACTATATATGCTAGGGGGTTCCCTAGCTCCCTCTACTGCCTAGGAGGAGGAACTACCCCTAACAGGCCTGGTATAGGAGACAACAGGAAAAATACACATTAAAGATACCATATAAAATACAATTACCATGTTCCTCAAAAGGTGGGGAACAACTTGGCCCAATTGACCCTTGTGTAGTGCCCACATTTACCTAGTGGGACACCACATACCCCGCTGCTTTGAGGTTGCCCCGTCATCACACAGCGTCCCCAAGTGGTCAACGCCGTCCCCCACACGCCGTCCGCACCGCCCATCTTCCACACCCGAGCGCTGGCCGATCAATGCCGCCCCCCACACTCCATCCACACTGCCCACCTACCACATCAGAGCGCCGGCCGATCAACGCCGCCCCCCCACACACCGCTCGCGCCGTACATGGAGCGCGGTGTGATGATTGCTCTGCGCGCCTACCAATTCTAACATCCGTTATTGTGACGGGCATAATGATTAATTAGTTATATTTATAAATATGTAATTGTAGGTACAAACAGCTGACATAAATACTATTGTGCCCGCCTTGTTATTTCATGAGGAATGCAAGTATTCAGTAAAAAAAAAAAAAATCATGAGAGATAAGAAGACCTCTTTAACACAGATTAGCTTTTGCAGTCATTTTAGCAACATTTTTAAGTATCTGATATCACCGTTATGACCTAGCGGTTTATGTAATTTTAACTAATTAAGGCCTTTTTCACACTTGCGTTGTTCGGATCCGTTGTGTACTCCACTTGCCAGAATTACACGCCGGATCCGGAAAAACGCAAGTGTACTGAAAGCATTTGAAGACGGATCAGTCTTCAAAATGCGTTCAGTGTTACTATGGCAGCCAGGACGCTATTAAAGTCCTGGTTGCCATAGTAGTAGTGGGGAGCGGGGGAGCAGTATACTTACCGTTCGTGCGGCTCCCGGGGCGCTCCAGAATGACGTCAGAGCGCCCCATGCGCATGGATGATGTGATCCATGCGATCATGTCATCCATGCGCGTGGGGCGCCCTAACGTCACTCTGGTAAGTCACGGACGGTAAGTATACTGCTCCCCAGTACACTTTACCATGGCTGCTAGGACTTTAGCGTCCTGGCAGCCATCGTAACCATTCAGAAAAAGCTAAACGTCGGATCCGGCAATGCGCTGAAACGACGTTTAGCTTAAGGCCGGATCCGGATTAATGCCTTTCAATGGGCATTAATTCCGGATCCGGCCTTGCGACAAGTGTTCAGGATTTTTGGCCGGAGCAAAAAGCGCAGCATGCTGCAGTATTTTCTCCGGCCAAAAAACGTTCCGGTCCTGAACTGAAGACATCCTGATGCATGCTGAACGGATTTCTCTCCATTCAGAATGCATTAGGATAATCCTGATCAGGATTCTTCCGGCATAGAGCCCCGACGACGGAACTCTATGCCGGAAGAAAAGAACGCAGGTGTGAAAGAGCCCTAAGACAGTGTATTTACTGTCAAAAGAAATAGCGGCTGTCTACATTTTTATTTGTTTTACATATTTTTGTTACAGAAAGTTTGGTTAACGTTGCAACTTTACTTTGAAGTTTTAAATATCTTTGTTACAGAATTCTGTTGTTTCTCATCCACCGCGGATGTGACGGGACAAAAGACGACTATGTCTGCTAGATGTTATCGGACCCCCGAAAAAGTTGTGTGCCGCTGGTCATTTTGTTTTAGGATGTTAGCCGTATCAATTATAAATGTTAGGTATCTGCTCTAGATGCGGTGATCAAATATTTGGCTTAAATCACATAGGCCTTTGATTTTTATTAAACATAATTGCGTAACAAAGCAAATTTCCTAACACAACAAAAAGGCATTCGCAGCTCTTAAATAACGACATGCCTTCGACATGCTTGGACATACCCTGACGCACTTCGCAAAATGTTTGCGGTATTTGAGAAAATAGCCGCAGTGACCAAAAAAAGGGTAAAAATGGACGCTGAAATTTTAAAAATTGAATTGCCGTGTTTCTGACTACCACATATACTACCTGTTTCGTCCTGTTTTGATAGATGTTTAGATTTTAAATAACCGTTCTATTCCGGCTCTTCATTGTTACAGCTGGTTGTACAGCACGCCGCCTGCGCCTCGTAGCAAATGTGTGAACACTGCTGGTTTTGTAAATGTGTTAGTTGCTTGTAGAAATTGACCGACAGCTGATGGGTGGATCCTAATGGTAAGATAGGATCGGCTCCTGGAAAAGTTGTGTGCCGCTGCTGCTGTCGCTCCTAAATAGGATCTTAGGACACGGTCTTGTCTCTATGGCCAAACGCTTCCTATTTCTGAAAATGCCGTTTTGCTCTATACCTAATGTTTCCTGCGTCTCGGGTTTGCGGGAGTAATCGGATATAAGGTCTTTCAAGCTGTCAAAATTAACAAGTCGGGTGTTAGGGACATTGAGAGTTATACCCATAGATAGATAGATAGATAGATGGAAAGATAGATAGATAGATGGAAAGATAGACTATAGATAGGTAGATAGAAATATAGATAATTGATAGATAGAAAGATAGATGGGGGTATACAGATGTATAGATACAAAGATAACAGATAGATAGATAGATAGATAGATAGATAACAGATAGACAGTTGGATAGATAAATGGATGGATAGATAGCTAGATAATCGATAGATAAATAGATAGATAATTGTAAAAATATAGATAATTGGTGGAGAGAAAGATACATAGATATTATGATATATTAGGATTTTAATAGCTTGATAGGTGATTTATAGGATTTTTTAAGAATTTATTTGTTTTTTTATTATGTTTTTAATACCTTGATAGATGTTTTATAGGATTTTTATAGGAATTTATTAGGATTTTTATTAGGTTTTTAATAGCTTGATAAGTGTTTTATAGGATTTGTACTAGTTTTAATAGCTTGATAGGGGTTTTATAGGATTTTTATAGGAATTTATTAGGCTTTCTATTAGTTTTAATAGCTTGATAGGGGTTTTACAGGATTTTTATAGGAATTTATTAGGATTTCTATAAGTTTTAATAGCTTGATAGGGGTTTTATAGGTTTTTCATAGTTATTTATTAGGATTTTTATTAGTTTTAATAGCTTGATAGGTTTTTTTTTAGATTTATGTGTTGTAACATTGCATCATATTTCTGTACGTTGTTAGAATTTTTATTAGGTTTTTAATAGCTTGATAGGTGTTTTATAGTATTTTTATAGGAATTTATTAGGATTTTTATTAGTTTTAACAGCTTGACAGGGGTTTTATAGAAATGTATTAGGATTTTTATTAGTTTTAATAGCATTTATAGGATATTTATAAGAATGTATTAGGATTTTTATTAGTTTTAATAGCTTTATAGAAGTTTAATAGGATTTTTATAGGAATTTGTTAGGATTTTTATTAGTTTTAACAGCTTGACATGGGTTTTATAGAAATTTATTAGGATTTTTATTAGTTTTAATAGCATTTATAGGATTTTTATAAGAATGTATTAGGATTTGTATTCGTTTTAATAGCTTTATAGGGGTTTAAAAGGATTTTTATAGGAATTTGTTAGGATTTATATTAGTTTTAATAGCTTGATAGGGGTTTTATAGGATTTTTATAGAAATATATTAGGATTTTTATTAGTTTTAATAGCTTGATAGGGGTTTTATAGTTTTTATATAGGAATTGATTAGGATTTGTATTAGTTTTATTAGCTTGATAGTGGTTCATAGGATTTATATTAGTTTTAATAGCTTGATAGGGGTTTCACAGGATTTTTATAGGAATTTGTTAGGATTTTTATTAGTTTTAATACCTTGATAGGGGTTTTATAGTATTTTTATAGAAATTTATTAGGATTTTTATTAGTTTTAATAGCTTGATAGGGGTTTTATAGTTTTTTTTATAGGAATTGATTAGGATTTGTATTAGTTTTATTAGCTTGATAGTGGTTTATAGGATATAATTAGTAGATAGTAGATAGATAGATAAATAGATAAAATAGATATTATTTTATTAAATTATATATTTTTTTTAATATAAATACAAATTTAACAAGTCAAGTGTTAGTGACATTGAGAGTTATAACCATAGATAGATAGATGGATAGTAGATATGTAAATAAAAAGATAGATAGATAATTGATAGAAGGATTTTTATTAGCTTTAATAGCTTGATAGGGGTTTTATATTTTTTTATAGGAATTTATTAGGATTTGTATTAGTATTAATAGCTTGATAGGAGTTTAATAGTTTTTTATAGGAATTTATTAGGATGTGTATTAGTTTTAATAGCTTGATAGGGTTTTTTTATTTATTTATATTTATTTATCATTTTTCTTCTTCTCAATAAAACATGACATATGTAAAAGCTGATCATTACAGAAATACATATATGTACAATAATAAGTTACAAAAAAGTATCATAACAATACAAATATACAGCATTATAGAAAGTCATGTCATAACAGTTTATCTCCTTCATTTTTAACAAGGATAAATTCCCCCCCCTCTCATCCCCAACCCCCCTTCACCTCCTCCCTCCCCCCCACCCTATTTGGTTGTCTTGGGAGTATCCCAATGGCCTTTTCTTTCAGTGACCTCATTTCGAAATCTTGTAGTTCCCCCCTTTTTTTTTTTTTTTTTTTTTAATAATCCAAATTTATTTATTTCTTAGCTTCACCTGCCTGGCTTTCTCATATCTTGTCACCCTTTCGCGTAGATTTTTCCAGTCCACCACATTTGGTGGGCTGGCCGCTCCCCATCCTCTAGCTAAGACAACCCGTGCCATCATCAGTCCTTTTTCCCATTTTCCTTCGCTCTTTCTATCTATTCCGATTCTTCCAGTATCTCCCAGGACTGCTATACTGATCTCAAAGGGAGCCGATTTCTTTGTCTCTACCTCAAGATGCTGGAAAACATGAGACCAGTACCCTTGTACAATCGGGCATGACCAGATCAGATGGACAAAATCGGCCCTCTCCTCTCCGCATTTCCAACATTTTGCTTCTCTTGTTTTATACATCTTACTCATGACCCTTGGGGTAACATAGGTCCGGTGAAGGATAAAGAACTGCGTCAATCGGAAGCTGCTGGAAATTGTACTCCTTTTAACATTTTTATATATATTTCTCCAATCCAAAATTAAAGGTGCCACCTCCTGAGCCCATTTCTTTTCACTATTAAACCTGATCACCCCTCCCAAACCCTTCTTTATCCTTTTATAGATCTGTGAAATTGTAACTTTACTCCCTATTTCATGGACACAAAAATTAACAAATTCTGAGTGCTTTGTAGTAAAGTATTCTTTATTCTTCGTTTTATCAAAAGCGTGTTTCAATCTACTATATCTAAACCATGTGAGGTAATCT
Source organism: Bufo gargarizans (assembly GCF_014858855.1). NCBI lineage: Eukaryota > Metazoa > Chordata > Amphibia > Anura > Bufonidae > Bufo > Bufo gargarizans. The sequence goes on from NC_058080.1 coordinate 30,902,917, forward strand.
TTATCTGTACTTAATCCCATTTCCTCTAGTGTCTTCAACCTTCCTTCCTCTACTATCTGGGGCACAAATCTAATACCCTTTTTATCCCAAAAGAAATAATCCTCAAGCTTCAAAAATTCTTTTAGATTTATATTTCCCCAAATAGGTGAAACCTTTAGTGTATACTTTATTCCTAATAATTTTTTAATATTAACCCAAACTAAATGTACCATCTTACTAATTGGACAGTGCCTCCCTCTAATTTTTATCATTCCTGCTTCCAATGTGCTAATAATATTATATTGGAGAGCTACCAACTCCCCTTCCAAAAAACGACGCAGTCTATCATCCTCCATCAATAACCACTGTAGCTGAGATGCAAAATAATACCCCCTAAAACATGGGACGGACAAACCTCCATCTTCCTCACCTAGCCATAGATATTTTTGTTTCAGCCTGACCCTTTTCCTCCCCCAAATAAGATCATTTATTGCTCCTTCTAGCGCATTAAAGAAATGGTCCCCTATCCAAATTGGGCAGGAGGAAACAACATACAGAATCTGTGGCAGTAGAACCATCTTTATTATTGCTATTCGGTCCGTTTTTTGGATCAACAGCTTTTGCCAAATCCCAGTTTTTTCCCTAACCCTTTTTAGTAGGGGGTCAATATTAAGTTCTAAATATTCCTGTATCCTCGAGCTGACTTTTATTCCCAGATATTCAAACGATTCCGTAGGTTTTAAAACCTTAATGTTAATTTCCTCCGGTCCAATTTTATGGCCAATTGGGAGCAGCACCGACTTCGTCCAGTTCACCTTAAAACCAGAGAAACGGCCAAATTGGTTAACTACCTCCATCAGGTGCTGTACCATTGGTATTCCTCCATCCACAAAAAACAGAACATCATCAGCATATAGACATATCTTATCCAGTGCACCATCTCCCCCAAATCCCCTTATCTTTCCGTCTGCTCGGATCTTACAAGCCAGTGGCTCAACAAATATAGCAAACAATAGTGGTGAGAGGGGACACCCCTGACGGGTTCCCCTCTGCAGGGGTATTGCCTCTGTTATTACTCCATTAACCCTGACCCTCACTTTCGAGTTATTGTATAGAAGCTGTACCCATTTAATAAATTTCTCCCCCAGATTGAACTCATGCATAATCTTCCAGAGGTATGCCCACTCCACCCTGTCAAACGCCTTTTCGGCGTCCAACGACAGGATGGAGTGGGCACCCTCCCCAGCCATCTGCATATTCAGCAAAGTCCGTCTAATATTCGTCTGCGCCTGACGTTTCGGCACAAACCCAGTCTGATCCGGATGTATTAATTTCCCAATAATTTTTCTTAAATGATTTGCCAACAACTTAGCGCATATTTTAAAGTCGGTGTTGAGGAGAGAGATGGGGCGATACGACTCCACCTTTCTCCCGTCCTTCCCTTTTTTAAGTATCAAACTTATTACCGCCTCAGAGAGAGAGGGCGGGAGTTCACCATCATCCAGTGATTCATTCAGAACCTGTACCAACACTGGAAGGATGGCCTCTCCATACCTTCTATATATCTCAAACGGTAGGCCATCCAACCCAGGGCTAGTATTCCCCCGAATAGTTTTTAGTGTATCTCGTAATTCCTCAACTTCAATAGGGCCATTCAACCAATACCTTTCCTCCTCCGAGAGTCTGGGGATAGGGACTCCCTCCATAAATATTCTAATTTCTTCAGGTCCCCCCCCCCCCCTCCGAGGAGTAGAGGCTCCCATAATATTCCATAAATTCACGCTCTATCTCTCCATGGCTGGACACCATCCCCCCATCTCTCCCCTCAACACCGTCAATCCTATTACCACCCCTCTGATTCCGCACAAGTGTAGAGAGCAATTTTCCCGATTTCCCAGATTCTCTGAAGTATCGTTCCCCCTCAAAAAAAACCTTTTGTTGTGCCTTATCATTCAGGTAATTCCTCAATGTACTTTTAGCCTGATCCAATTGACTTATAAATTCAGGGTTTTTCTTAGTCATTAGTTCCCCTTCTATTTCTTTTATCCTATCTGTCAGGTTTCTCTCCTGTTCCACAAAACCCCTTTTCAGGCTCTTAATTTTACTTATCAAGATACCTCGTAGATATGCCTTAAAGGCATCCCAGACGTACCCTGAGCCTGTGGACCCTAAATTATATTTCCAGAATTCATCTATATTCACTTGATAGGGGTTTAAAGGATATTATGGGTAGATAGTAGATAGATAGATAAATAGATAAAACAGATATTATTTTTTTTAATTAGTTTTAAATATTTTATATAAATACAAATTTAACAAGTCAAGTGTTAGAGACGTTGAGAGTTATAACCATAGATAGATAGATAGATAGATAGATAGATAGATGTAAAGATAGACTATAGATAGATAGATAATTGATAGAAAGATTTCTATTAGTTTTACCAGCTTGATATGGGTTTTATAGTATTTTTATAGAAATGTATTAGGATTTTTATTAGTTTTAATAGCTTGATAGGGTTTTATAGTTTTTTATAGGAATTTATTAGGATTTGTATTAGTTTTAATAGCTTGATAGGGGTTTATAGGATATAATTGGTAGATTGTAGATATATAGATAAATAAATATATAAAATAGATATTATTTTATTAAATTAGTTTAAATATTTTACATAAATACAAATTTAACAAGTCGAGTGTTAGTGACGTTGAGAGTTATACCCATAGATAGATAGATAGATAGATAGATAGATAGATAGATAGATGGAAAGAAAGACTATAGATAGGTAGACAAAAAAATAGATATATAATTGATAGAAGGATTTTTATTAGTTTTAATGTTTTAATGTTTTTAATTCCTTGATATATGTTTTATAGGAATTTATTAGGATTTTTATTAGGTTTTTAATAGCTTGATAAGTGTTTTATAGGATTTTTATTAGTTTTAATAGCTTGATAGGGGTTTTATAGGATTTTTATAGAAATGCATTAGGATTTTTATTAGTTTTAATAGCTTGATAGGGTTCTATAGTTTTTTTTATAGGAATTTATTAGGATTTGTATTAGTTTTAATAGCTTGATAGGAGTTTTTTTCTTTTTTATAGGAATTTATTAGGATTTGTATTTGTTTTAATAGCTTGATAGGGGTTTATAGGATATAATTGGTAGATAGTAGATAGCTAGATAGATAAATGGATAAAATAGATATTATTTTATTAAATTAGTCTTAAATTGGGAGCGTGAGTGGCATGACGTAAGGATGTAGGTGTGCCATGCACCCCGCACCCTCCCTCGCCTCGCTTGTCTGCCTGATCTTGCTCGCCTCACGCCCCGCTCCCTCTGCGAGTCCCGGCTCCAGGTATGGCTTGACCCTTACTGTTTGGGAGTGTGCAAGGCTGTCGCTGCTTACCGCTTAACCGCTGTTGCACATTGCTCCCCGCTGATGAGTGCGGACTTCGGAGCGCTGGAGGTCATGGATCAGCCGTGGTGAAGGATACCTGTCCTGGTTGGGCCTCCTCTCTGTTGCTTGAGAGTCTATCCGGGTGTGCGGTCTGCTGTCGGTCTAGGAGGGCAGATTCCGGAATTCTGCAGGAGGAGAGTTGGTGGATTGCGAGCCGGTCTGTGAGGGCCCGACTCGGCTCTGAATAGTGATGCCGGACAGGCACAGGGAGGATACTTCCAGACACCTGATTTGGGTCTCCTAGTGCTTTTTTCCTTCTGCTGGACATATACGTCTGCTTTAAGGAGGCTCTCCACACCTAATTGTGTGGAGACAGTGGGGTGTCCCATTAGTGGTGCGGGCTGGGCATGCTATGAGGTTTGGTGGGACTAACAGGGGCCGGATAGGGGCCCTTTCTATAACAGACGGACTAGACTAAAGGACTATCTGGAATTTTCAAATAAAGGTAGTTCTCCCTTCTGATATAACTAAATCTACTATCTACCTTCAGACATAGCTGCTCCTATTGAAGACCATTGGAGCAGGATGGAAGCCCATATAAGCTGAGAAAGCCAGATGGATCCATCTTGCTCGTATTTGAAGTACCGTGAGTAATGTACAAGCTGGACTTGGACGCTACAGTATTAACATCGCAGTCTTCATCTTTCCTTGTCATTGACTAACCTTGCTAATTATTATGGGATCATCTCCTATGAATTGATATGTGTGGGGTTAGAAAGGGTATAGGAAAGCATCTTTACTAATGCATGTAGCATCTTGAGCAATAATCTAATATTTGGATATCAGACTCTCAAGGTTATTAACTTCGTCATCTATTAACCCCGCTAACTAAACATGCTAACAAACTGTTACTCTGCGTCCCTCCTGTATTCATGAATCCACAGCCTCGGATCCTCTCTGTTGGAATTCCAAGGTGTGGAGTGACGAGAGTTAATAATATCCGCCTGTCTGGACATTAGAGTATTAAAGGGGTATTCCCATCTTCATGATCAGGTTTCAAATGTTTACATTGATCCCATACTTCATTTTTCTAAATTGCTTCTATTATTTATAATGCACCCATTTAGCTAAATTGCCTTCCCACCGATCCATTGTTTACACTTGGCAACCCATAGATACGGCCACCGCTCCAGGGCCGCATCTATGTGCCGCGCTTGCGCAGACCGCACTTACTTTTCACCCAGGCAGCCGATCATTCCCACGAGAGCGCGCACGTCTGCTACAGAGCCGCGCATGCGCTCCCCATCTTTCTTCAGGGGAGAGAATTGAGGAAAATTAGCGGAGGAGCAGGGGCTTTGTGATCTATTGGCAGTTCCCAGCGCAGCCCTGATGTCCTCTGTGAGTGGTGAAGAGATCGGGGCTGCGCTGCTGTTTATAACTATGTACTTTGTATCGGGTGAGGGCAGCTGAGCCGGAGAGGCGGGGGAGGGTAGTGCAGAGAGGAGATCCCGGGGAGAGAAGTCCTGCTGCTGCCGCTGCTGCCACAGTCCGGGATTTTGACCCTGAAACACAGGTGTCAGTGACAAACAATCATGATAATGGGCAGGAGAGGCTGTGAGTAATGGACTGTTCATATTTATGAGGTCTCCGTACAGATAGCGAGCTCAGTCAATGCAGCAAGATCCCCCCCCCCCAATAAGGATTATAAAAGTGCAGTTTAACCCCTTAAAGGGTTTCTGCCACCTCATTTGGACCTGCTAGTGTCTGCTCTACCTAACCATGCTATTCTAAGACCTCGGTATTCCGCCCGCTCGTCTGTCAAGCCCGCCCATCTCCTTTAGATTGCCAGCCTCCATCTCATTCGTTCGCCGAATTCTCGCGCCTGCGTCTGTATTCAGCGCGGGTGCAGTGACTGTCTGAACGCTCCCTGCGCCGACATCTCCACTGCGCCGATTACGTCCGAGTGCTCCGAGGAACAGACGGCGCAGACGCAGTGGAGATGCCGGCGCAGGGAGCATACAGACAGTCACTGCGCCTGCGCTGAATACAGACGCACACGGCGCAGGCGCGAGAATTCGGTGAATGAATGAGATGGAGGCTGGCAATCTAAAGGAGATGGGCGGCTTGACGGACGAGCGGGGCGGAATACAGGGTGAGTAGAGGGAGCCTCTAGGTGCTGAAAAGACGCCCCCATAGCACCCAGAGGCTCAATTGCATAGCAATAAAAGTAGTTTTTTTTGTGTAACGGCTGCACACAAAGAATAGCATGGTTAGGTAGAGCAGACATGGGTCCAAATGAGGTGGTAGAAACCCTTTAACCGCCGACACGCCAGTGAAGACTAGAACCAGTAATAATTAAAGGGGTTGTCCGGGTTCAGAGCTGAACCCGGACATACCCTTATTTTCACCCCGGCAGCCCTCCTGAGCCTGGCATCGGAGCATCTCATGCTCCGATGCGCTCCCGTGATCTGCGCTAGATCGCGCAGGGCACGGGCTCTTGTGTTTACAATAACACACTGCCGGGCGGTAACTTCCGCCCAGCAGTGTGTTCGGTGACGTCACCGGCTCTGAGGGGCGGGCTTTAGCTCTGCCCTAGCCGTTTTACTGGCTAGGGCAGAGCCAAATCCCGCCCATCAGTGCCGGTGACGTCACCGGGGTTCCTGTCAGCCCCATAGAGAGCCCCGGTACGTCACCGGAACTCTGAAAAATGCCTTTGCCCTGTGCAATTTAGCGCAGGGCAAAGGAGAGCATCGGAGCATGAACTGCTCCGATGCTCATGTCAGGGGGGCTGCCGGGGTGAAAATGGAGGGATGTCCGGGTTCAGCTCTGAACCTGGACAACCCCTTTAATCGGGCCAAACAGTGCGGCTATAGGCTGAACACTGTGTATAGGGGAGGCCGCATGGGATCCAACTACAGATTAGGGGATTGCATTCTAAGCAATTTCCTTGTATAATAAGGGTGGAGGAGTAATAGCAGAGCCGTCCTGCCGGCAATTTACAGAATACAGGCTGCCCTAAACAGCACTCGCTAGACGGTGAAGGGCACAATGATGCCACCCGGTTCTGTGCTGGGATTATTCCTGCGTGTAAAGGGGCCACTCTGATAATAATGTTCTATGAGGCAACTACTCAGAAACAGGTTTTTTTAATTTTTAATTTGGGTTGGGGGGGAGGCATTTTTATAACTCTTGGTGCGTTTTTTTGAGTCCATGCCATTTTTTTCAAGCCTTTTCCCATAAACTTTCCTACTGGAATAAAATGACTAAAAGAAAAGTATAAAAAAAAATGTGAACAAAAACTGTGGCAACAATAAGCGGCTGTTCAGCCACAGTACTAATGGTGAAGGAAATGGACGGAATTAGCAGAGATGTGTATGTGGCGGTTTAGAATCAATGCATGTGAAAGATAGAATCAGATGTAGCAGAGCTGAATGAGCTGCTGTTCAGCCACAGTACTAATGGTGAAGGAAATAGACGGAATTAGCAGAGATGTGTATGTGGCGGTTTAGAATCAACGCTGGTGAAAGAGACACAGATGAAGCAGAGCTGTATATGTCGCAGGTCAGCATCAATGCTGGTGAAAGAGAAACAGATGTAGCAGAGCTGAATATGCGGATGTTCTGACACAGTGCTGTTTGAAGAGAGAAACAGATGTAGTAGAGCTGAATATGCGGCTGTTCTGATACAGTGCTGTTTGAAGAGAGAAACAGATGTAGTAGAGCTGAATATGCGGCTGTTCTGATACAGTGCTGTTTGAAGAGAGAAACAGATGTAGTAGAGCTGAATATGCGGCTGTTCTGATACAGTGCTGGTTGAAGAGATAAACAGACAGATGTAGCAGAGCTGTATATGAAGCTTTTCAGACACTGGAGAAGACACATGTAGCTGAGCTGTATATGCATCTATAAAGATACATAGTGTGAGGTTTATACACAACTGGAGCGCAGCTGTAATGGAAACAAATCTGCATCAGTGCTGGTGGGTGGGGGTTGGTCAAGCTTTTGGGCTAATGTATAATATGGAATTATAGTTTTTGATGCACAGAATGTGTTTGTAAAAGATCAGACAGATATTTTATGTGTAAAACTGTGCACTGAGCTCACGTCACATGGCTCTGAGTGACCGTTCCCCTCAGACACTGCAGACTGATGACTATCCACATGAACGAGCACGCAGGACTCAGCTCTCAGTGTGATGTCATAAGGAGGCGTGGCCAGCCGTCACTCTAGCTGCCTAAGCCCGCCCAGGGGGAGGGGCCTCAGACACTGCAGGATGCCAGACTGTGAGTCATACTTTCCACATGAACGAGCACGCAGGACTCAGCTCTCAGTGTGATGTCATAAGGAGGCGTGGCCGTCCTTCACTCTAGCTGCCTAAGCCCGCCCCCAGCCTTATCTGCAGAAAAGCAGGAAGTTACCAGCTAGCTGGCAGCAGGTGAGGATGAAGTAGCAAGATGGGAATACCCCTTTAATCTCTTAAATCGAAATTTTCGGATGCTTATCTACTCTGTTAACTATTTCTCTTACAATGCCTAGGAGTTTACATGTTTTTGAATTCTGTACAGGTACTGTAATGTGAGGACCTCTGTTATAGGTATTGAGTATCTGATACTGTGGTGCTTCAGTGCTATAGTATTAGTCTCTTAAGCTGTACTGTTTTCTCTTTTTGCTAATAACCAATTTTCTCCCTTGTATCTATAATAGTGTTGGCCTTCCCCCTGCGCTTCCCAACCTTTGTGGAGGGGGAGGAGAAGGTGGAATACTGGGACTAGGATTGGCATTGGTGTTTCTTGTGACGGCAATAAGTTTATTTTTCTTTCGTTACTTTTAAGGGAAAATGCCTCCGAAGCTGGTTAATAGGAAATCTACGGGGTACTCAACACCTAAAAGCGCAGGCCCGGGTTGCCCCTTTAGCAAAAATAGATGGATTCTTAAAAAAATCCTCCCCCCATAAGACAAGAGAAGCTCAGAAATCACAGCCACCCCAGGAAATTCCCGTTATCCCTGACAAAGTTGATGTAGGGAGTGAAACTGATGGGAACTCGGCAGGAGAAAATAGGATGGAATGAATTGATAATAAATTGGCTGATATATTGACAGCGGTGCTGTCACAACCAGACAGCTGAGAAGCTCTGACAGAGGCTTTTCAGAACCTCCTCCTTGAGTTTCTGTGTTGTGGTATTCAGCTCCTCCTCTCGTTAGTCTCTCTCAGCTGTCATGTGTTGGACTAATGGCTTCCCTTTAAATTCTTCCCCAGAATGCTTTTCTGGGCGGCTTATATTTCTTCCTGGAGTATGTGTGCATGCCCAGCTGGTTCTCCTCTCCTCTACTAAGTTAAGTGTTAACTGTTATCTGTTATTTTCTGTTTGTTGGATCCCAGGTGACCCTGACTCCCTCCGTGTCTGGTGTAGGGAGCCGGTGGTCGTGTCCCCTCACTATTGTAGGGTGCTCAGGGCCTATATAGTCAAGGTACGTGGATATGCATACCTCCACCATTTGGATCTACTAATCAACTAATATTGGAATGGAGTCCCTCTCTCCCTCTTTCTGTGTGGAGAGGGCGCATAGTATTCCGTTAAAAAAAAACACTGGGTGCCCCCCCCCCCCCTTCCCCGAGGGCAATGTTAATCAGATTGCTGTCCCAAAAAGATAGGGATAAGATTCTGAGGGAAAAGTGAGATTTCAAAGATTTGTTGTTTAATGATAGCAGGACTGAGATTTACCCGGACTTCTCTAAAAACACTCAAGAGAAACATAGGGCATTTCGTGAGGTGAAAAAACAGCTAGCATCTGCAAAAATTTAATATTCCATGATGTACCCAGCAACTCTTAGACTAATATATGAAGGAAAAACTCTGTTCTTCCCTAAATTGGACGGACTAGTGTCGTGGATGGAGAAAGAGGGTATTGCTAATTAAATATGGAGTGGACGCGGGCGAGGGGGAGGGGAGGAGCGCAAAGAGGAAGAGGCTATCGGGGAGGGATGTCACTCCCTGATGACCAGAAAGGGGGTGGAGGGAGGGTATTTGTTGTCTGGGGGCATATCTATGACGGACAGGCTGGGGAGTCCGCATCCCCAAGGACTGACCTAGACCCAGGATAGGTACAATCTAATGACAGACAGACTTTTTGCATGGAATGTACGTGGGTTAGCGGACAGAACAAAAAGAGTGATTGTCTCTGATATTATTAGTAAACATCTTCCTGCGATTGTGTGTTTAATCAAAACTCACCTGACTACTGAGACACTGCCGCGCATGAAAAAAAAGTGAGACAAGAGTACCACTCTTGTCTCTCTACCTTTTCACGGGGGGTCAGTGTGTATATACACAATAAAGTACAGTATGAACCTATCGGACAAAGAATAGATAAAGAGGGCAGGTTTGTGTTTCTCCATTGCAGATGGTCCCAGACAATATGTATATTGGCGTTTGTCTATGTCCCTCCACCCTTCTCTCTGTATGTCATCTCTCAACTCTTTGACTTTGTAAGTCAAAGAGAAAAATGCCCAATTATATTGTTAGGAGATTTTAATGATGTTATGGATCGTGCATTGGAAAGGATCTCCTCGTTTGGTAGGAGTGGGTTGAGTATAGGAGGGGCATCGTCAATATATGTCAAGAAATGGCACTAATAGATATCTGGCAACATCTGTACGGCAAGAGTATACTCCTGTTTCAGTCGTTCCTGCACTGCTTTATCCAGGATAGACCTGGCTTTTACAGCGTCTAATTTTATTAAAAGGATAGTCCGTATGAAATATGAGTCACACACGATTTCAGATCACTCCCCAATTCTCCTAGTAGTAAAAAGGTTGGAGGCTGCTGAGATACCTCGCATTTTCAGACTGAATCCTCATTGGCTTAACATACTTCAGGGCCAGGGAGAACTCGGGAGTGAGTTGGAAGAGTTTTGGAATCTTAATGTTGGCACTGCTCATGAACATTATGTCTGGGACGCCCTAAAAGCCTTTATCCGAGTATACGCTTTACAAGGGATAGTAGCCACGGATCAAAGTGCAGGGGTACAGCAGTGTTTACTTAAGGCAAGGGAGGAATACAACCGCCACCTTCACGATAAATGTCAACAAAAGATCTTTTTCTCAGGGCAAAAACAGTTTTGTGAGGCAGGTAAGCCAGGGAGATTACTAGCTTCCCTGATTAAAAATCAGCAAACTACCACTATAATTAAAAGCATCAGATATGTACAGATAGGGCAGATATCAAACAAGAATTTGCCAATTAGTTTGCTACTTTATATAGATCGGAGTTAAAGGATCGACATATCGACCATAAGATATTCCTGGATAGGATTAATCTCCCCTCCCTCTCCCAGGAGGACCGATTGATGCTGAAGACTCCTCTCCAACTTCTGGAGTTGGAAGAGGCATTGAAAGCAACTAGAGGTAACGCCTCTCCAGGGGCAGATGGCCTTCCTTTTGAATTATACCGGCGGTATAGTGATGTGTTGTTACCTCACTTGCTGCAGCTATTAAATGTGTCTTGGAATGAGGGCCACCTACCCGCATCAATGTCTGAAGCTATATGGCTGTATAGATACATAGATAGAGTGAAAAACAAATAAAAGCGTCCAAACTAGAGACCGAGAGATTAATTGCCAAAGAGAGTAAAACTAACCCTAACATGTTCTTCAATTATATAAATGTTAAAAAGTATAAATCTGAAGGTGTCGGCCCTTTAAAGAGTAATGAGGGGGGAGTCGCAGAGAGCGACGAGGAGAAAGCAAAGCTGTTAAATATGTTTTTCTCCAATGTATTCACTGAGGAAAATAAATTGTCAGATGACATGCCGAATGTTGAAATAAATTCCCCATTAAAAGTGTCCTGTCTGACCCAGGAAGAAGTACAACAGCGACTTAAAAAGATTAAAATAGACAAATCGCCAGGACCGGATGACATACACCCCCGTATCCTAACGGAATTAAGTAATGTCATAGCCAGACCCTTATTTCTGATATTTGCGGAATCTATACTGACAGGGAATGTCCCACAGGATTGGCGCATGGCAAATGTGGTGCCAATATTCAAAAAGGGGCCAAAAACAGAGCCTGGAAACTATAGGCCGGTAAGTTTAACATCTGTTGTGGGTAAACTGTCTGAAGGTTTTCTGAGAGATGCTATGTTAGAGCATCTTAACGGAAATAAGCAAATAACGCCATATCAGCATGGCTTCGTGAGGGATCGGTCATGTCAAACTAATTTAATCAGTTTCTATGAGGAGGTAAGTTCTAGACTTGACAGCGGCGAATCAATGGATGTCGTGTATCTGGACTTCTCCAAAGCATTTGACACTGTACCACATAAAAGGTTAGTATATAAAATGAGAATGCTCGGACTGGGAGAAAACATCTGTATGTGGGTAAGTAACTGGCTCAATGATAGAAAACAGAGGGTGGTTATTATCAGTACACACTCAGATTGGGTCACTGTCACTAGTGGAGTACCTCAGGGGTCAGTACTGGAGGATCAGTGTCACTAGTGGAGTACCTCAGGGGTCAGTATTGGGCCCTATTCTCTTCAATATATTTATTAATGATCTTGTAGAAGGCTTGAACAGTAAAATATCAATTTTTGCAGATGACACTAAACTGTGTAAAGTAATTAACACTGAAGAGGACAGTATACTGTATATATACTACAGAGGACAGTATACTGTATATATACTACAGAGGACCGTATACTGTATATATACTACAGAGGACTGTATACATGCTACAGAGGACTGTATACTGTATACATACTACAGAGGACAGTATACTGTATAAATGCTACAGAGGACAGTATACTGTATACATACTACAGAGGACAGTATACTGTATAAATGCTACAGAGGACAGTATACTGTATACATACTACAGAGGACAGTATACTGTATAAATGCTACAGAGGACAGTATACTGTATACATACTACAGAGGACAGTATACTGTATATGTAGCGGAGTGCAATATTAGAATCCACAATCTCCGCTGGTATAACAGGTAAATCCACAGTCATAACAGTACGGCAATATTCCCAATCCTCCCAATAACCGGTTTACACACAGTCTGGGAGTCAACTAACTGCTTTATTCACAAGCTTGTATATTTATACAGTTCCCCATGCCATTGTACACAAACTCCCCCTCCCCTCTATCTGTAACACAATAAACAAAACCAAATGAGCCTTGTCTGAGACGTAATTACCCAACACAATAAGCATTGTCTGAGACGTAATCCACAAAATACAATTACCAAACGTAATGGACTAACTTGACCCCTGGCATACACAGATACAATGTAACCGAACACATAATAACATACATAGTCTGTAGGACAGCCTGAATGCAATCTGCTACCCAGTCTAAAAGGGGCAGTAGTAGCAATATAAAATACCACATTCCCAAATATTGCATTCAAACGTACGGACAACCTTCTTACATTATAGTCCAGAAGTGGCTAGGTTTGCCACAATGCTCCCCCAGAACCAAGCCGGCATACACAGTCTGATCCCAACGGATCGGCTTGGGGATGTCCGGGAGAGTACTCACAGATCACTTTTCCAGTTCCGTTTGTCTGGATAACCCGTCGGCGTTACCGTTTTGTTTCCCTGGGCGGTAGTGGATGGTAAAGTCATACGGCTGCAGCGCCAGACTCTAGCGCAGCAGCCGGGCATTGTCTCCAGCCACACGGTTTAGCCACACCAACGGGTTGTGATCTGGGAGTAAGGAAAAAGGTTGTCCATATAAGTACGGCTGTAACTTTTTGAGGGCCCACACCACGGCCAGGCACTCCTTCTCAATGGCGGCGTAGCTTACTTCTCGTGGCAATAACTTTTGGCTCAAGTAAGCTACGGGGTGTTCTCCGCCATCGGCTCCAACTTGGCTCAGCACTGCTCCCAATCCAAACATTGAAGCGTCTGTGTGAACAAGAAATCTTTTAGTTGGATCAGGAGCAGCAAGTACGGGAGCAATAGTTAGAGCAGTCTTCAGTTGTTGGAATGCCTGATCACACTCTGGGGCCCAGACAACCTGTCGAGGAAGATTCTTACAAGTCAAGTCAGTCAGGGGTTTGGCCAGGGCGCTATAATTGGGCACAAATTTTCTATAGTACCCTGCTGTACCCAGAAACGCTAGCACTTGGGTTTTTGTCCTAGGAGTGGGCCATTTAGCTACAGCTTCCACTTTAGCTGGTTCCGGTTTCTGTTGCCCGCTCCCCACCCGGTGGCCCAGTACTGCACTTCGGCCATCCCTATATGACACTTGCTGGGTTTCAGCGTTAATCCTGCCTCTCCAATACGATCTAGGATGGCCCCTATGTGTTGTAGGTGCTCTGCCCAGGTCTGGCTGAATATAGCGATGTCATCCAAGTTGGCACAGGCGTATTCCTGGAATCCGTCCAGTAACTGATCGACCATCCGCTGAAAAGTTGCCGGAGCATTTTTCATCCCGAATGGCATGACCCGAAATTGATACAGGCCAAACGGGGTGACAAACGCCGACTTGGGGATGGCATCCTCGGCTAGTGGAATCTGCCAGTATCCCTTACATAGATCTATGGTAGTGAGATACTGGCCCCGTGCCATCTTATCCAGCAGCTCGTCTATCCGAGGCATCGGATAGGCATCAGACACCGTTTTGTCATTTAGCCTCCGGTAGTCGACACAGAAACGTGTCGTGCCATCCTTCTTGGGTACCAGCACTACCGGCGATGCCCAGGGGCTATCGGAAGGTTCGATAACCCCCAGCTGCAACATCTCGTCAATTTCAGTTTTCATATGGGTTCTGACTGCTTCAGGGACGCGATATGGAGTCTGCCGCATAGGTAGCTGTCCCGGGGTTTCGACTCGGTGGGTGGCCAGCGGAGTGTACCCAGGCAAATTGGAGAAGGTAGCCCCTTTAGCTACAATCAGCTTTTGTACCTGGGCACGCTCCTGAGGGCTTAGCCGCTCCCCCAGCCGAACCCCCTTGGAGGGCTCTGTCTGTTCTTCCTGTTCTAATAGGTCAGGTAGGGGCAGATTCTCCTGATCCTCAGAGGCTGAGGCGCATATCGCCGCCACGTCCTCTATCCTCTCATGGTAGGGTTTGAGCATGTTTATATGGAGCATGCGTCTCTTCCCTACCCCTGAGCAGGGGCCAATCACATAGGTGGTGTCACATCTCTGTTCCACCACCTGGTACGGGCCTTGCCAGATGGCCTGCAGCTTGTCTGTGCGGACGGGTTTTAAAATCAAAACCTTCTGCCCCACTTGAAAGCTGCGGTCTCTGGCTCCCCTATTGTACCATCGGCGCTGGCGCTGCTGGGCCGCCCGGAGGTTGGTGCGCACAGTCTGAGTCAGCGCCTCCAGACGGTCCCGGAACTCCAGTACGTAAGATACGATAGGGGTTCCATCTGGGCTACTCTCACCCTCCCAATGCTCCCTAATTAGGTCTAACGGCCCTCGTACCCTCCTTCCAAACAGTAATTCAAAAGGAGAAAACCCTGTCGATTCTTGGGGTACCTCCCTGTATGCGAAGAGCAGGTGGGGTAAAAACCGTTCCCAGTCTTTGTGCGCTTCTCCAAGCGTACGGAGCATTTGTTTCAGCGTACCATTAAATCTTTCGCATAGCCCATTGGACTGGGGGTGGTAGGCAGAATTTATTATTGGCCTAATGCCACATATCTTCCACAGTTGTTGGGTGACCTCGGCAGTGAATTGGGTGCCCCTATCGGATATTATTTCTTGGGGAAACCCTACCCGGGAAAATATCTTCATTAAAGCCTCGGCCACCGTTTCAGCATGGATATTAGTGAGGGCTACGGCCTCAAGGTATCGTGTGGCATAGTCCACTACTGTTAAGATAAACCTTTTCCCAGAGGGGCTGGGTTTGGGTAGGGGCCCTACTATGTCGACGGCCACCCTATTGAAAGGTTCTGCAATAATAGGGAGGGGAAATAATTTAGCTTTGGTGCGGTCACCTCGCTTGCCTACTCGCTGGCATATATCACAGGATGTGCAGTACTGCCTCACATCTTTAGAAATCCCTGGCCAGAAAAATGCATGGGTTAACCTATATCGGGTACGAGTCATCCCTAGATGCCCAGACAAGGGAATATCGTGCACAATCCTAAGTAGCTCTTGCCGATATTTCTGGGGAACCACTAACTGTTTGGTGGTCACTGTGACTGACCCCCCCACTCCTCTTTCAGCAATACGGTACAGTAGCCCCTTCTCCCACGTGTACCGCTCCCCCTCTAACCCAGCCTGGTCGGTGTGTACTCTGTCCCTATATATCTGTAGTGTGGGGTCTGACTTTACCTCTGCCTCAAATGTAGTTGGGGTATCCCAGGACATACGTGTCGTGTGGGGGTCATGGTCTTTTTCCTGAGCCTCAGAGTGTGCTAGTGGAGCCGTGATGCGAGCCTGCTGCCGTGTGGTCACTGGATGAGCTTCCTGGTGTGGAGCCTGGGGTACAAAAGCAGAGGTCATCTGGCCCAAGTCATTCCCCAGTACAACATCTGCTGGTAGATTTTGCATGATGCCCACTTCCACAACCCCCTCTCCAGCACCCCAATCCAAATGCACTTTAGCAGTGGGTAGTCGGTACACTGCTCCCCCTGCCACCCTTACGGCCACTGATCCGCCAGTGTGAGCGGAACCTGGAACCAGATGGGGTGCGATCAAGGTTAGCGTGGCTCCGGAATCTCGGAGCCCTTGTACTTCCTTCCCTTCCAGGGTCACCAGCTGGCGATAGTGCTGCCTGTTGTCGGTGGCTCGAACGGACATCACCTCGTGTAATACCCCTAGAGATTCCTCGGCTTGCACACTCCACATCTCTTGGGCAGCTGGCTCCCGCTGATAATGGTGGGCAGCAGCCCTTGGTGCCGGATTCGGTCAAGCTTGGTTCCAGGCGGGTCTGCCTCGATTTTGGGTGCACTCACGGGCCATATGCCCCCACTGTTTGCAGGTGTGGCACTGGATATTGACACGTCCATTATACCTGGAGGGTGGTGGTAGGTTCCCTGGGGACGGGCGAAGAGGAGATGCAGTGGGAGCGTGGGGGGGTGGAATGCTGGGTGACCCTGCGGGTCACGGGTAACTCTTGGGGAGGGTTACCTGATGCCTTCTCGCATCAAAATGCTGATCGGCTAAGTGTGCCGCTTCTGTTAGGGTGAGAGGCTTCCTGTCCCGCACCCATTCTTGTGTCTCTGGAGACAAACCGTTGAAGAATTGCTCCAACAGCATTAACTGTCGCAATTCTTCCATAGTAGTGGCTTGGCTGGCTTGTATCCACCCTTGTGATGCTTGGTCCAGCTTGTGTGCCCACTCAGCATGAGAATCTTTCTCTGGTTTTCGCAGGTTTCTAAATTTTCGCCGGTATGCTTCTGGGGTAATGGCATACCTCTCTAATATCGCTCGCTTCACTTTTTCATAATCTCTGCTGTCCTCGCTGGGTACAGCGCGATATGCTTCTGCTGCCCGCCCTGCTAGCTTGCCTGCCAGCAAGGGGACCCATACTGCCCGTTCCAAGTCATGTAAATCACACAGCCTTTCAAAATCCTGTAAAAACCCATCAATCTCATCCTTCTCCTCGCAAAATACTTTAAAGGCATGATAGGGAATTTTCAATTATATTCAGGTCTGGGGACTGAGATGGCCATTCCAGAACGTTGTACTTGTTCCTCTGCATAAATGCCTTAGTGGATTTTGCGCAGTGTTTAGGGTCGTTGTCTTGTCGAAAGATCCAGCCCCGGCGCAGCTTCAGCTTTGTCACTGATTCCTGGACATTGGTCTCCAGAATCTGCTGATACTGAGTGGAATCCATGCGTCCCTCAACTTTGACAAGCTTCCCAGTCCCTGCACTGGCCACACAGCCCCACAACATGATGGAACCACCACCATATTTTACTGTAGGTAGCAGGTGTTTTTCTTGGAATGCTGTGTTCTTTTTCCTCCATGCATAACGCCCCTTGTTATGGCCAAATAACTCAATTTTAGTTTCATCAGTCCACAGCACCTTATTCCAAAATGAAGCTGGCTTGTCCAAATGTGCTTTAGCCCACCTCAAGCGGCACTTCTTGTGCTGTGGGCGGAGAAAAGGCTTCCTCTGCATCACTCTCGCATACAGCATCTCCTTGTGTAAAGTGCGCCGAATGGTTGAACGATGCACAGTGACTCCAAGTGCAGCAAGATGATGTTGTAGGTCCTTGGTGCTGGTGTGTGGGTTGACTCTGACTGTTCTCACTATTCGTCGCACCAACAGTGCCCAAATTTATGCACCTGCCTAATTTTGTTTAAACAATTATAGCACTTTCTGTAAATCCAATAAACTTCATTTCACTTCTCAGATATCACTGTGTGTGTCTCCTATATGATAGATTTAACTGACATTTTTTATCGAAACAACCAACGATTTATACAGGAAAATCATGACGATTAACAAGGTTGCCCAAACTTTCGCATCCCACTGTATGTACAGTATATATTTATTTATTTATTTTTTACAATTACAAAAAAAAATATAAATTCTCTATTTCTGAAATGTTTCTAGCAGGATTTAAACTCGCAACCTTCTACATTACAGCCAAGAACCTTAACCGCTTCCCGACCGCCTAACGCAGGGATGCGTCCTGCGGGTGGTCGGGTTGTTCCTCGTCAACGCATCGGCACGTCATCTCGCGGTGCGGGCCGGCAAAAGTTGCAGCACAAGTTCGTCACCAGCCTGCCAGCCAATGATCAGCGCTGGCAGGTTGGTGACTTTAAAAAAAATCAAATCAAAAGCCATGTAACACACTGTATTTATAAATATAATGTGTTAAATGGCTTCTGTGCTCTCTGTTGGGTCCTTTTCGTCGATTGGTCCCAGCAGAGAGCACAGATCACTGTAAGTACACAAAACGCTACACATTTAGCCCCAGATCACCCCCCCCCCCATCACCCCAATTAACCCCTTGATCACCCCTGTCAATCACTAATGAAAGGGAAAAAAGTGATCAGTGTAAACTGTCACTTTTTTTTTCATCAGTATTGACTGTTAGGTTTTAGGTTAGTTTAGGCCCCTTTGGTAGGTAGTTAGTGTCGGTTAGTGCCCAGCCCCCCGCACAGCAGTCACTGATTTGCTGATTAGCATATCGCTAATCAGCATTTGTACTTTTATAGGATCTGTAAGTGATCAGAACTGATCACAGTCAGATCTATAATAGTATTAGTGTCACCTTAGCTCGCCCTCCACCCAAAACGCAGTGTTTGCCCGATCAGGCCTGATCGGTCGCCCACACGTGCGTTCACACACGCCCGCCCCGCCACAGGGACAAATTTTTTATTTTATTTTTATCTCTGCGCAATCAGTACACAAGCGCTAAATCAGTTTGGATATTTTTATCAATCACAGCGGCTTCCTGTACTTCGCTAGCCTCCAATTTGCAAGACAGGCTTGCTTTTTTTCTTGGGTAGTCTGAGGGAATACTCCCTAAACACCCCCTTAGTTAACTAAATGACAAGTAAGGGATATTCTTCTGAAGAGGCCTACAGGCTTCTGACCCAGTCGGATGAGGAATGGGAACCCTCATCTGACGAATCCAGCAGGTCAGAATACGAACCTGTAGAAAGCAGTGGCAGTCTGACACAAAGTTCGGAAGATGAGGTTGAGGTCCCTGATAGCACCAGGCGTACCCGGCCCCGTGTTGCTAGACCACAGGTTGCGCAGGATCCGCTTCAAGGGCAGCAGAGTGGGGCTGGCGCTGTCGGAATACGTGGTGAGGCATACACCAGCAGCGCAGCCCATCCTGGGCCTAGTACCAGCACTGCCGTAGAACATGGTGAAGTGGCGAGCACCAGAAGGGCAGTTGAAGCTGGTACGGTGGCACGTGCAGTAGTTCCCCCGTCGCAGCCACCGCACAGACAGGCCCCTAGAGCCCCTAAGGTCCCTGATGTGCTGGCAAACCCTGATTGGCAGCCCCCATCTTCAGCCGCACCAGTAGTTCCCCCTTTCACCGCCCAGTCTGGAGTTCGGGTTGAGACAGCTCAGATCGGATCAGCACTGGGGTTTTTTGAGATGTTCTTTACTGTGGAGCTCTTTGACTAAGTCGTGCCAGAAACAAACCGGTATGCCACTCAATTTATAGCCGCCAACCGGGAAGATTTTATGCCCAGTCTTTCCGGAGGAAACCCGTCCAAGTTTGCGAATTTTAAACTTTTCTGGACCTTCTCCTCAACATGGGACTGAAAAAAAGCATAAATTGCGGTCATATTGGTCCACGAACACAATTCATCACATGCCCATGTTCTCTGCTGCCATGTCCAGGACACAATTTGAGACCATCCTGCGTTTCCTGGACTTTAGTGACAACAGCACCTCTCGTCCCAGAGGCCACCCAGCTTTTGACTGGCTCCACAAAATTCGGCCCCTCATAGACCACTTTAACACCAAATTTGCAGATTTGTATACCCCTGAGCAAAACATCTGCATAGACGAGTCCCTTGTACATTTTACCGGGCGCCTTGGCTTCAAACAATACATCCCAAGCAAGCGCGCCCGGTATGGGGTCAAATTGTATAAGCTTTGAGAAAGGGCCACAGGCTATACGCATAAATGTTGTGTTTATGAGGGTAACGATCAGACCCTGGAGCCGGTCGGTTGCCCTGACTACCTGGGGAGCAGTGGGAAGACAGTCTGGGACTTGGTGTCACCCTTATTTGGCAAGGGGTACCATATTTATGTGGACAATTTCTACACAAGTGTGGCCCTCTTCAGGCATTTGTTTCTAGAACAGATTGGCTGCTGTGGCACCGTGGGACCTAGTCATCGGGGCTTCCCCCAATGGCTCGTTACCACCCATCTTGCAAGGGGGGAGAGGGCTGCCTTGTGTAAGAAGTACTGCTTGCTGTGAAATGGAGAGACAAGCGTGATGTTTACATGCTCTCCTCCATTCACGCAGACACGACAATACAAATTGAACGAGCAACTGGAGTCATTGATACGCTGGTATAAGAAGGTGTCTGTATACCTAATTCAATTGGCGATGTACAATAATTTTGTTCTCTACAGTAAGGCTGGGAGAACATGATCCTTCCTTAAATTTCAGGAAGAGATCATCGAGAACCTCCTGTATCCAGGAAGTTCCATGGCCCCAACCACCAGTGTAGTGAGCCGTCTACACGAGCGACATTTCCCCAATGTTGTTGCTGGTACCTCAACCCAAGCGTCACCCCGAAAAAGATGTTGTGTCTGTAGCAGGAGTGGAATAAGTTGTGACACCCGTTATTTCTGTCCTGACTGCCCTGACCACCCTGTCCTATGCTTAGGGGAGTGTTTCCGGAAGTACCACACACAGGTACACTTAGTATAGGGATTGCGTGACACAGGACAGGCACATAGGGCTATTAGGGCCCATTCATACAGAGCTGCTGCAAACCTCTCCTTTCACCTGGGACAAAGTGCATAATGTATTTTGCCACATCTCTGGGCGAGTTGCGCTTTGCACATTGTCCCATGGGGAAGGAGAGGTTTGTTAAAAAAAAAAAATTAAATCACAGGTAAGCAAGAAAGTTAATGTTCCAAAAGTTCAATAAAGTTTATAAAAGTTAATGTTCTGTTTCAAATGTTATATAAAGTTAATGGTAATAAATTTATTGCATTGCTGCCTGTTTTTTTTTTTTTTACCTTCCAGGTGGACCAACCGATCGACGAGCTGCAGCACTGATGTGCATTCTGACAAAAGCATTGTGCTGCTGTCAGATTACACAAAAGTCATTGTATGCGGCGCTGCAAGACCAGATTCCTCCTCTTCAGTAAAAAAGATACGTTTGCCGAAGCATATGAGCTGAGGGGCGGTGTTCCTATGCTTTGGCAAACACTTTGTATATAAAAAAATAAATAAAAAATTCCATTCAATTGATGTGAATGGAGAAATCGGGTTTGCCAGGGCATACAAGCTGAGTGGGTTTGGATGTTGGGCGGAGCTCCTATGTCCTGGCAGACGCCTTTTTTGCACATTTTTTGGCAGAGATTTTTTCATCCACATTGATCGATGTGAATGAAGAAATCTGTGCCGTTCATTTTTTCTTTCAGCCCAGAGGCTAAACGAAAAATAAAAATCTCATTGCTCGTATGCTCAATATAAGGAGAATAGCAGAAACTCCTAATGCTGGCCATACATGTAATGATTGTGGAGACCCTCAAATGCCAGGGCAGTACAAACACCCCACAAATGACCCCATTTTGGAAAGAAGGCACCCCAAGGTATTCGCTGAGGGGCATATTGAGTCCATGAAAGATTGAACTTTTTGTCCCAAGTTAGCGGAAAGTGAGACTTTGTGAGAAAAGACAAAAAAAAAACAATTTCCGCTAACTTGTGGCAATTTTTTTTTAAATATATTCTAGGAACTCGCCATGCCCCTCACGGAATACCTTGGGGTGTCTTCTTTCTAAAATGGGGTCACTTGTAGGGTATTTATACTGCCCTGGCTTTTTAGAGGCCCTTAAGCATGAGAAGTAGTTTGGAATACAAATGCGTAAAAAATGCCCTGTGAAATCCTAAAGATACTTATTGAAATTTGGGCCCCTTTGTGGACCTAGGCTGCAAAAAAGTGTCACACATGTGGTATTGTCGTAATCAGGAGAAGTAGGGCAATGTGTTTTGGGGTGTCTTTTTAAATATACCCATGCTGAGTGAGATAAATATCTCTCTAAAAGACAACTTTTCCAATTTTTTTATACAAAGTTGTCATTTGACAGAGATATTTCTCTCACCCAGCATGGGTATATGTAAAAAGACACCCCAAAACACATTGCCCTACTTCTCCTGAGTACGGCGATACCACATGTGTGACACTTTTTTCGCAGCCTAAGTGCGCAAAGGGGCCCAAATTCCAATGAGTGCCTTTTAGGAGGGCATTTTTAGGCATTTGGATTCCAGACTTCTTCTTACGCTTTAGGGCACCTAAAATGCAAGGGCAGTATAAATACCCCACATGTGACCATATTTTGGAAAGAAGACACCCCAAGGTATTCCGTGAGGGGCATGGTGAGTTCCTAGAATATATATATTTTTTTGGCACAATTTAGCGGAAAATCTTTTTGTAAGAGAAAAAAAAAAACAAAGAAAAAACATTCTCCACTAACTTGTGCCCAAAAAATAATTCTAGGGACTCAGCATGCCCCTCACGGAATACCTTGGGGTGTCTTTTTTCCAAAATGGGGTCACTTATGGGGTATTTATACTGCCCTGGCATTTTAGGGGACCTAAAGCGTGAGAAGAAGTCTGGAAGTTAGTGGAATATGAGACTTTGTGAGAAAAATCAAAAAAACAAAAATTCTGATTGCGCCAAAAAAAAAAAAATCTTCTATGAACTCGCCATGCCCCTCAAAAGTGATCTTTATAGTGCCACAGCAATTTTACTGTGTTTTTGCAGTGATCAGAAAAAAAAATATTTCTGTCACTGCGGTGGGGCGGACAATATCAGGCCTAATCGGTTTTTTGAATAGTTCTGGCAATGTGCAGATCCGTAAAATGCAGAAAGCACATTGCCGGTGTCCGTGTTTTGCAGATCCGTGGTGTCCGTGTTTTGCGGATCCGTGGATCCACGGATCCGCAAAACACATGCGGACGTCTGAATGGAGCCTTACAGGGAGGTGATCAATGACAGGGGGGTGATCAGGGGTTAATAAGTGACAGGGGGGGTGTAGTGTAGTGTGGTGCTTGGTGCTACTTATTACAGAGCTGCCTGTGTCCTCTGGTGGTCGATCCAAGCAAAAGGGACCACCAGAGGACCAGGTAGCAGGTATATCAGACGCTGTTAACAAAACAGCGTCTGATATCTTTCAAGGGTTAAAAAAAAATCTCATCTACAGCCTGCCAGCAAATGATCGCCGCTGGCAGGCTGCATATCAACTAGTTTATCTTCGGATCCTGTGAACGTGCGCTCCTTGCGAGAGGACGCGCCGGCGCGTCAAGGAGGAATAAGCCGGCCGCCCGCAGGACGCAATCCTGCGTTAGGCGGTCGGGTAGTGGTTAAGGGGGTTTAAGCTAGGGGAGCTGAGGTGGTTAACCATTACACTATAGGGCTGCATGATGTATGAGACTTATGCTGAATACTTACTACTAATAAGTATTCCTATATAGCAGAAGTCTCTTTTTTTTTATTATTATTATTATTATTATTTTTAAGTAACTGGCCATGCAGTTCTATAGTGTAGTGGTTAACATTCTTGGCTGTAGAAGAAGGTTGCAGCCAATTAAGGTGCAGGAAAGTGCAGCTGCCATTACTGTAATGTCGTAGCCTTGTTTGTTACTGGCATTACAGTGATTGGCTTGCCGGAACACGCGATAGGGTGCTCGTGTTCGGCTCATTATTAGTCAGGGAGAGCTGAGCTTAGGAAGAGACAGATAGTGTAGGGAGTGTGAATGCAATCTATTTAGTTGAAAAACGTTTCAAAAACCCCAAAGTCCTTTTAAGAACTATTGTGTGAGGAGGCAGCAATATAATATAGCCATCATTTTTTTTCTATTGAAGGTGTCTGCAGTGACTTGTGACATCTGTGCAATACCTTCGGTGTGTCAGGGCCAGAGATAGGAAAAATATAAGTGAAGTCTAGTATATTTTTTCTGTACTTTTCCTACAGAAGGTGTCTGCAGTGACTTGTGACATCTGTGCAATACCTTCTGTGTGTCAGGGCCAGAGATAGGAAAAATATAAGTGAAGTCTAGTATATTTTTTCCATACTTTTTCTATTGAAGGTGTCTGCAGTGACTTGTGACATCTGTGCAATACCTTCTTTGTGTCAGGGCCAGAGATAGGAAAAATATAAGTGAAGTCTAGTATATTTTTTCCATATTTTTCTGTAGAGGGTATCTGCAGTGACTTGTGACATCTGTACAATACCTTCTGTGTGTCAGGGCCAATGATAGAAAAAAATATAAGTGAAATCTATTTTCCATTTTCCATAATTTAACATACTTTTTTCATATACTGTGCTTGCTGTGAACTGTGACATCAGTGCCACATCTTGTGTATCAAGCATGCATATAACAATTAATATGAAGAAGGCAAGCATTAAGGGACGGGGAAGTGGCCGTGATGCTGATGGTTCACGGAGAGGCCATGGCCCTGGGCATATTGAAATTGTGCCTGCTGCCAGAGCACAAGAAAAACAATCATCCACGATACCTAGCTTCATGTCCCAGTTTGCAGGGCGTCACAGGACAAAGCTTTTGAAGTCAGACCAGTGCGAGCAGATGGTTGGTTGGATTGCAGCAGATCATGCTTCTAGTCGGTTAAGCACTACCCTGTCTTCCACCAAGTCCAGTCTCAGTAGCCAAGAGTCTGGTAAACAGAATCCTCACCCTGATCCTCCTACCTCCCACCATGGAGAGTGTGGCCAAACAAGTGATCCCACACTCGGATATTCTGAGGAGCTCCTTTAATCCTTGATTTGACCCTTTCGCCAAGCATGCTTGAAGAGGGACATGAGATCTTGTGCCCTGATTCCCAACCTCTTGAGCATCCACAGTCACAAGAACATGACGGTGGGGAATGGCAATGGCAATTAGTGTTTAATGATGGGGATGATGATGAGACACAGTTGCCAATGAGTCAACCGCAATTACTGTCTCAAAAGGTTGATGAAGAGAATTAGACAGTTGTCAATCACTGAGGTTGTGGATAGGTCAACAAATCAAGAGGATGATCAAAGTGAGGAAGTGGAAGAGGAGGTGGTGGATGATGAGGTCACTGTCCCAACCTGGGAAGGTGGAAAGCCGAGCGAGGACAGCAGTACAGAGGGTGAGGGATCTGCAGCACCGCAACAGGCTGGAAGAGGCAGTGGGGTGGAAAAAGGGTGAAGGCGGGCCACACCACACAGGCCCGCAACTGATCCACTGAGCACCCCCTTGTGGAAATCTCCCTTGCCAAGGGATAGGTGTTCCGCAGTATGGTGCTTTTTTTGAGGACAACAAAAGAATAGTAGTTTGCAACCTGTGCCACACCAAAATGAGCCGGGACGTGAACACTATCAACCTCACCACCACCAGCATGATCCGCCACATGGCATCCAAGCACAGTAATAAGTAGACTGATCGCCTGGGTCCACAATCTGTGTCTGCGGGTCACACCACTGCCTAATCTTCCCCTATGGTACGTGCTGGACAATTGCCTGTCAAAAGCGCAGGCGAGGATGCCTCCTGCCCTGCACCTGGACCTTCGCAAGCACCATCATCAACCACATCCACTTCCCTGTCACAGCGCAGTGTCCAAATGTCCATACCCCAGGCATTTGAAAGCAAGCACAAATACCCATCCACCCACCCACAGGCCATAGCACTAAATGTGCACCTTTCAAAATGACTGGCCCTGAAAATGTTGCCATTTAGGCTTGTGAACACTGAGGCCTTTTGCATCCTGATGTAGGCAGCCACCCCACGGTACTGTCCCCAGCCGCCAGTATTTTTCAAGGTGTGCCATGCCCACCTTACACCAACATGTGTCCCGAAACATCACACGTGCCCTGACCAACGCAGTTATTGGGAAGGTCCACTTAACCAATGACACATGGACAAGTGCATTTGGCCAGGGACGCTACATTTCCCTGACAGCAGACTGGGTGAACATTGTGGAGGCCGGGGGCAAGTCAGAACCTGGGAGGGCACAAGTGCTACCGATGCCGAGGATTGTGGGCCCTAATTCCAGCAGGGTTTCAACCAGCACCTACGTTAGTGGCTCCAACCCGCACATCTCCTCCTCCGCCTCTTCCTCCACTTCCACCTCCGAATTATCTGCGTGCAGCACCACTCAGCTGGTAGCTGGAAGCAGTGTAGCACTGCAGTAAAGAAGCGTCAACAGTCCGTGCTGAAGCTGATATGTTTAGGGGACAAACAGCACAATGCCGCAGAGCTGTTGCAGGGTCCAGACTGAGCTGTGGCTCTCGCCACTCAACCTACAACAAGACATGGTCGTGTGCGATAATTGCCGTAACTTGGTGGCAGCTTTGAAGCTCGTCAGGTTGGTTCACACACATCCCATGCCTAGTCCACGTCTTAAACTTAGTGGTTCAGTGGTTTCTCAAAACCTAACCCAGGTTGCCTGAGCTACTGGTGAAAGTGTGCCTCGTGTGTGCACATTTCCACAAGTCATCGACAGCTTCATCCGGTCTGTCAATAATGCGATGTGAGAACATGCTGGAACTCGACGTTCCACATGTTGGCCAGGCTTTGTGAGCAGCAGAGGGCAGTAGTGAAATACCAGCTGCTACATGGACGTCGCATTTTCAGTCAGCTTCCGCTAATCAAAAGCGAGGAGTGGGCATGGATTTCTGACATCTGTGAGGTTTTAAGAAACTTTGAGGAATTAACACAGATGGTTAGCAGTGATAACACTATTGTCAGAGTAACCATCCCAATCCTGTGTCTACTAAAACACATATCCAGACCATCCTCCGTCCTTCTTTTCAGCGTGAATTGGATGATGAAGAGGAGGAGGAGCAGGAGACGGTTGCCTCCGCTACAGAGAGTAGTACCCATGGAGGTTTAATTCCATCTGTTCAGCGTGGGTGGGCAGAAGTGGTGGAGGATGAGGAGATGGAGAGTCATCCTGATGTAGACATCGACGTCTTACCTTTTGGTACTCTGGCACACATGGCTAACTTCATGTTAGGCTGCCTTTCCAGGGACCCTCGCATTATATGCATTTTAGATAACACGGATTACTGGGTGTTCACCCTTATCAACCCCCGCTACAAAGAGAACTTCTCATCTCTCATTCCTGTGGTGGAGAGGACAAGCAAAACGGTGCAATACCAGAAGCACCTTGTTGAAAAATTGCTCCAAAAAGTTCCATCTGACAACACTGGCGGCAGAGTCCGTACTTCCTTGGGCAACCAAGGAAGGGAGACAAGGCAAGGCAACACTATCCAAGGCCTGGGACAGTTTCATGACACCCCGCCAGCACACTCACTCTGATGCGTGGCCTAGTGTCACAAGGAGGAAAAAGTTTTGAAAGATGGTGAAGGAGTACGTAGC
Source organism: Bufo gargarizans (assembly GCF_014858855.1). NCBI lineage: Eukaryota > Metazoa > Chordata > Amphibia > Anura > Bufonidae > Bufo > Bufo gargarizans. Next base: position 30,930,282 of record NC_058080.1, read on the forward strand.
AGACTGTGTCAGTGTCCTCAGTGATCCCTGAGTTCCATAAAACTACTGGGTGTCTAAGCTGGACACGTGGCATGAACTGGCGCTCTACACCTTGGAGGTGCTGGCCTGCCTGGCTGCCAGCGTTTTTTCTGAGCGGGTATTTAGTGCTGATGGGGGCATAACAGATAAGTGTATCCGCCTGTCAACTGAAAATGCTGACAGGTTGACTCTTATAAAAATGAACAAGGCCTGGATTGTCCCTGACTTCTCGACTCCACCAGAGGAAAGAGGATGGACAAAGGCACTTTAAATGTGTTGTTTAATGTACTCAATACAATGTATTCCTATGCACCCCTTCTACCACAAATGAGGGTATATGGTAAAATCTTCCTTTTCTCATCCTCCTCCTCCTCTTCGATCATATCAACATGCTTATTTGTCTCATATAATGCCCTCGCATATAATATTTTACAGGGTCAGCTCACCTGCAGGCCCTCGCATATAATGTTTAACAGGGTCAGCTCACTTGCAGGCCCTCGCATATAATGTTTTCCAGGGTCAGTTCAACTGCAGGCCCTCGCATAAAATGTTTTGCGGGGTCAGCTCACCTGCAGGCCCTTGCATATAATGTTTTACAGGGTCAGATCACCTACAGGCCCTCACCTACAAGCTTTTACAGGGTCAGCTCATCTTCCGATGACGACAGCGAAGTCTTGCCTGTTGGTACTCTGGCACACATGGCTGACTTCATTTTAGGCTGCCTTTCCCACGACCCGCGCATTATACGGATTTTAGACAACACAATTATTGGTTGTTCACCCTTCTCGACCCCCGTTACAAAGAGAACTTCTCATCTCTCATTCCTCTGGTGGAGAGGACAAGCCAAACGGTGCTATACCAGAAGGTCCTTGTTGAAAAATTGCTCCAAAGTTGATAGGGCAGACATCCAAATGGATTGTCGCCGTCATGGGGACGTGCAATCGCCTAGCAGTTATCTAGAGTCAACAAAGCGGCAGCAGGCCCTCACCTACAAGTCCAGTCTCAGTAGCCAAGAGTCTGGTCAACACAATCCTCACAATGACGGCACACTGGGTGAACGTTGTGGAGGCCGGGAGCAATTTGGTTGCTGGCACCAAACTTGCTTTCCAATAGATCCTCGTTAACGGATAGTGTACTCATTCCAATAACAGGGCCTCTTGTTATTTATCATCACTACCTCTCCGAGTCGGGAGTGGGTAATTGCGGCACGCCTGCTGCCTTCCTTGGACGCTTGTGTTTTAATAACTTGACCTACCCAGGAAAAAAAAAAGGGGCAAGGCAACAACAGCCAATCAGATTTCAGAAATTGATCTCCTTTGGATGTGGTAGTAGTTTCTCAGGCTCCCTCTCCAGCATCGAACCTTAATTCACCGTTACCCGTGATCACCATAGTAGGCGCAGAAAAGAACATTGAAAGGATTGTCGCCATCACGGGGACGTGCAATCACCCAGAGGTTATCTAGAGTCACCAATGTGGAAGCAGGCCCTCGCCCTTAAGGTTTTAAATGGTCAGATCAGCAGGCCCTTGCTCCAAATGTTTTTGAGGGCAACCAGCAGGCCTTCAATCATAATTTTTCAAGGGTGTATATGATGCTCTCCTTTATGTGTAACAAAGGGTGCTTTGGAGTGCCGGTTATTTGTCATTTTTGGCAGCCCTTTCACTTAGTGCATAGGCTTTATGAGTGTAGGAGTCCCACTTCCTGAACTATTGTACCACAATGTGAATGAGGCCCTCAATTAAGTGATATACATGTTGTATCGGAGTACCTCTTCCTTGTAATTTTCGGCAGAACTTGCACTTTATATACAAGTAAATGTATAGGAAATAATGTTTCTTAACAATTTTGTACGTATTATTGTCAGTCTGTAAAAAAGGCGTACTACTCGGACAACATCGTTGACATCCAGACATCTTCCCCATGCTGTTCCTGAACCATTTTGGTGGTGTTTCCATCAATTTCTGACCTTTTCCTATGAACCAGGCACCTCCCCCTCTTCAGAGCAGGGGTGCCTGGTTTAACCTGTTAGGTACATAGGACGTACAGGTACGCCCTGATGTCCTGGTACTTAAGGACACAGGGCGTAACTGTACGTCCTGTGTAGTTCCGATCACCGCCGCCCAGCGGGCGGTGATCGTAACAAGGTGCCTGATCAAATCATTGAGTAGGCACCTTGGGTCAATGCTCGGGGGGGTCCCGTGACCCCCCTTGTCGGCGATCGCCGCAAACCGCAGGTCAATTCACCAATTCAAGGTGAAAATTAGCCCATCCCTAAGGGGTTAATGCTTGGTTTCTCCCATTGACTTCCATTATAATCGAGTGCTCGTTAGAGAACTCAAGCATCCTGACGTATTCGGCCAGAGCACCCGAGCACTTTGGTGCTCTGTCAACACTAGTCAACAAGATTGTGAATTGGTAAAACTACAAGAATACAAATGGCTTGTATAAGTATAAGGCATAGCATGTATCAGCAGAAAGCATAGAACAGCGTGTATTATAACATTTGCATAACATTGAGCACATGTCCAAAATGGCTGCCTATACATAGATTGCATGACTAGCTAACAGCAATAACTCCCTGAGTAACACTACAACTACTAGAACAGCTCCGCACAACATACTGTCCCTGAAACAAAGGTAGATATCACTCATCAGATATACGTGCACAGAGATGGTGGAGTTTCTGAGGGGTTCCAGGGCCTCTAGTAAGGCATCTTTCAGGAATGCTCTTGAGATGGGTAGGGTATCGGCCCCAGGGGAGAACTCCCTTACCTTCTCAGCTACCGCTGTATATTTAGGCGCGCTCCCTGCAGCTTTCGGCGTTCCGGGCGCCATCTTGATTTCTTTAGCCACATGCATCTGAGCGGCTTTTTAAATGAATTTCTCCATGGATTCACCACTTATCGGAGTTTTAGCAAGCCCCTGAGCTTCGGTGGGTCTGGGGCCGCCGATCTTGACCATTCTGGGGTTCAAGTGCCTCTGAATTAAGGCTGTGAGGGATACTTTTACAGCAGAGCTTCACTTCATGCTGCCATACAGCTCCGGTGCAGGCTCCGACCCCCGAACAGCATGCATTATAACATTTACATAACATTGAGTATATGTCCAAAATGGCTGCCTATACATAGATTGCCTGGCTAGCTAGCAAAAATAGCTCCCTGAGTAACACTACAACTACTAGAACAGCTCTGCATAACATACTGTCCCTGAAACAAAGGTAGATGCCACTCACCAGATATACTTGCACAGAGATGGTGGAGTTTAAGAAGGAGAACTTCATGGAACAGCTCTGCTGATGTCCTGTAGTCTGTATGTAGACTGGAGACTGTCTTCTCCTTCCCAGAATGCCTTGCACTACCCACAATGCCTAGCACCTCCCACAAGTAGTAATCCATATTAACAAGAAAACAAGGTGCAATACATTTTTACCACCACTAGAAGGTGCTGTTACCCAACTAATAACTACAGGAATACAGAAATTACAGCAGAATGAATTAGAAATGAAATAGACGTGAACTGAAATGAATCTCCCTCTGCTGGAGGCAGAACACACCAGTGTTAATAAGCCCTATATCTGGCGGTGGATCACGCAGTGTGATGAAGAGGCGCCGACCTCAAAATAACTTCGGAGGATCCACCGCCACAGCTTTCTTGCTGTCTTACATTTAGACCATTTTCTATGCCTGAAACAGTCGTAGAAAATGGCCCCTTTTTTAGACCTGACGTGAGTGGGGAGAAGTGGAGGATTGTGATGTAAATGACCCCCTAAGTTCTTTGGTGTAGTTTTGTCTTTTCTTTATCTGCAATTCTCTGCTGTAAAGACGGCTGAGCCCACAATCCTCTGGGAGTAGACGGGAATAATATGTGAGGAGAGCAGACAATGTAAAACATATCCCATCATACTGTATAAAAAGAGGAGAGATGACAGCAGTCACCACAATGCCCCTGATCCTGGGGGCCGTGTTCTCTGTGTCACTGCTGAGATTTCTGCTTCCATTCATCATATCACCTGGAGGACTTCTTCCTCATCCCAGTCCTACAAGGAGATGCTGATTTTCCTTATTACGCTGCTTCTTCCATGGTTTCCTTTAACACAATTATTCTGTGATCTGAAGATAAGAGAGGTTTATGATTTTATAGAAGAACGTTACCTGGATGGAGATCTCATCATTGGAGGGCTGTTGACGATGCATCAATGCACAGTAGATGTAAAAAACAAGGAAAATTCCACAGATGTACAATGTGCAGAGTAAGTGATAATCTCATGTCTGTATTGTCTATAAGAAGAGGGGTGAGAATAGTGTGATGTCTTCAGACATAGCTTCACCATCACCTGACACAGCACAAGCTTCTGTGTGTGATATGTTCAGTTATAAATGATGAGGTTCATGGAGTCTGATCTCAGAGAAGGTTTCCTGTAGACAGTAAAGTGTATTACTCTGGTACTGATGAGGGGATGGACTTGTGGATGAAGCCATCAGATAATCCTGGATCTATTACCACACAGTGAAGGAACCTTCCTGGGATTTACTTCTTTTTTGTCTTCTGGTTTGGTTTTATTTACATAAAAAAATATGAAATATAAAATGTTATTTCTTCTTTCTGATGCAAATACATCAAAAATTATCTGATCAATGTGTAGTTATGAAATCGCAGACAATATTCGGCTAAACTAAGTATTAGAGTTGAGCTGACACCTGGATGTTCGGGTTCGAGAAGTCGAACATCCCGGAAATGTTCGGGTTCGGGATCCGAACCCGATCCGAACTTCGTCCCGAACCCCATTGAAGTCAATGGGGACCCGAACTTTTCGGCACTAAAAAGGCTGTAAAACAGCTCAGGAAAGGGCTAGAGGGCTGCAAATGGCAGCAAAATTTAGGTAAATCCCCTGCAAACAAATGTGGATAGGGAAATGAATAAAAATAAAAATAAAATAAATAAAAATTAACCAATATCAATTGGAGAGAGGTCCCATAGCAGAGAATCTGGCTTCACGTCACCCACCACTGGAACAGTCCATTCTCAGATATTTAGGCCCCGGCACCCAGGCAGAGGAGAGAGGTCCCGTAACAGAGAATCTGTCTTCATGTCAGCAGAGAATCAGTCTGCATGTCATAGCAGAGAATCAGGCATCACGTCACCCAACATTGGAACAGTCCATTGGCATATATTTAGGCCCAGGCACCCAGACAGAGGAGAGAGGTCCTGTAACAGAGACTCTGTCTTCATGTCAGCAGAGAATCAGTCTGCATGTCATAGCAGAGAATCAGGCTTCACGTCAGCCACCACTGCAACAGTCCATTGTCATATATTTAGGCCCAGCACCCAGGCAGAGGAGAGAGGTCCCGTAACAGAGAATCTGGCTTCATGTCAGCAGAGAATCAGTCTGCATGTCATAGCAGAGAATCAGGCTTCACGTCACCCAACATTGGAACAGTCCATTGGCAAATATTTAGGCCCAGGCAACCAGACAGAGGAGAGAGGTCCCGTAACAGAGAATCTGTCTTCATGTCAGCAGAGAATCAGTCTGCATGTCATAGCAGAGAATCAGGCTTCACGTCAGCCACCACTGCAACAGTCCATTGTCATATATTTAGGCCCAGGCACCCAGGCAGAGGAGAGAGGTCCCGTAACAGAGAATCTGTCTTTATGTCAGCAGAGAATCAGTCTGCATGTCATAGCAGAGAATCAGGCTTCACGTCAGCCACCACTGCAACAGTCCATTGGCATATATTTAGGCCCAGCACCCAGGCAGAGGAGAGAGGTCCCGTAACAGAGAATCTGGCTTCATGTCAGCAGAGAATTAGTCTGCATGTCATAGCAGAGAATCAGGCTTCACGTCACCCAATATTGGAACAGTCCATTGGCATATATTTAGGCCCCGGCACCCAGACAGAGGAGAGAGGTCCCGTAACAGAGGATCTGGCTTCATGTCAGCAGAGAATCAGTCTGCATGTCATAGCAGAGAATCAGGCTTCACGTCAGCCACCACTGCAACAGTCCATTGTCAGATATTTAGGCCCCGGCACCCAGGCAGAGGAGAGAGGTCCCGTAACAGAGGATCTGGCTTCATGTCAGCAGAGAATCAGTCTGCATGTCATAGCAGAGAATCAGGCTTCACGTCAGCCACCGCTGCAACAGTCCATTGACAGATATTTAGGCCCAGCACCCAGGCAGAGGAGAGAGGTCCCGTAACAGAGAATCTGGCTTCATGTCAGCAGAGAATCAGTCTGCATGTCATAGCAGAGAATCAGGCTTCACGTCACCCAACATTGGAACAGTCCATTGGCATATATTTAGGCCCCGGCACCCAGACAGAGGAGAGGTTCATTCAACTTTGGGTAGCCTCGCAATATAATGGTAAAATGAAAATAAAAATAGGATTGAATGAGGAAGTGCCCTGGAGTACAATAATATATGGTAAAGGGGAGGTAGTTAATGTCTAATATGCACAAGGGATGGACAGGTCCTGTGGGATCCATGCCTGGTTCATTTTTATGAACGTCAGCTTGTCCACATTGGCTGTAGACAGGCGGCTGCGTTTGTCTGTAATGACGCCCCCTGCCGTGCTGAATACACGTTCAGACAAAACGCTGGCCGCCGGGCAGGCCAGCACCTCCAAGGCATAAAAGGCTAGCTCTGGCCACGTGGACAATTTAGAGACCCAGAAGTTGAATAGGGCGAACCATCAGTCAGTACGTGGAGGGATGTGCACACGTACTGTTCCACCATGTTAGTGAAATGTTGCCTCCTGCTAACACGTTGCGTATCAGGTGGTGGTGCAAAACTGTGGCGTGTTGACAAAACTTTTCCACATCTCTGCCATGCTAACCCTGCCCTCAGAGGAGCTGGCCGTGACACAGCTGCCTTGGGGACCTTTTGCTCCTCCTCTGCCTTGACCTTGGGCTTCCACTTGTTCCCCTGTGACATTTGGGAATGCTCTCAATAGCGCGTCTACCAACGTGCGCTTGTACTCGCGCATCTTCCTATCACACTCCAGTGCAGGAAGTAAGGTGGGCACATTGTCTTTGTACCGTGGATCCAGCAGGGTGGCAACCCAGTAGTCTGCACACGTTAAAATGTGGGCAACTCTGCTGTCGTTGCGCAGGCACTGCAGCATGTAGTCGCTCATGTGTGCCAGGCTGCCCAGGGGTAAGGACAAGCTGTCCTCTGTGGGAGGCGTATCGTCATCGTCCTGCCTTTCCCCCCAGCCACGCACCAGTGATGTGCCCGAGCTGCGTTAGGTGCCACCCCGCTGTGACCATGCTTCATCCTCCTCCTCGTCCTCCTCATCCTCCAGTAGTGGGCCCTGGCTGGCCACATTTGTACCTGGCCTCTGCTGTTGCAAAAAACCTCCCTCTGAGTCACTTCGAAGAGACTGGCCTGAAAGTGCTAAAAATGGCCCCTCTTCCTCCTCCTCCTCCTCCTCCTGGGCCACCTCCTCTTCCATCATCGCCCTAAGTGTTTTCTCAAGTAGACATAGAAGTGGTGTTGTAACGCTGATAACGGCGTCATCGCCACTGGCCATGATGGTGGAGTACTCGAAACAGCGCAACAGGGCACACAGGTTTCGCATGGAGGCCCAGTCATTGGTGGTGAAGTGGTGCTGTTCCGCAGTGCGACTGACCCGTGCGTGCTGCAGCTGAAACGCCACTATGGCCTGCTGCTGCTCGCACAGTCTGTCCAGCATGTGCAAGGTGGAGTTCAACCTGGTGGGCACGTTGCATATGAGGCGGTGAGCGGGAAGGCCGAAGTTACGCTGTAGCGCAGACAGGCGAGCAGCGGCAGGATGTGAACGCCGGAAGCGCCAACAGACGGCCCGCACTTTATGCAGCAGCTCTGACATGTCGGGGTAGTTGTGAATGAACTTCTGCACCACCAAATTCAGCACATGCGCCAGGCAAGGGATGTGCGTCAAACCGGCTAGTCCCAGAGCTGCAACGAGATTTCGCCCATTATCGCACACCACCAGGCCGGGCTTGAGGCTCACTGGCAGCAACCACTCGTCGGTCTGTTGTTCTATACCATGCCACAACTCCTGTGCGGTGTGGGGCCTGTCCCCCAAACATATGAGTTTCAAAATTGCCTGCTGACGTTTACCCCGGGCTGTGCTGAAGTTGGTGGTGAAGGTGTGTGGCTGACTGGATGAGCAGGTGGAAGAAGAGGAGGAGGAAGCTGAGTAGGAGGAGGTGGCAACAGGACTCAAAGAATGTTGCCCTGCGATCCTTGGCGGCTGAAGGACGTGCGCCAAACAGCTCTCGGCCTGGGGCCCAGCCGCCACTACATTTACCCAGTGTGCAGTTAGGGAGATATAGCGTCCCTGGCCGTGCTTACTGGTCCACATATCTGTGGTTAGGTTGACCTTACTACAGATGGCGTTGCACAGTGCACACTTGATTTTATCGGATACTCCGTTGTGCAGGGAAGGCACGGCTCTCTTGGAGAAGTAGTGCCGGCTGGGAACAACATACTGTGGGACAGCAAGCGACATGAGCTGTTTGAAGCTGTCTGTGTCCACCAGCCTAAATGACAGCATTTCATAGGCCAGTAGTTTGGAAATACTGGCATTCAGGGCCAGGGATCGAGGGTGGCTAGGTGGGAATTTACGCTTTCTCTCAAATGTTTGTGAGATAGAGAGCTGAACGCTGGCATGTGACATGGTTGAGATGCTTGGTGACGGAGGTGGTGGTGTTGGTGGTACATCCCCTGTTTGCTGGGCGGCAGGTGCCAACGTTCCTCCAGAGGCGGAGGAAGAGGCCGAGGCGGCAGCAGCAGAAGAGGCCGAGGCGGCGGCAGCAGAAGAGGCCGAGGCGGCAGCAGCAGAAGAGGCCGAGGCGGCAGCAGCAGAAGAGGCCGAGGCGGCAGCAGCAGAAGAGGTAGCAGGGGGAGCCTGAGTGACTTCCTTGGTTTTAAAGTGTTTACTCCACTGCAGTTCATGCTTTGCATGCAGGTGCCTGGTCATGCAGGTTGTGCTAAGGTTCAGAACGTTAATGCCTCGCTTCAGGCTCTGATGGCACAGCGTGCAAACCACTCGGGTCTTGTCGTCAGCACATTGTTTGAAGAAGTGCCATGCCAGGGAACTCCTTGAAGCTGCCTTTGGGGTGCTCGGTCCCAGATGGCGGCGGTCAGTAGCAGGCGGAGTCTCTTGGCGGCGGGTGTTCTGCTTTTGCCCACTGCTTCCTCTTTTGCTACGCTGTTGGCTCGGTCTCACCACTGCCTCTTCCTCCGAACTGTGAAAGTCAGTGGCACGACCTTCATTCCATGTGGGGTCTAGGACCTCATCGTCCCCTGCATCGTCTTCCACCTAGTCTTGATCCCTGACCTCCTGTTCAGTCTGCACACTGCAGAAAGACGCAGCAGTTGGCACCTGTGTTTCGTCATCATCAGAGACGTGCTGAGGTGGTATTCCCATGTCCTCATCATCAGGAAACATAAGTGGTTGTGCGTCAGTGCATTCTATGTCTTCCACCGCTGGGGAAGGGCTAGGTGGATGCCCTTGGGAAACCCTGCCAGCGGAGTCTTCAAACAGCATAAGAGACTGCTGCATAACTTGAGGCTCAGACAGTTTCCCTGATATGCATGGGGGTGATGTGACAGACTGATGGGCTTGGTTTTCAGGCGCCATCTGTGAGCTTTCTGCAGAAGACTGGGTGGGAGATAATGTGAACGTGCTGGATCCACTGTCGGTCACCCAATTGACTAATCCTTGTACCTGCTCAGGCCTTACCATCCTTAGAACGGCATTGAGCCCCACCATATATCGCTGTAAATTCTGGCGGCTACTGGGACCTGAGGTAGTTGGTACACTAGGACGTGTGGATGTGGCAGAACGGCCACGTCCTCTCCCAGCACCAGAGGGTCCACTAACACCACCACGACCATGTCCGCGTCCGCGTCCCTTACTAGATGTTTTCCTCATTGTTACCGTTCACCACAACAACAAAAATATTATTTGGCCCAATGTATTGTATTCAAATTCAGGCCTTTTTTTACAGACACCTAACACTATCTGGCATCTATTTAGGTACCGTATTACACTAATACAGGCACAGCAGTAACCACAGATTTAGCTGAATATAAATTTGAGGCCTATTATTTAGGCGCTGGGTGACAGGTATACGTTTACGGACAGAATTCGACTTGGAAATGCACAGTAGTGTGTGTGTGAAGTTATTCTGAATGACCCTATGTGCACCTTGAATCTTATATACCCTTTTAGGGATAGATTTCAAATAGCTCTGATACAGCAGAAACCACTAAATTAGGAAATTGCTAAATTGGGAATTGTATTTCAACCAAGAACAAAAACTGTGCTTTGACGGACACTAAATAACTTGACCAGCCACAACAGTACAGCAGTGACAGCTTGCCCCTGATGTAGTATATGGCCAAAAAATAAACAGACTATTGCTGGTTAAATGCACTTGGTGACAGGCTCAGCTTGCCCCTGATGTAGTATATGGCTAAAAAATAAACAGACTATTGCTGGTTAAATGCACTTGGTGTGACAGCTTCACCCTGATGTAGGATTTAGCCAAAAAATAACCACACCATTTTGGGTTAAATGCACTTGGTGGCAGCTTGTGCTGGCGCACCACAAGACACAAAATGGCCGCCGATCACCCCAGAAAAAAGTGACCGAAAAACGCTCTGGGCAGCCTGAAAACAGTGAGCAATTCAATAGCAGCAGTTCAATGATCCACAGCTGCAGATCGATCTCTGAATAAAGTCCTTTGGAGGAGTTAATCACTGCCTAATCTCGCCCTAACGTCGCAGCTGCAACCTATCCCTACACTGATCAGAGCAGAGTGACGGGTGGCGCTACGTGACTCCAGCTTAAATAGAGGTTGTGTCACATGGTGCTCTGGCCAATCACAGCCATGCCAATAGTAGGCATGGCTGTGACGGCCTCTTGGGGCAAGTAGTATGACGCTTGTTGATTCGCTGCTTTGCAGCCTTTCAAGAAAGCGACGAACACCGAACCCGAACCCAGACTTTTACGAAAATGTCCGGGTTCGGGTCCGTGTCACGGACACCCCAAAATTCGGTACGAACACGAACTATACAGTTTGGGTTCGCTCATCCCTATTCCTGAGCCCATTCTGGGATTTCCTTTACAGTAGCATTCCTGTTTGTGGTGCAGTGTCGTTTAAGGGCCCGGAGATTACGGGCATCCAGTATGGTTTTACGGCCTTGACCCTTACGCACAGAGATTGTTCCAGATTCTCTGAATCTTCGGATGATGTTATGCACAGTTGATGATGATAGATGCAAAGTCTTTGCAATGTTTTGCTGGGTACCACCTTTCTGATATTGCTCCACTATCTTTCTGCGCAACATTGTGGGAATTGGTGATCCTCTACCCATCTTGGCTTCTGAGAGACACTGCCGCTCTGAGAAGCTCTTTTTATACCCAATCATGTTGCCAATTGACCTAATTAGTGTTAATTGGTCTTCCAGCTCTTCGTTATGCTCAAATTTACTTTTTCCAGCCTCTTATTGCTACTTGTCCCAACTTTTTTGGGATTTGTTGACACCGTGAAAATTTGAATCAATGTATTTTTCCTTTAAAATGATACATTTACTCGGATTAAACGTTTGATCCGTCATCTACGTTCTATTACAAATAACATATTGACATTTGCCATCTCCACATCATTGCATTCAGTTTTTATTCACAATTTGTTTAGTGTCCCAACTTTTTGGGAATCCGGTTTGTATTTCATTTGAGTATTTATTAAATGTTGCTTAGTAGTTGATAAATTAGACTTGGCGTATTGTTGTCAGTCTGACCTCCGGCGGTTGTTTTTCAGTACAACAGTTTCATATTCACTTAGATCTAATTTATTTGCCCATGAAAAAAAACGTCTTTGCAGAGAAAAGTCTCATGTCTCACTGTTCCTCAATGTTTATTTTTTGGTGTTTCAGTGAATCTGGGCTCCAGTTTAGGGAAGAGGGTGATGAGGAGGTGGTGGAATCATAGGAGGATGGTGGTGGCAGCAATAAACAACAGAGCATATGTACTATGACCAAGAAAGAAGAACTGCCAGAGACAGACGAGCTCCTCCTATGGTCAGATATGAAGCAGGTGGTGTTGCTGATAGTGTTGATTGAGTATGCTCGGCCGAACATCAATGCTCGAGTCTCCTCCCCGCACGTTTCTTGGCTGCTATGCAACCAAGAAACGTGGTGGTAAGTACTGCCCTCACTGTAATGCCGTAGCCATGTTGGTTACTGGCACTACAGTGATTGGATGGCTGGAACGCGCCATCGGGCGATGATGCGTATTCGTCTCAATCTTAGTCAGGGAGAACTAAGCATAGGAAGGGACAGAGAGTGTACTTTAGATATGGTAGTAGTTTCTCAGGCTCCCTCTCCGGCATCTAGCCTTAATTCACCATTACCCGTGATCACCATAGTAGGCACAAAAAAGAACATTGAAAGTTGATAGGGCAGACATCCAAATGCATTGTCGCCATCACGAGGATGTGCAATCACCCAGAGGTTATCTAGAGTCACCAATGTGGAAGCAGGCCCTCGCCATTAAGGTTTTAGATGGTTAGATCAGCAGGCCCTTGCTCCAAATGTTTTTGAGGGTAACCAGCAGGCCCTTGCTCCAAATGTTTTTGAGGGTCACCAGCAGGCCCTTGCTCCAAATGTTTTTGAGGGTAACCAGCAGGCCTTCAATCATAATTTTTCAAGGGTGTGTATGAAGCCCTCCTTTATGTGTAGCAAAGGGTGTTTTGTAGTGCCAGTTATTTGTAATTTTTGGCAGCCCTTTCACTTAGTGCATAGGCTTTATGAGTGTAGGAGTCCCACTTCCTGAACTATTGTACCACAATGTGAATGAGGCCCTCAATTTAGTGATATACAGGTTGTATGCCTCTTCCTTGTAATTTTCGGCAGAACTTGCACTTTATATACAAGTAAATGTATAGCAAATAATGTTTCTTAACAATTTTTCCTCTAAAATTTATTTTGTTTTGGGTTTTGTACGTATTATTGTCAGTCTGTAAAAGAGGCGTACTACTCGGACAACATCGTTGATATCCAGAAATCTTCCCCATGCTGTTCCTGAACCATTTTGGTGGTGTTTCCATCAATTTCTGACCTTTTCCTATGAACCAGGCACCTCCCCCTCTTCAGAGCAGGGGTGCCTGATTTAACCTGTTAGGGACATAGGGCATACAGGTACACCCTGATGTCCTGGTACTTAAGGACACAGGGCGTAACTGTACGTCCTGTGTAGTTCCGATCACCGCCGCCCAGCAGGCGGTGATCGTAACAAGGTGCCTGCTCAAATCATTGAGCAGGCACCTTGGGTCAATGCGAGGGGGGTCCTGTGACCCCCCCGTGTCACCGATCGCCGCAAACCGCAGGTCAATTCACCAATTCAAGGTGAAAATTAGCCCGCCCTTAAGGGGTTAATGCTTGGTTTCTCCCATTGATTTCCATTGTACTCGAGTGCTCGTTAGAGAACCCAAGCATCCTGACTTGTTCGGCCAGAGCACCCGAGGCATAACATGTATCAGCAGAAAGCATAGAACAGCATGTATTATAACATTTGCATAACATTGAGCACATGTCCAAAATGGGTGCCTACAGGGAGTGCAGAATTATTAGGCAAGTTGTATTTTTGAGGATTAATTTTATTATTGAACAACAACCATGTTCTCAATGAACCCAAAAAACTCATTAATATCAAAGCTGAATATTTTTGGAAGTAGTTTTTAGTTTGTTTTTAGTTTTAGCTATTTTAGGGGGATATCTGTGTGTGCAGGTGACTATTACTGTGCATAGTTATTAGGCAACTTAACAAAAAACAAATATATACCCATTTCAATTATTTATTTTTACCAGTGAAACCAATATAACATCTCAACATTCACAAATATACATTTCTGACATTCAAAAACAAAACAAAAACAAATCAGTGACCAATATAGCCACCTTTCTTTGCAAGGACACTCAAAAGCCTGCCATCCATGGATTCTGTCAGTGTTTTGATCTGTTCACCATCAACATTGCGTGCAGCAGCAACCACAGCCTCCCAGACACTGTTCAGAGAGGTGTACTGATTTCCCTCCTTGTAAATCTCACATTTGATGATGGACCACAGGTTCTCAATGGGGTTCAGATCAGGTGAACAAGGAGGCCATGTCATTAGATTTTCTTCTTTTATACCCTTTCTTGCCAGCCACGTTGTGGAGTACTTGGACGCGTGTGATGGAGCATTGTCCTGCATGAAAATCATGTTTTTCTTACCTTGCAGACTTCTTCCTGTACCACTGCTTGAAGAAGGTGTCTTCCAGAAACTGGCAGTAGGACTGGGAGTTGAGCTTGACTCCATCCTCAACCCAAAAAGGCCCCACAAGCTCATCTTTGATGATACCAGCCCAAACCAGTACTCCACCTCCACCTTGCTGTCATGGAACCATGAACCAGACGTACAACAAGAGATAAGTGGAAAATAAGAAGGTTTTATTGAAGAGCAAGCCGTAGCAAAGTCCGAACGGATGGCTAAACCGAAGCAGGGTCTTGCGGAGACAGAGGTCAGGAACCAGAAGGGTAGTCAGACGAAGCCAGGAACAGGAACCAACGGGGTAGTCAGACGAAGCCGGAATCAGGAACCAACGGGGTAGTCAGACGAAGCCGGAATCAGGAACCAACGGGGTAGTCAGATGAGGCCAGGATCAGGAACCAGAAGCAGCAGCAGTCTTGGAAGCATGTGAACACAGGAGGACCAAGCAAGGAACCGAAGCCACAGACCTCCTATATATATGAGCTAGGCATCCAGCTCCTCCCAGTGGGAAGGAGGAGCCGCAGGGTGGGAGGCTACAAGAAAACCCAGAAACCAAGATGGCCGCCAGCACATGTCAAACGAAGGGAACAGCAAGGAGGTAAGACCATGACAGTACCTCCCCCTCAAGGGCCCCTCCTCCGCGGAGTAAGGAACGGTTTCTGAGGGAAGCGTGCGTGGAAGGCTCGGAGCAAGACAGGAGCATGGACATCTGCGGAGGGAACCCAGGAACGCTCCTCTGGACCATAACCACGCCAATGGACCAAAAACTGCACCCGGCCGCGGACCAGGCGTGAGTCCAGGATATTGCTCACCTCATACTCCTCACGATTGCCCACTTGGACCGGACGAGGCCGAGGAATCGAGGAAGTGAAACGATTACACACCAGTGGCTTCAACAGGGAGACATGAAACACGTTGGAGATCCGCATGCCAGGAGGAAGCGCAAGGGCATAGGCTACCGGGTTTACCCTGCGAAGCACTCGGAAGGGACCAACAAAGCGAGGCGCCAGCTTGGGAGTGGGCACTCGAAGGTTGAGGTTGCGGGTGGACAACCATACGCGGTCTCCGACCTGGTAGGAAGGAGCGGGCGCTCGTCTGCGATCAGCCTGGAGTTTCTGGCGCTGCGCAGAGACCTCAAGGGACCTCTGGATCTGTACCCAAGAAGCACGTAGGACGGAAAGGTGATCCTCCACAGCCGGAATATCCTGGGGAGAGAATACCTCCGGTAACACGGCAGGTTGGAACCCATAATTGGCCATGAAGGGAGACGTCCCAGAGGAAGAGTTCACCGCCGTGTTCCTGGCAAACTCAGCCCAAGGCAGGAGGTCAACCCAATTGTCTTGGTGATCGGAGACATAGCAACGAAGGAATTGCTCCAAGGCCTGATTGGATCGTTCTGCGGCCCCATTGGACTGAGGGTGGTAGGCCGAGGAGAAAGAGAGATGAATCCCCAACTGGGAGCAAAAGGCGCGCCAGAACCTGGACACAAACTGACTCCCCCGATCCGACACAATCTCCTTGGGCAAACCGTGCAACCGGAAGACCTCCCTGGCAAAAATCGAGGCCAACTCTTGTGCAGAGGGTAACTTCTTGAGAGGAACACAGTGGCACATTTTGGAAAACCGATCCACAATCATGAGAATGACCGTATGGCCTCGGGATGCAGGGAGGTCCACAATGAAATCCATCCCCAGGTGTGACCATGGACGCTCCCCGGTGGCTATGGGTTGCAAAAGGCCCAACGGAAGGTGCCGAGGGGACTTACTCTGGGCACAAACGGAGCATGCCGCTACATATGCGGCGATGTCGGAACGTAGAGAAGGCCACCAGAACAGACGTGAAACCGCCCAGGACAGCTGATTCTTTCCAGGGTGCCCCGCGGCCTTGGAGTTATGGAAGGTTCGCAACAACCGAGTGCGCAACTCCTCAGGCACAAAACATCTGCCGTTGGGTCTCCCAGAGGGAGCACCAGATTGAGCCGCCAAAATCTGCTCACCCAGAGGAGAAGTCAGGCTGGTGCGAATAGCGGCCAGGATCTGATTCGGGGGTATGACCGTAGTCGGAATCGACTCCTCCCCGGACAGCTCGGAGTACTGCCGTGATAAGGCATCCGCTCTGATGTTCTTGGAGCCGGGTAGGTAGGAGACCACGTAATTAAAACGTGACAAGAACAGAGCCCATCTGGCCTGACGTGGTGTCAATCTCTTGGCCTCAGAGAGGTAGGTCAGATTCTTGTGGTCCGTCAGGATGAGAACCGGAACCACCGAGCCCTCGAGCAAGTGCCTCCATTCTTTAAGGGCCTGCACGATGGCCAATAACTCCCTGTCACCAATCTGATAGTTGCACTCCGCGGAAGACAGTTTCCGGGAGTAAAACCCACAAGGAAGCAGGGGACCCTCTGGTGTTCTACGCTGAGACAGGAGGGCGCCTACTCCCGTCTCAGACGCGTCCACCTCGAGGACAAAAGGCAACCCAGGGTTGGGATGCGACAGAATCGGAGCCGACACAAAGGCGGACTTTAGAGCCTCAAAAGCTCGGATGGCCTCGAGCGGCCAGACCTGAGGATTACTGCCCTTCCTGGTCAGATCCGTGAGAGGCTTGGCTAGCATGGAAAAGTCCCTGATGAACTTCCGATAATAATTGGCGAAGCCCAAAAAGCGCTGCAGGGCACGAAGCCCACTGGGCTGGGGCCACTGTAAGACAGCCGAAACCTTCTCAGGATCCATGGAGAACCCCTCAGCGGAAATGATGTAACCTAAGAAGGTTACCTGGGATCGGTGAAATTCGCATTTCTCAAGCTTACCGAACAGCTTGTTCTCTCGTAAGCGTTGCAACACTCGTCTGACATCCAGAATGTGGGCCTCCATGGATGCAGAATATACCAAGATGTCATCCAAATAGACCACCACACACTGCTGCAACAGGTCACGGAAAACATCGTTGATGAATTCCTGGAAGACTGCGGGCGCATTGCACAACCCAAAGGGCATAACCAAGGATTCATAATGACCGGTCCTGGTGTTAAACGCGGTCTTCCACTCATCGCCCGCCTTGATCCTTACCAGGTTATATGCCGCCCTCAGGTCGAGTTTGGTAAAGACCGTGGCCCCTTTGAGGCGATCGAACAGCTCGGAAATCAAGGGTATCGGGTAAGCGTTCTTGATCGTGATGCGATTGAGACCCCTGTAATCGATGCAAGGCCTCAACTCGCCGCCCTTCTTTTTCACAAAGAAAAATCCAGCCCCTGCCGGGGACGAGGATTTGCGAATGTGTCCGCGTGAAAGCGCCTCACTCACGTACTCCTCCATGGCCTCATTCTCCGCTACCGACAGTGGATAGACTTTGCCACGAGGAGGAACGGCACCGGATTGTAACTCTATGGCACAATCGTATGGGCGGTGCGGAGGTAGGGCAACCGCGCGCACCTTATCGAATACATCCCGGTACTCCTCGTATTCAGGAGGCAACAGAGAGTCCGAGGAAGTACACAGCAACTTGACAGGCCCATGGATGCAACTAGCCCCACACTGCGGTGACCACGAGAGGATCTCGACCGATCTCCAATCGAAAGTCGGATTATGCTTCTGGAGCCAGGGGTACCCCAAGACCACCGAGTAGTGTGGAGACGAAATAACCTGGAGACAGACCGACTCTCTGTGAACGGCACCAATAGCCATCCCCACTGGAAGGGTCTCATGAGTCACGTGTGGCGGCAGAAGGGGTCTGCCGTCTATCGCCTCAAGAGCCAGTGGGGAACCTCGAGGCTGCAGAGGAATGGAATTGGCGGCAACGAACACTCTATCAATGAACAAACCACCAGCACCAGAGTCCACCAATGCCTGGGTCGTCACCGAGCCCCCGACCCAGGAGAGGACAACCGTGATCAGTGGTTTGTCAACACGGGAAACCGGGGACGAGGAGACTCCACCCAAGATCTGCCCCCGACAGGACCTCAGGTGCGAGCGTTCTCCCGGACGGTTCGGACATGCCAACCGAAAATGCCCACCGAGACCACAGTACATGCATCGGCCCTCTCGTCTCCGGAGTACCCTCTCCCCCTCAGACAGGCGAGCAAACCCCCGCTGCATGGGTTCACCCCCAGACAAGTCATCCCCAGGAGGCGTGGGAGGAGAGGGAGGCACGGGTGGGACAGGAAACGTAGGCGCCAATCTGTTAGGAGACCTCCGCAGGCTCTCCTTAAAGGAAGGTCTCTCCCTGAGTCTGGTGTCAATCAAAATCAGGAAAGAAATAAGGGACTCGAGCTCCACTGGTAGGTCCTTAGCTGCAACCTCATCCTTCAAGGCATCCGAGAGACCATGAGAGAAAGCAGCGACCAGAGCCTCATTATTCCAGCCCACCTCTGCTGCCAGGGTACGAAACTCAATGGCGTATTCAGCTACGGATCGTGAACCCTGTCTGATGGACATAAGGAGCTTCGCAGCAGAGGCAGCACGAGCCGGCACATCGAATACCTTCCGAAGAGAAGCAACAAAACCGGAAAACTCGGCAACCACCGGATTGTTGTTCTCCCATAAAGGGCTGGCCCAGGCCAAGGCCTTGTCCGAGAGCAGCGAGATCAAGAAGCCCACCCTTGATCTCTCAGTAGGAAAGGCATGTGGCAGCAACTCGAAGTAAATGCCCACCTGGTTAAGGAAACCTCGGCACTGAGTTGGCTCTCCCCCAAAGCGCTGTGGAAGGGGGGCAGAACCGGTCATACCCTGAAACACCACAGGCGCAGCAACAGGTGTCAGGGTAGACTCTGGCGCAACAACCGGAGCGGCAGTAGGAGCGGGCCCAGGAGCGACAACCGACCCATCGGCAACGGAAGCTAAATGAGCCGTGCGTTCAAGCAGGGTTTGCAACGCCACAGCGAACCGACCCAACAGGTGATCCTGCTGATCAAGTCTGGCAACCAGCGTAGGTAGCGAGGGTGGCCCTGTACCGTCAGAATTCATGGCTTGGTCCTAATGTCATGGAACCATGAACCAGACGTACAACAAGAGATAAGTGGAAAATAAGAAGGTTTTATTGAAGAGCAAGCCGTAGCAAAGTCCGAACGGATGGCTAAACCGAAGCAGGGTCTTGCGGAGACAGAGGTCAGGAACCAGAAGGGTAGTCAGACGAAGCCAGGAACAGGAACCAACGGGGTAGTCAGACGAAGCCGGAATCAGGAACCAACGGGGTAGTCAGACGAAGCCGGAATCAGGAACCAACGGGGTAGTCAGACGAGGCCAGGATCAGGAACCAGAAGCAGCAGCAGTCTTGGAAGCATGTGAACACAGGAGGACCAAGCAAGGAACCGAAGCCACAGACCTCCTATATATATGAGCTAGGCATCCAGCTCCTCCCAGTGGGAAGGAGGAGCCGCAGGGTGGGAGGCTACAAGAAAACCCAGAAACCAAGATGGCCGCCAGCACATGTCAAACGAAGGGAACAGCAAGGAGGTAAGACCATGACACTTGCTGGCGTCTGAGTCGGACTGGAGCTCTCTGCCCTTTACCAATCCAGCCATCTGGCCCATCAAGACTCACTCTCATTTCATCAGTCCATAAAACCTTAGAAAAATCAGTCTTGAGATATTTCTTGGCCCAGTCTTGACGTTTCAGCTTGTGTGTCTTGTTCAGTGGTGGTCGTCTTTCAGCCTTTCTTACCTTGGCCATGTCTCTGAGTATTGCACACCTTGTGCTTTTGGGCACTCCAGTGATGTTGCAGCTCTGAAATATGGCCAAACTGGTGGCAAGTGGCATCTTGGCAGCTGCACGCTTGACTTTTCTCAGTTCATGGGCAGTTATTTTGCGCCTTGTCTTTTCCACACGCTTCTTGCGACCCTGTTGACTATTTTGAATGAAACACTTGATTGTTCGATGATCACGCTTCAGAAGCTTTGCAATTTTAAGAGTGCTGCATCCCTCTGCAAGATATCTCACTATTTTTGACTTTTCTGAGCCTGTCAAGTCCTTCTTTTGACCCATTTTGCCAAAGGAAAGGAAGTTGCCTAATAATTATGCACACCCGATATAGGGTGTTGATGTCATTAGACCACACCCCTTCTCATTACAGAGATGCACATCACCTAATATGCTTAATTGGTAGTAGGCTTTCGAGCCTATACAGCTTGGAGTAAGACAACATGCATAAAGAGGATGATGTGGTCAAAATACTCATTTGCCTAATAATTCTGCACTCCCTGTATACATAGATTGCATGGCTAGCAAAAATAACTCCCTGAGTAACACTACAACTACTAGAACAGCTCTGCATAACATACTGTCCCTGAAACAAAGGTAGATGTCACTCACCAGATATACTTGCACAAAGATGGTGGAGTTTAAGAAGGAGAACTACCGAGCACCCGAGTATAATGGAAGTCAATAGGAGAACCTGAGCATTAAACCAGCCCCCCCCCCCCCCCCTCTTTGAAGAGGGGAGGGTGCCTGGTTCATAGGAAAATGTCAGAAATTTATGAAAACACAGCTGAGATGGTTCGTGAACAGCATGGGGAGGATGTCTGGATGCATCTTGGACTCCCAGGTCGCTGCTGGAAACGATGTTGTCCGATTAGTACGCCACTTTTACAGACTGACAATAATACACACAAAACCGAAGATAAAATCGATTTTAGAGGTGCAAGTTCATCCAAAAATGTTGTTGCTTTTCGGAACTGGGGTCATGATTTAGAGAGACAGCCGGTGACCTCTGTATTGTGCCGCTAGAGGTGAATATTGTGGACCAGCGCAAGACGCAGTGAAAGCATTTGCCAAGAATGTTTTCATTAATCAACAACTAAAGTCGGAGGTTCGAAGACGATCCGACAGGCGATTTGGCGGGGTTATTCCCATGACCCGCCGAGCAGCTTCCGGGAAACCAAAGTCTTTGGGTTCCGGGGGAGTATGGTTGCAAATCTAAAACTTTAACTAATTGACTGTAGAGCACCACCAGGAGTGGAGCCTGCGACTTAATTTGACTTAACACGGCAAACCTCATCCGGCCCGGACACAGAAAGGATTGACAAATTGATAGCTCTTTCTCGATTGTGTGGGTGGTGGTGCATGGCCGTTCTGAGTTGGTGGAGAGATTTGTCTGGTTAATTCCGATAACCAACAAGACTAATTAGTTACATGACCCCCGGCAATGAGGATTGTGTTGACTAGTCTCTTATGGGAGAGTGCCTGCTGCTTAGCTGACCATCGAAAAAATTATGGTTGAGGGCCTACAGGTGAGCTGACCATTGCAAACATTATGGGCGAGGCCCTGCTGCCGCTTTGTTGACTCTAGATAACCTGTGCCTGATTGCACGTCCCTGTGACATCCACTATCCATTTGGATGTCTGCCCTATCAACTTTCGATGTTTTTATGCGCCTAACATGGTGATCACGGTTATAGGCGAATCAGGGTTCGATTCCGGAGACGAAGCCTGAGAAACGGTTACGGCTACCACATCCAAGGAAGGCAAGGTGATGGTGCACAAATTACCCACTCCAGACTGTCAGAAGAGGACACCATCTATTGAAAAATTATATTTTATGTCACAGAAAATTTTTAGAAGTGCACACGTTCCACAGCAGATGTGGGACTGGTCAGGTCACCATCTATTGAAAAATTTAATTTTATGTCACAAAATTTTTTAGAAGCGCACACGTTACACAGCAGATGTGGCCCTGGTAACGTCACTGTCAGAAGCAGACACCGTCTATTGGAAAAGTACCCTGTATATTACACAAAAAATGTTAAACGCACACATTACACAGCAGATGTGGATCTGGTAACGCCACTGTTCGCAGCAGATTCCGTCTATTGGAAAAGTACACTGTATGTCACAGATAAAGTTTTTTCAGCGCACACTTTAAACTGCACAAGTGGCGCAGCTAATATCACTGTCTGCAGCGGACTACGGAAAAAGTACACTGGATGTCACTAATATTTTTGGGATGCGCACAATTTGCAAAGAAGATATGGCACGGATAATTTAATTGTCCACAGCGAACACCACCTAAGGAAAAATGTCACTGTCTGCAGTGGACACCGTCTATGGAAAAAGTACACTAAATGTCACTGATATTTTTGAGGCTACTTTCACACTAGCGTTCACTGGTCCGCTCGTGAGCTCCGTTTGAAGGGGCTCACGAGCGGAGCAGAACGCTTCCGTCCAGCCCTGATGCAGTCTGAATGGATGCGGATCCGCTCAGACTGCATCAGTCTGGCGGCGTTCAGCCTCCGCTCCGCTCGCCTCCGCACGGCCAGGAGGACAGCTGAACGCTGCTTGCAGCGTTCAGCTGTCCGCCTGGCCGTGCGGAGGCGAGCGGATCCGTTCAGACTTACAATGTAAGTCAATGGGAACGGATCCGCTTGAAGATGCCACCATATGGCTCAATCTTCAAGCGGATCCATCCCCCATTGACTTTACATTGAAAGTCTGAACGGATCCGCTCAGGCATCTTGCGCACTTAGAAAATTTTCTAAGTTATTAATGCAGACGGATCCGTACTGAACGGAGCCTCCGTCTGCATTAATATGATCGGATCCGTTCAGAACGGATCCGATCAAGCGCTAGTGTGAAAGTAGCCTGAGATGCGCACACTTTACACAGGAGATTTGGCGCAGCTAATGTCACTGTCGGCGGCGGACACCGTCTACGAAAAAAGTACACTGGATGTCACTGATATTTTTCAGATGTGAACACTTGACGGTGGTATTGGTGAATTCCACTCGCCCCTTCTATACTTTCCTGACCCAGATGTAACCCTGCTTAACTAAAACCCCACCCAAATGGCCTAAAGCTCTCCTATCCTGCCAACCCCAAAAAGGACACAGACACCAGGTTGGATTAATATCAGCCACAGCAGCCGCTTTATTTAACATATACATTTAATAAAATAACATAAATATTCCCATTAACCCATATGCAACAGCATATGATCAACCACCCATTCACCATATGTATAACATATAACATAAACATACAGGAGGAGGTCCTTGAAGCCCCAGACAATGATAACAACCCTGTCCAGGGAAGGCCATCTTGCCCCCAGCCGATAAGCGCCAGCTCGGAGGCACCACTGATGGCCCCTTATTACCACCATAAGCAACCACCAACCATGGGAGTCCAGTCCCAACCGTGGAGCCCTCCCTTCCTTCTTACCACACCTTTTTTCCAACCACAAGGACCTCCCCCGCCACAAACACATGGTCTTAATCCCCTCAACACTGCGCGTCCCTCCACACACCCAGCGCTGTCTCAATCCTTTCTTGCAGAGCCAGACACCACATGTCAATGTCAAACGCATTTTGATGAACTCCATCGTCCTGCCAAAAACCGCCAAGCCTTTTTCTAAATCCAAATTTCTAACTGATAGTGATGATTGGGAGGTGCCATATTCGATTTGGGGATATTACGCGAATATTCGATTGAATATTTATCTTATATTCGTCAAAATTGGATATTTGTCATTATTCTATTTATCGCAAATAATATGCGATTTAACTATTCACATATTTTTTTTTTTATTTTTTTTTTACTGTATAAGGCAATTTTCCTATTGGTTGGCTATGGCTATTGGCTCATATGTGTATTTTACAAATATTCGCTATATTGCTATATATTCTTGTTTTAGAATATGACGAATATTCTAAAAAACAAAGTTGTAGCAATATAGCGAGTATTCGTAAAATACACATACAGACTGCAATTTAGCTAATATAGTGCTATAATCTTTTTCTCATAGTCAAATTTTTTTGTCTTTTCTAAACTTCGGATTTGGAAAAAATGTACACTATTTAAAAAAAATACTATAGTACTATATTAGCTAATTTGCCATCTATATGTGTATTTTACGAATATTCGCTATATTGCTATATATTCTTGTTTTAGAATATGACAAAAATTCTAAAAAACAAAGTTATAGCAATATAGCCAATATTCGTAAAATACACATATATAGCAATATAGCGAATATATTCATTATTTAGAATATTTGTCTTTTTATTTTTTTCAATCTGTACTGTTATTCCACTTCAACATACTCCTTCCCTACAAGCGTCCCCGTCACCATGGGAACGCCTGTGGGTTAGAATATACCATCCGATCTGAGTTTTCACGATCTCAGGGAAAACTCAGATCCGATGGTATTTTCTAACCCACAGGTGTTGCCATGGTGATGGGGGCGCTTGTCGGGGAGGTATATGCGAACAACTGTACAGATTTAGAATATTCTAAATAACAAATATATTCACTATATTGCTACATATTTGTTTTTTAGAATATTCATAATTTTTTTCCATATGAAAACATGATTCCTTCCTGCTTGAGTTGCTTGTGGGCCAATGACTTATTGACCCACAAGAAAGAAGCAGGGAGGAATAATGTTTTCAGATGTTAAAAAATTACGAATATTCGATATAGCGAATATATAGCACTATATTATAAATATTAGCGAATTAGCGAAGTTGCGATATTCGCGATTAATATTCGCTATTCAAATATTCGTGCTCAACACTACTAACTGACACTGCCCCATTCTGCGCCATAAAACGCCCAATTGCCCGATTGACTTTTATGCAGGCCCTATTCACTGCCTAAACTGACCGAGCCCCGCGCCATACCCTACGCGGGACTATGTCAGACCATACGGTCACCAACTTTGGGAACAAAGCCCACAACCTAAGCATATCGAACTTAATATCCCTTACCAGTTCCCTGAAAGGGCGCACTCCCAAATTGTTTCCTCCCACGTGTAACACAAGAATAACCGGAGCCCTATCTAGCTTTACATAATAGTGAAACTCGGACAAAATGCTGCCCCATTCCATATCCCTGCGCCCCAGACACCTTACCACTGCATCCAATCGAACAAGACCCAGCTGTTGACCGTCCGGTCTAACCTACGCTCGCAATGCTCCCCAAAAAACAAATGAGTGTCCCAGGATCCACACTAAAGCTGATTCTGCGCCTGCAAAGAAAGGAAAAGGAAACAAGGAACAAAAAAGCAATTATGCACCCTCAATAACGAAACAAAACTTCAGCACCGCTCTACAATTTGTCCGTCCGATTGACTCCCAGCACCCAATATTTTTTTATTACGTCGTCCCCAGCCTCCAACGTGCCGCCTCTGTCGCCGCCCCTTTCTGAAACGAGTGGCTGGCATATCCGTAACTCCCCACCCCCAACCGATCCAAACACCTCCTAAAAATTGCTGCAAACTGAAAACGGGATAAAAAGGAACCATCCGCATGCACCAACAACGGCAAAAGCTCTGCTTTTCTTGAAACCCCATATTCCCATAAACACTGAACCGGGCACATTAGACACCTAGGAATCTCGTAGAGCACTACCTCGCACCCTTTTCCCTCCACATCCCACTCCACCCTATCGCCGACCAAATTAAGCAACCCCCCAACTCGCCTGACTGTAGTGGAAACAAGCTCCACCAACCTCTTTGCCCAAAAAAACGCCAAAGAAAAAGCTAAATAAAACAAACGTGTCTCCCAAGACGAACTGCAGACCACCGGTAACTGCTCCCTCAAATCCAAAAGCAACACAAAACAGATTGCATGCCACCAATCCTTTTCGGGTCGCAACCGCCGCCACCCTTTTAAAACGCAACTAACCAGAATAGACTTGGTAAAGTCAATCATCTTGCACAACTTAAAACCAAAGGCAAGGCCTGCCACATACCTATTTACTTTTGACACCGACCATCCCTCATCCCGACAATGACCCAAGAAAAGCAATAACGGGAACTCCAGTTCACCCTCACAGGTCCCCAGCCTACCGCACCAGTCCTCCGAGCAACGCCACACCTTAACATAAGTATCCCACGTACCGGGTGCCAAAGACGAATGAATGAGCCCTGCTATTGTGCTGAAAGGACGTCAGCAATCAAATTCTCGACCCCCGGTATATGCACCACCACCACCCATGCATTCAGTAATAAGCATTCCAGCACCAAATAGGAGCTAAACTTCTAAGAAAATGCGCACACGATAGGGAACAACCCATCGACAAACAACAGTCGACAAAAAAAAACCCTCCCAAAAACACACCAAATGATGCAAACTATCCGGGTGTACTGGCAACAGCTGAAAAGTCACTTCAATGTCTGTCTTAGCTAACAACGACCCTGTTCCTAACTTGCGAACCCATGCCACTGCCTCGTCAAATGAGGCGTAAACCACAGAACAGATATCCAGATCAATGACATCATTGACCGACGAACCCTTTGGAAATGACAGGTGGTGAATAAGCCCAAACTTATTTGCCTCCCTATTTGGAACCACCCCAGCGGGGACAAACGTAAATAAATCAAAGGAGGTTCCGCAAAGGGCCTGCCATCCTACCTAACCTAACTTCTTTGCCTAACTTTTCAGAAGACACCTCAGGATGCTGTAAGGCAGATTTTAAATTTTTCTTCACCAAACTGGGCTGGACGTCCGAAACTGAATCCTAAACCCTAACAACCCCTCCCTCCGCCGCTCTGTCTGGATACCTATTTAGAAACGGTTTCATCCTTTCCATATGCGTCTCCCCCTTTTTTATTAGAATCCCCCCTTTTGTGTATTTCCCTTAAAACAACGTGTGGCTCGATGAGCACCCCCACACATGGAGCACTTATGCTTAAATTAGCATTTTGCTAAAAATGTACAACTCCCTTCATTGAACAAGAAGCACAATCCTTTAGCAGACGCTTTTGCAAAACCGGATTGACCTGCACCCCTCGATTCCACCCGAAAGGACTAAGCTGACCTAACCGAGGCCGTGACTTTTAACTATAAGGCAATATCCTTATGGTCCCACCTAATATTAGGCCGAATCGCTTTTCGCTGCCGGAATTGCTCGTCATAGCAAAGCCACGCCTGACCCCCGTACACGCGATACGCTTCCTCAATAGCATCCAGATAACAAAATAGCGCCGAGCAACACTCCGCCATTTTTTTACCTATCACACTCGCCAAGATTGCAAAAGCCTGCAATCAATTTGGAAAAGTGCGCAGGATAAAGCGATACCGCCACTTTTCCTCATCCTCTTCCTTATTATCATGTCTAAATCAATTTTTTCCAAGGGAAGCAAGGAAAAATTTTCACATACTCCCCTTTCCATATTTTTTCACGGACCTCCTGTTCTGGATGTGCACCCAATGGTCCCTCAAAACATAGAAACATAGAATGTGTCGGCAGATAAGAACCATTTGGCCCATCTAGTCTGCCCAATATACTGAGTACTATGGATAGCCCCTGGCCCTATCTTATATGAAGGATGGCCTTATGCCTATCCCATGCATGCTTAACCTCCTCCACTGTATTTGCAGCTACCACTTCTGCAGGAAGGCTATTCCATGTATCCACTACTCTCTCAGTACAGTAATATTTCCTGATATTACTTTTAAACCTTTGCCCCTCTAATTTAACACTATGTCCTCTTGTAGCAGTTTTTCTTCTTTTAAATATTCTCTCCTCTTTTACCTTTTTGATTCCCTTTATGTATTTAGCAGTTTCTCTCATCTCCCCTCTGTCTCGTCTTTCTTCCAAGCTATACATGTTAAGGTCTTTTAACCTTTCCTGGTAAGTTTTATCCTGCAATCCATGTACCAGTTTAGTAGCTCTTCTCTGAACTCTCTCCAAAATATCAATATCCTTCTGGAGATATGGTCTCCAGTACTGAGCACAATACTCCAAGTGAGGTCTCACTAGTGCTCTGTAGAGCAGCATGAGCGCCTCCCTCTGTCTACTGGTAATGCCTCTCCCTATACACCCCAGCATTCTGCTAGCATCTCCTGCTGCTCTATGACATGGTCTGCCTACCTTTAAGCCTTCAGAAATAATGACCCCTAAATCCCTTTCCTCAGATACTGAGGTTAGGACTGTATCACTGATTGTATATTCTGCTCTTGGGTTTTTACGCCCCAGGTGCATTACCTTGCACTTATCAACATTACATTTTAGTTGCCAGATTTTTGACCATTCCTCTAGTTGTCCTAAATCCTGTTCCATTTGGTATATCCCTCCAGGAACACATCAACCCTGTTACAAATCTTTGTGTAATCAGCAAAAAGACACACCTTACCATTGAGGCCTTCTGCAATTTCGCTGATAAAGATATTAAACAATATGGGTGTCAGGACTTGAACCCGTGGTCAGTCATGTCCCAGGCAGTAGCTCTACCCACTAGGCTACCGTCTCTCCTTGGACTATTCTCTAGCTAAGGCTACTATTCTCTAGCTAAGGCTACTGTTTGAATCCGGCGTTCAATTCCGACACCAGAACTGCCCGCCGGATCCGGAAAAACGTGTGAAAACTGATTACATTTGAATCCTGATCAGGCTTTAGATCACAATGGAAAAATGCATTGGAAAAAACGGATCCGCCATTTATGGACTTTAACTTTTTTTTCCTATTTTTCAGGGGTTTAACATGTAAAAGCCGGATCCGTTTTGACTGAACACACGGCGCCGGATCCGGCGTTAATGCAAGTCAATGGGAAAAAAGCCTGATCGTTCAGTCAAAGTGTTCAGGATTTTTGGCCGGAGGTAAAAATACTGCATGCTACGTTTTTCTGAAAATCCTGATCAGTCAAAAAGACTGAACAGAAGACATCCTGATGCATCCTGAGGGACGGACTCTCCATTCAGAATGCATTAGGATAAAACTGATCAGTTCTTTTCTGGATTTGAGCCCCTAGGACGGAACTCAGCGCCGGAAAAGAAAAACGCTAGTGTGAAAGTAGCCTTACTTCTAACAACCTCTCTTGTCCTTGCCTTGACCTGCTGATTATTCCAATCTCTTGCACCTGCTACTTCCCTATAAACCCATCCCTTGAACCCAGCCCTTTGCTGGTTATTGTGCCTCCAAGCCTGTAGCAAGCTTCCTCTCTGCTCCTCCACCACTATTGCTGATTTACCATTGTTGCCAACCCGGACCGTTTGACCTTGCTGATTTGCCACCTGCATTGACTCACTGCTTACCACTGACCACGCCTCCGTCTACTCCTGCTGTTACCTCGCTGCCATCTCTGCTGCCGACCAGGACTGATCGACCACGCTACCTGCCGCCTGCCTCTGTGGGCCTCTGCCACTGGACTCCATACTTCCAGCTCGGGTGTCCTCTGACTCAGATGAGCCTCGATTGACACTACCACCCTTAACAGAATAACCAGCCCAAAAAAAAATGGAGTCCGCAGTGGCCAGGTGTCTGAGCTGCAAGATTTCGGCACCACCTACCAGGAGAAATTTTCGCAACTCCAAGGCCTGGTACAGAGTCAACAGGGGGAGATTATTGAGCTCCAACGGCAACTCCTGGACGTACGCGGCGCGGCTGCAGACACCCGCATGCCACTACCCTCGAAATTCAATGGAGATCGTCGCCAGTACCGGGGCTTTCTCAATCAGTGCCGTATCTACTTCCGGATGCATCCGGCACCCTTTTCCACTGACGAGAAGAAAGTATTGTTCATTGTTAACCTCCTGACGGACGAGGCCCTGGCATGGGCGTCTCCATACGTGGAAATCAATAGCCGTCTGCTGCACGATCTGGATGATTTCATCACAGCTATGAGCCAGGTCTTTGATGCCCGCAACAAGACTCCCCGCTCTTCACCCGTGGGGCTGCTGCGACCACTCCCCATCCCCTCCCGCCCTTGGGGTTCAATTTCTATGGACTTTGTGGTTGACCTACCCCCTTCAAAAGGGATGAACACCATCCTGGTCGTCGTGGACCGCCTTACCAAGATGGCCCATTTCATCCCCTGCAAGGGCCTACCCACCGCCAAACAGACGACTGACCTGGTATTCCATGAAATCTTTAGGTTACACGGGGTTCCGGATGATGTGGTCTCTGACCGAGGAGTGCAATTCACCTCTAAATTCTGGACAGACTTCTGCCTGACCCTTGGGATCACGGTAAACCTGTCCTCCGCTTTCCATCCCCAGTCTAATGGGCAGACAGAGAGAACGAACCAGACCCTCGAGCAGTACATACGTTGTTTCATCACTCATTTGCAGGATGACTAGTTGGACCACCTTCCTACGGCCGAGTTTTCCTACAATAATGCGGAACACAGTTCCACCCATTACAGTCCATTCTACGCCAACACTGGCCTGCATCCAGCTTTCATCCCACGTCTGCCCATCGCCTCCACGCTTCCAGCTGTGGCCGAACACCTGGCAAATTTACAAGAGGCACAAGAGAACATTTCCAATAATCTCCTTGAGGCTCAGAGACGCTTTAAGCGGGCGAGAGACAAACGTCGTAGACCCGCTCCGGACTTTCAGATAGGAGATCAAGTGTGGCTCTCCACAAGAAACCTAAGACTGAAGGTACCTGCTCAGAAATTGGGCCAAAAATACTTGGGGCCTTTTCGGATCTCTGGCCGGATTAATGAAGTCACCTTCCGGCTGGACCTCCCACATTCCATCAGGGTGCACCCAGTCTTCCATTGCTCCCTTCTCAAACCGTTTGTAGAGAACACCTTCCCTGGCTGCCACCCCCCCCCCCCCCCACCACCAGTAAGGGTACAAGGCGAAGAGGAGTACATTGTCTCAAAGATCCTTGACTCCAGACTCTACCAGGGCAAAATCCAATACTTGATTTCCTGGAAAGGCTATCCTCCAGAAGACAACTCCTGGGAACCAAAGGAGAACATTCATGCTCCCAGACTTGTCAGGGAGTTCCATCTGAGTCACCCAGATAAGCCTTCCCCTGCGGTGCCCAGAGGTCACCTTGGAAGGGGGGGGGTAGTACTGTCAGGACTCAAACCCGTGGCCAGTCATGTCCCAGGCAGTAGCTCTACCCACTAGGATACCATCTCTCCTTGGACTATTCTCTAGCTAACTTCAAACAACCTCTCTTGTCCTTGCCTTGACCTGCAGATTATTCCAATCTCTTGCACCTGCTACTTCCCTATAAAACCCAGCCCTTGAACCCAGCCCTTTGCTGGTTATTGTGCCTCCAAGCCTGTAGCAAGCTTCCTCTCTGCTCCTCCACCACTATTGCTGATTTACCATTGTTGCCAACCCGGACCGTTTGACCTTGCTGATTTGCCGCCTGCATTGACTCACTGCTTACCACTGACCACGCCTCTGTCTACTCCTGCTGTTACCTCGCTGCCATCTCTGCTGCCGACCTGGACTGATCGACCACGCTACCTGCCTCCTGCCTCTGTGGGCCTCTGCCACTGGACTCCACACTTCCAGCTCGGGTGTTCTCTGACTCAGGTAAGCCTCGATTGACACTACCACCCTTAACAGAATAACCAGCCCAAAAAAAAAATGGAGTCCGCAGTGGCCACCCTGCGCAAGCAGGTGTCTGAGCTGCAAGATTTTGGCACCACCTACCAGGAGAAATTTTCGCAACTCCAAGGCCTGGTACAGAGTCAACAGGGGGAGATTATTGAGCTCCAACGGCAACTCCTGGACGTACGCGGCGCGGCTGCAGACACACGCATGCCTCTACCCTCGAAAGTCAATGGAGATCGTCGCCAGTACCGGGGCTTTCTCAATCAGTGCCGTATCTACTTCCGGATGCAACCGGCCCCCTTTTCCACTGACAAGAAGAAAGTATTGTTCATTGTTAACCTCCTGACGGACGAGGCCCTGGCATGGGCGTCTCCATACGTGGAAATCGATAGCCGTCTGCTGCACGATCTGGATGATTTCATCACAGCTATGAGCCAGGTCTTTGATGACCCCAATCGCTGTGCGACAGCTGAGGCAAGACTACACAGTCTTCGACAAGGAAGACGCTCTGTCGCAGAGTACGCCGCCGAGTTCCGCCGCTGGGTCTCAGACACCAACTGGAACCCAGCTGCTCAAAGGAGCCAATTTCGGCGAGGTCTATCGGAGGCGATCAAAGATGAACTTGCCAGACTTGAAGCCCCGGATGATTTGGACGACTTCATTCAGGTGTGTGTCCGTATTGATCAGAGGCTCACCGAGAGAAGGAAAGAAAGGCTCTGGTTCCAAGGCGACAGACCCACTTACTCTACTACCCAGCAGGTCGCCCAACCTCCCATCGAGCCGATGCTGTTTGACGCAGTGCGCAAGACTCTGTCCGTAGCAGAAAAAGAACGACGACTGGCCTCTGCCTCTGCCTCTACTGTGGGGAGCCAGGGCACATTGCCATCAAATGCCCCAACAAATCCCGCAGAACCATTGCCGTCACTAAACTGCGAGAGCAGCGGCAGACCGCAACCCCACCGTTTTTTTTGCTTTTACTGACTAGCCTAATGCAATTTTCTGTTGCCTTTAACAGTGCCACTTTTAAGTAGTCACATTTTTCCTAGACTCCAATGAAACTGTTCCAATCTGATAGAGACTCGTATACCACTAAACTAATTTTAGAAAAGTCAGTTTTTCTAAAATCTAAAACTTTTGTTTTTGTGTGGTGTAACTCAGTCACTGTACTTATAGTAAACCACACTGACTGGTGATCACTAGCTGCAAAGTGACCCAAACTGACTCTAAATTGGTCTCACTAACTTGTATTAAATTACAGTGCCACCCCTCCCCCTTTCTTGCCTTCCCTGTCTTTCCTATATAGAGAGAACCCTGGTATTGTTATATCCCCGTCATTACTCCCTTTAAACCATGTCTCAGTAACAGGCACTAAATCTATAATCTCAGATGCCATTATAGACTCAAGTTCATTGATATTATTCCCTAAACTGCGAGCATTTGTAGACAAGACTCTGAGCGTGTCATTTCTTAACCTATGTGCTAGTGGCATCTTCTGGCATTGTTCTGGCGGGCTGCTGGATTATCACTATTGGGGGGGGTGTAATAATTCAATTAAGAATTATTAATTATGGTCATAAAAATAATTAACCCTAAAAAAATTAAATTTATAAAATTTGTCATAAATTCTTAAAATCATGACCTGGTGAATTGTAGACAAACTAATCGATACAATTCACATCTGAGTCCGACTATTTCCTCAGATAAATAAGTAATTTTTGAAGTGAGATGACGTTAATGATAATACTGTAGTCCTACATTATACAATAATGCACAGGTTTATAAAAATATGCAGATTTATTGGTTACATGGTGATGAACATATATAAGTAAATAAACACAATGATACATGCAAATGAATATACAAACCGGAATCCCAAAAAGTTGGGACACTAAACAAATTGTGAATTAAAACAGAATGCAATGATGTGGAGATGGCAAATGTCAATATTTTATTTGTAATAGAACGTAGATGACAAATCAAACGTTTAATCCGAGTAAATGTATAATTTTAAAGGAAAAATACGTTGATTCAAATTTTCACGGTGTCGACAAATCCCAAAAAAGTTGGGACAAGTAGCAATAAGAGGCTGGAAAAAGTACATTTGAGCATAACGAAGAGCTGGAAGACCAATTAACACTAATTAGGTCAATTGGCAACATGATTGGGTATAAAAAGAGCTTCTCAGAGTGGCCGTGTCTCTCAGAAGCCAAGATGGGTAGAGGATCACCAATTCCCACAATGTTACGCAAAAAGATAGTGGAGCAATATCAGAAAGGTGTTACCCAGTGAAACATTGCAAAGACTTTGCATCTATCATCATCAACTGTGCATAACATCATCCGAAGATTCAGAGAATCTGGAACAATCTCTGTGCGTAAGGGTCAAGGCCGTAAAACCATACTGGATGCTATTGATCTCCGGGCCCTTAAACAACACTGCACCACAAACAGGAATGCTACTGTAAAGGAAATCACAGAATGGGCTCAGGAATACTTCCAGAAACCAATGTCAGTGAGCACAATCCACCCTGCCATCCGCCGTTGCCAGCTGAAACTCTGCAGTGCAAAGAAGAAGCCATTTCTAAGCAAGATCCACAAGCTCAGGCGTTTTCACTGGGCCAGGGATCATTTAAAATGGCGTGTGGCAAAATGGAAGACTGTTCTGTGGTCAGACGAGTCACGAATCGAAGTTCTTTTTGGAAATCTGGGACGCCATGTCATCCGGACCAAAGAGGACAAGGACAACCCAAGTTGTTATCAACGCTCAGTTCAGAAGCCTGCATCTCTGATGGTATGGGGTTGCATGAGTGCGTGTGGCATGGGCAGCTTGCATGTCTGGAAAGGCACCATCAATGCAGAAAAATATATTCAGGTTCTAGCACAACATATGCTCCCATCCAGACGTCATCTCTTTCAGGGAAGACCCTGCATTTTTCAACAAGATAATTCCAGACCACATTCTGCATCAATCACAACATCATGGCTGCGTAGGAGAAGGATCCGGGTACTGAAATGGCCAGTCTGCAGTCCAGATCTTTCACCTATAGAGAACATTTGGCGCATCATAAAGAGGAAGGTGCAACAAAGAAGGCCCAAGACGATGGAACAGTTAGAGGCCTATATTAGACAAGAATGGAGGAGCATTCCTATTTCTTAACTTGAGAAACTGGTCTCCTCGGTCCCCAGACATCTGTTGAATGTTGTAAGAAGAAGGGGAGATGCCACACAGTGGTGAAAATGGCCTTGTCCCAACTTTTTGGGGATTTGTTGACACCATGAAATTCTGATTCAACATATTTTTCCTTTAAAATTGTATATTTTCTCAGTTTAAACTTTTGTTCCGTGATTTCTGTTCTATTCTGAATAAAATATTAGAAGTTGGCACTTCCACATCATT
This sequence comes from Bufo gargarizans, assembly GCF_014858855.1. Taxonomy (NCBI): domain Eukaryota; kingdom Metazoa; phylum Chordata; class Amphibia; order Anura; family Bufonidae; genus Bufo; species Bufo gargarizans. The sequence goes on from NC_058080.1 coordinate 30,965,221, forward strand.
GCATTCAGTTTTTATTCACGATTTGTATAGTGTCCCAACTTTTTTGGAATCCAATTTGTATATCCAACATTGATATAAAGCATTAAAAGCTTAACAATAAACGTGAGTGGAAATAACTTGTCACAATATAACCAAGCTATTATTAGGTTAGGATATCAAAGTAGGAACATAAGTAATATATATTACTTCTATTCAGAGAAAACCTCATGATATCAAGATGGGCATGTCTAATCCTAGACATCAATATAAAATGCTAAATACATTCCACACCCCTCTAACCAACTACACATCACATAACTTCAGGCATGGGCAAATGCATTCAAGGATATAACTTAGAAGAGATAACTGTATCGTTCCACCCCATCCTGGACTATTTTAACACATATGACTTTGGTAAGACCATTAAGACAAATAACAGGGATCTAGGAACTTTCCTAGACCATATCTTAAATGGGAAGGACTTGAAACAAATCTTTCCTGTGGTAATCCATCACTTAGCTTGGCGAAGAATATTATAGTTTTCTTTATTTTCATGACTAGTAGTCACCCCATCACTCTCCTTCATGGTCAAATAGCCCTTACACAGTCTGGAGGTGTGTTTGGGGTCATTATCCAATTGAAAAATAAACAATGGTCCAACTAAACGCAAAATGGATGGAATAGCATGCCGATGTAAGATGCTGTGGTAGCCATGCTGGTTCAGTATGCCTTCAATTTTGAATAAATCCCAGTGTCACCAGCATAGCACCCCCACACCATCACACCTCCTCCTCCATGCTTCACAGTGGGAACCAGGCATGTAGAGTCCATCCGTTCACCTTTTCTGCGTCGCACAAAGACACGGTGGTTGGAACCAAAGATCTCAATTTTGGACTCATCAGACCAAAGCACAGATTTCCACTGGTCTAATGTCCATTCCTTGTGTTCTTTAGCCCAAACAAGTCTCTTCTGCTTGTTGTCTGTCCTTAGCAGTGGTTTCCTAGCAGATATTCTACCATGAAGGCCTGATTCACACAGTCTCCTCTTAACAGTTGTTCTAGAAATGTGTCTGCTGCTAGAACTCTGTGTTGCATTGACCTGGTCTCTAATCTGAGCTGCTGTTAACCTGTGATTTCTGAGGCTGGTGACTCGGATGAACTTATCCTCCGCAGCAGAGGTGACTCTTGGTCTTCCTTTCCTGGGGCGGTCCGCATGTGAGCCAGTTTCTTTGTAGCTCTTGATGGTTTTTGTGACTGCGCTTGGGGACACTTTCAAAGTTTTCCCAATTTTTCGACCAAGGCAATTTCTTTTGTCAGTGACAATGCCTCCTGCTGCACTGAAGGTCCTTTCTGACAGGACACTTGAAGCGGGGCAGGCCAGAAGTTCTATCGCAAACTGGGATAGTTCAGGTCAAGCCTGCACACTAAGTAGTCAAGGGGTTCATCGCTCCTCAGAGCGATATCTGCAGTTAGGGCGAGGTAGTCTGCTACCTGTCGGTCGAGTCGTTCTCTAAGGCTGGATCCCGAAGGGCTGTGGCGATGTGTAGGACTGAAAAAGCTCTGCATGTCCTTCATCAACAACACATCTGTAAAGCGTCCTGTCCTTGCCGCCGTGGTCATGGTAGGAGGAGGATTACTTTCCCCTCTTCCCCTGTTAGATTCCTGTTGTGCTGTGACATCCCCCTTATAAGCTGTGTAAAGCATATTTTTTAGTTTGGTTTTGAACTGCTGCATCCTTTCTGACTTCCGGCAATTCGGTAACATTTCCGCCACTTTCTGCTTATACAGGGGGTCTAGTAGCGTGGCCACCCAGTACAGGTCGTTCTCCTTCGCCATTTTCATACGAGGGTCCCTCAACAGACATGACAGCATGAAAGACCCCATTTGCACAAGGTTGGATGCCGAGCTACTCATTTCCCGTTCCTCCTCCTCACTGATGTCATTGACGGTCTGTTCTTCCCCCCAGCCAGGTACAACACCACGGGTCCCAGATAGGTGACAACAACGTCAAAGCAACATTCCTCCTCTGAGTCCTCTTCCTCATACTCCTCTTGCAGCGTTGCCGCAGGTCCGGCAAGTGATGATGACAAGGCTGTTTCTGGTGGTGATGGTGACCACAACTCTTCCTCTTTACGCTCATCTACAGCCTGATCCAGCACTCTTCGCAGGGCACGCTCCAGGAAGAAAACAAATGGGATGAGGTCGCTGATGGTGCCTTCGGTGCGACTGACTAGGTTTGTCACCTCCTCAAAAGGACGCATGAGCCTACAGGCATTGCACATGAGCGTCCAGTAAAGTGGCAAAAAAATTCCCAGCTGGGTACTTAGACACAAAGCGCTGTACGATGAGATTCAACACATGTGCCATGCACGGCACATATGAGAACTTGCCCATAATCAATGCCGCCAACAAATTGTTTCCATTGTCACACACCACTTTGCCGATCTCCAGTTGGTGCGGGGTCAGCCACTGATCCACCTGTGCGTTCAGGGCGGACAGGGGTGCTGGTCCGGTGTGGCTCTCTGCTTTCAGGCAAGTCAAACCCAAGACAGCGCGACACTGTCGTATCCGGGATGTGGAATAGCCCCTGGGAAGCCAGACGCCGCAGCAGAAGAGGACTCAGCCGAGGAGGTTAATGAAGAGGATGGTGTAGGAGGAGTAGAGGAGGTGGCAGTAGGCCTGCCTGCAAGTCGTGTTGGTGTCACCAACTCAGCTGCAGAGCCACGCATTCCATGCTTGGCAGCCGTCAGCAGGTTGACCCAATGCGTAGTGTAGGTGATATACCTGCCCTGACCGTGCTTTACAGACCAGGTATCAGTGGTCAGATGGACCCTTGCCCCAACACTGTATACCAGAGATGCCATGACTTCCTTTTCAATCTATGAGTAGAGGTTTGGGATTGCCTTATTAGAAAAAAAAAATCACCCGGGTACCTTCCACTGTGGTGTCCCAATAGCGACACAAGGCCTCAGACTCCACCAACTGGTATGGTAAAAGCTGGCGGGCTAAGAGTTCAGTCAAGCCAGCTGTCAGACGCCGGGCAAGGGGGTGACTCTGTGACATTGGCTTCTTACGCTCAAACATTTCCTTTACAGACACCTGACTGTGGGCAGATGAGATGGAACTGCTCAAGGTGAGAGGCGGAGTGGCGGGTGGTTGAGTGGGGGCAAGGAGGACAGCAGTGGTTGACGTGGCTGAAGATGCTGGACCAGGAGGAGGATGGTGGCTATGAGCTTGTGTGCTACTTCTACTCGTCATCATGTGTTGATCCCATAGGCGTTTGTGATGTGCGATCATGTGCCTTCGCAAAGTAGTTGTACCTAGGTAGGTTTTGGATTTCCCACGACTCAGTTTCTTTTGGCACAGGTTGCAAATGGCATCGCTGTTGTCAGAGGCAGACACACAAAAAAAATGCCACACTGCTGAGCTTTGCAATGACGGCATTCTGGTGGTGGCAACAGCATGCATTGATTGGCGTGCTGTCTGGCTGACCCCGGGTGCCGATACATGCTGTCTGACTGTGCCACTAGCTTCTTGCGACCACCTCCCCCTGCTTCAGACTCGTCTCCTCCTTCTCTCTGTCTCCCCTCTGAACTTTCCCCCTCTTCTACTTCTCTTCGAGCAAGCACCCACGTGGCATCCACGGACACATCGTCATCATCAACCACTTCACTTGTATCTGACACCTCAGCTAAGGAAGCAGCAGCGGCTACAACATCATCATCATCATCACACTGTACGTCCATGTGTGTAATGCTGCCTGACTGAGACATATCCCTGTTATCTACATCCCCTGGCAATAATGGTTGCGCATCACTAATTTCATCCAACTGATGTGTAAATAACTCCTCTGAGGGATCAAGTGAAGCGGCTGTGGTGGCTGTGGTGGTAGTGGTGGTGGTGGCGGCGGGCGGGAGAGTGGTGACTAAAGCTGAGCTGGAGGAGGATGGTGTGTCAAGGTTCTTAGCGGAAGCTGTTGAAGATTGGGTGTACTGTGTAAGCCAGTCAACTATTTTCTTTTGGGTTCAGGGTACGTGGCCTCTGAACACTGGGCATTATTCCAGGGCCAGTGAAAATCACAGCACCACGAACACGACGGCCCCTGCGGCACGCAAGTGTTACTATGCGTGCAAGGTACTGTGCCCACTGCCCACCACTTTTTCTAGGGTGGCACAGTACCTTGCACGCATAGTAACACTTATATAATAAAAAAGTCTGTGTGGGCCTGACACACACAGGCTTGCAAATGTTATTAGATCACAGAAAATTTTTCAATAGAATTTTTTTTATCTGCAAGGTATTTGGGTGAATGACACCCTGTAACGGTATGAGTGCAGGCCTAGCCACTAGCCAGTGGGCACAATACAGAATGTGTGGGCCTGACTCACACGGGCTTGCAAATGTGATTAGATCACAGAAAAATTTTAAATCAATTTTTTTTATCTGCAAGGTATTTGGGTGAATGACACCCTGTAACTGTATGAATGCAGGCCTAGCCACTAGCCAGTGGCCACAATGTAGTATGTGTGGGCCTGACACACACGGGCTTGCAAATGTGATTAGATCACAGAAAAAATTTTAATCAATTTTTTTTTTCTGCAAGGTATTTGAGTGAATGACACCCTGTAATGGAATGAGTGGAGGCCTAGACACTAGCCAGTGGGCACAATACAGAATGTGTGGGCCTGACACACACGGGCTTGCAAATGTGATTAGATCACAGAAAAATTTTTAATTGAATTTTTTTTTTCTGCAAGGTATTTGGGTGAATGACACCCTGTAACGGTATGAGTGCAGGCCTAGACACTAGCCAGTGGCCACAATACAGTATGTGTGGGCGCCTGACGCCCACAGGCTTGCAAATGTGATTATATCACAGAAAATGTTTCTATAGATTTTTTTGAATCTGCAAGGTATTTGAGTAAATGACACCCTGTAACGGTATGAGTGCAGGCCTAGCCACTAGCCAGTGGGCACAATACAGTATGTGTAAGGGCCTGAGGCACACGGGCTTGCAAATGTGATTAGATCACAGAAAATAATTTAATCAAATTTTTTTTATCTGCAAGGTATTTTCTGTCACACCCTGTATGAATGGTGTGCACACAGTGCTGTCTGTGACTGAGCCTGCAGCCTCTCACACACGGGCAGCCAGGCAACTGCAATATATATATATAAAAAAAAAAAGCAGACTGATGTACCAGCCCTGAAAAAGGCTTTTTGGGGTGCTGTCCGGACGCTGTCCTTACAGCAGATGAGTCTGTGGACACAGAACACTGCCCTAGCTAACGCTTTCCCTATTGAATCAGCAGCAGCAGCAGCACTGTCCCTCCTCTCACTGTGAATGCAGCTTCCGAATGAATCTAAAATGGATGCTGTCCAGGAGGTGGGAGGGTCTGGGAGGGAGGGTCTGCTGCTGATTGGCTGGAATGTGTCTGCTGACTGTGAGGTACAGGGTCAAAGTTTACTCAATGATGATGTATAGGGGGCGGACCGAACATCACATATGTTCGCCTGCAGTGGCGAATAGTTTGGGACATCACTACCCACCAATGGAACTGATTATTTTTTAAAATTTTGTTCCCTGTCACTTATGCAGAGCAGGGGTTTATTCACAGCAAAATTAGCAAAATGTCAATCCAAGAATGTAACAGAAAAATAGTGAAATTTTTTAAGCTGTCAATTAGGAAGAGCAGGGATATATCACAAAAATTGGTTAATTTCACCCGAAAATGTAACAGAGAAATTAGTGAATTTCTTTAACCTGTCTATCAGGTAGAGTAGTGGTATATCACACCCAAAATTTTGTGAATTTCACCTGAAAATGTAACAAATTTGTGAAATTACATAAAATAAAATACGTACAAATTAAATAAAAAAAACTTGATTTATGAGGTGGAGGTCCATATGCAGTAGGAGTTTGAGGAGCGGTGGACGTAGTGGTGTAGGTGGAAGCAACGGTGAGGAGGACGAGATAGTCAACACTGGTTTTTGGTTTTAATTTTAATTTTTTTTTAATTAGGGTACACTCCAAAAGAGTTTTAAATATCCAAAATGCAAGAATGAGCAATTGCGCTGCAGTATAACAATGGCTGGTTAGTGCCGGTATACGTGTCTATTCTGCACAAGGTACGGACAAGTCCTGTGGGATCCCTGCCTGGTTTATTTTAATGAACGTGATCTTGTTCACATTGGCTGTAGACAGGCGGCTGCGCTTGTTTTTAATAACGCCCCCTGCCGTGCTAAACACACGTTCAGATAATACACCGGCTGCAGGGCAGGCCAGCACCTCCAAGGTGTAAACGGCAAGCTCAGGCCATGTGCCCAATTTAGAGACCCAGAAGTTGCAGGGGGCAGTACGTGTATGCGTGTGCACACATACTGCTCCACCATGTTGGTGAAATGCTGCCTCTTGATAAGACGTTCCATATCAGCTGGTGGTGCTGGTTGTTGTGGCGTGCTGACAAAACTTTTCCACATTTCGGCCATGCTAACCCTGCCTTCTGAGGTGCTGGCGGTGCTCCAGCTGCGTTGGCGACCTCCTCCTCTGCCTTCGCCTTGTGCTTCTACTGTGCCCCCGCTTTTGGGTGGGAATGCCACCAGCAGAGCGTCTACCAGCATGTGCTTGTACTCTTACGATCACGCTCCAGTGAGGGAATTAAGGATAGTACGTTGTCCTTGTAACGGGGATCCAGCAGCGTGGCCACCCAGTAATCAGCAGAAGTTAGAAATTGGGCAACTCGGCGGTCATTGCGGAAACACTGCAGCATGTAAACGCTCATGTGTGCCAGGTTACTCAGAGGCAACGAAAAGCTGTCCTCTGTGGGAGGTGTATCGTCTATGTCCTCTGTATCCCCCAGGCACGCACCAGACATGGCCATGAGCTGGTCTTGGTGCCACCCTTCTGTGAACATAGTTCCTCCTCCTCCATCTCCTCATCCTACACCTTGTCATCCTCCAGAACTGTGCCCTGGCTGGACAATTGTGTACATGGCGTTTGTGGGTGCAGGAACCCAGCGTCTGAGCCACTTGTGAATGACTGGCCTGAAACCCTATGAAATGACCCCTCTTCCTCCTCCTCCTCCTTCTCCTCCTATGCCTCATCCTCTTTCATCAGCATCAGCAGCGTTTTTTCAAGGAGGCATAGAAGTGGGAAAGTAACGCTGAGAATGGAGTTATCGGCACTGGCCATGTTGGTGGAGTACTCGAAACAGCGCAACAAGGAACACAGGTATCGCATGGAGGCCCAGTCATTGGTGGTAAAGTGGTGATGTTCCGCAGAACGACTCACCCGTGTGTGCTGCAGCTGAAACGCCACTATTGCAGGACCTTGATTCCATGTGGGGTCGAGGACCTCATCTTCCTCCACATCATCTTCCACGCAGTCTTCACCCCTGCCCTCCTTGTCGGTCTGCACACTGCAGAAAGCCCCAGCAGTTGGCACCTGTGTTTTGTCATCATCCGAGACGTGCTGCGATGGTCCTCCCATGTACTCATCTTGAAAGATAAGTGGTTGGGCATCAGTGCACTCAATCTTTTTCACTTCTGGGGCAGGGCTAGGTGGATGGCCCTGGGAAACCCTGTTAACAGAGTCATCAAAAAGCAGAAGAGACTGCTGCATGACTTGGGGCTCAGACTGCTTGGATGATTTGCAAGGGGGTGAGGTGAAAGACTGATTGACATGGGCTGCAGGTGCCAACTGTGATCTTTCAGCAGGAGACTGGGTGGGAGACAATGTGAATGAACTGGGGGCACTTTCAGCAACCCAATCTACTATCGCCTGTACTTGTTATGGCCTCACAATTCGTAGAGCCGCATTCGGCCCGACCAAATACCGCTGCAGGTTCTGTCACCTACTTGCATCTAAAGAAGGTGTTTCACTTGTGCGTGTAGCTGGCACAGATCGACCATGTCCTCTCCCTGCAACAGGAGCTCCACCAGCAGCACCACAACTGGGGCCACGTTTCTTGTTTGATGTTGTGACCAACATACATTTAGGTCTCTCAGGAGGTGACCACGCTATTGTATTAATAGAAAAATTTCAAAGGTCTCTCGGACCTTACGTGGCTCTTTATTCCTCTCTGTCTAGTTACATAAAACTTAATTTTTTATTAGATTATTATTAAAATATCCAATTTATCAGGAAAGAACACCATTAAAATTCCTCGAAATATGGAGTGGGATTCTGTATTTTGTGCTTTTGAATACAATCACTTTTGCCAATACACAGCCTCTTTTGGAGGTGCCTGATGCTTCTCAGGTAATTCTTCCTTTCTTCTAATTGTCTATCCTACTTGGCTTATACCTATGTATCAGCTGTATATTTAGCTGTATAAGTCTCCTATCTATGATCCCTATCTCTCCAATCTCTAACTAATATACTGCTTCCCTACATGTTTCGCCGTACCACAGCGTCTTCAGAGGATATGCAGGTTATAGATCAGAGGGCGGGTCCCAACCTTTTAAACCTTCGGTTTTGTGTGGGCGGAGTATTGCGGTCAAATCGGCGCTTTCTTCTCCTCTGGGTGAGGTTGGCTAGACCAATCAGAGGGAGTTCCTATATGCCCTCTATTGACGTAGTTCGTCCCTCATTGATGACATTCTGTCTCTTACCTGACGTCTCGATGTCTTCCCTTAGACCGGCTCCCGACATCCGGTTCCCGGCAGTGACATCATCGCATCGCGTCCATGTGGTGCGCATGCGCTATTTCTTCCCCATATATTACCACTTGCGGCTATTTCCTTCATTATCGTTCTCACTGCGCTTGCGTCCCCACTTGGAAGAATGCCCTGTATTCTGCTGAATTCTAGCTCTTTGATTAATATATCTGTACATGTACCTAAATGGAAAATCACAGGCCAAAAACACTCATTATGTGAAGTGTGCATATCATTTATATTTTTAATAAATTTGATTATATAGAATTACTTTTTTGGGGGAGATTTTTATTTTTTATCTTTTTATATAGTTTGAATTTATAACACTTATAACAATGATCCACTATCATATTCTATAATTGTATATATTTTTATTTATTTTTTGTATATATATATATATATATATATATATATATATATATATATTTGTGTTTTGTTTTTATTTTTTTTTATTTATTTATTTATAGTTAATTATTTATAGTTTTTTATATTTTTATTATTATTTTCTTCTGTGTATTAGTGAAGTTACCTAGTGATTAATTTACCATCTCTTCATATATGGCCCTCAGAATTGTTCTCTTTTTCCTTGTTTAGCACCATGTCTTATATATTTATTTTTATTCCTGGTGTCTGCCAATCATTTCTTATATCTATTTAACAATCTCTTTTTACATATTGTTTTATATTATTTTACAGATTTTCTAGAATTCTATCTTATTCATGTTCTTATTATAAGGCTGATAATTCATTCTTATTCATGTTCTTATTATGACGCTTAGGGCTCTCTCCGTCACTTTCTCTTCTCTTCTTTTACCTCAATTTCTCATCTCATCATTCACCTCAGAGGTCCTATATCTCGATCTTTATAGATTACCTAGTTCCTATATAAAAAAACTAATACATAAATAAAAATAAAAAAAATACTAAAAAAATTAATTAAAATAATTAAAAATAAAAAAAATCACTTGGTAACTTCACTAATGCACAGAAGAAAATAATAATACAAATATAAAAAAATATAAATAATAAACTATAAATAAATCAAAAATAATAAAAACAAAACACAAATATATATATATATATATATATATATATATATATATGTATATATATACACACAAAAATAAATAAAAATATATACAATTATAGAAAATGATAGTTGATCATTGTTATAAATTCAAACTATATAAAAAGATAAAAAATAAAAAACTCCCCCCAAAAAGTAATTCTAAATAATTAAATTTATTAAAAATATAAATGATATGCACACTTCACATAATGAGTGTTTTTGGCCTGTGATTTTCCATTTAGGTACATGTACAGATATATAATAATCAAAGAGCTAGAATTCAGCAGAATACAGGGCATTCTTCTAAGTGGGGACGCATGCGCAGTGAGAACAATAATGAAGGAAATAGCCGCAAGTGGTAATATATGGGGAAGAAATCCGGAATGTTTCTAAGTCCTAGCGCATGCGCACCACATGGACGCGATGCGATGATGTCACTGCCGGGAACCGGATGTCGGGAGCCGGTCTAAGGGAAGACATCGAGACGTCAGAGGTAAGAGACAGTATGTCATCAATGAGGGACGAACTACGTCAATAGAGGGCGTATAGGAACTCCCTCTGATTGGTCTAGCCAACCTCACCCAGAGGAGAAGAAAGGGCCGATTTGACCGCAATACTCCGCCCACACAAAACCGAAGGTTTAAAAGGTCGAGACCCGCCCCCTGATCCATAACCTGCATATTCCCTGAAGACGCTGTGGTACGGCGAAACATGTAGGGAAGCAGTATTTAGTTTTTAGTTCGAGATTGGAGAGATAGGGATCATAGATAGGAGATTTATACAGCTAAATATACAGCTGATACATAGGTATAAGCCAAGTAGGATAGACAATTAGAAGAAAGGAGGAAATACCTGAGAAGCATCAGGCACCTCCAAAAGAGGCTGTGTATTGGCAAAAGTGATTGTATTCAAAAGCACAAAACACAGAATCCCACTCCATATTTTGAGGAATTTTAATGGTGTTCTTTCCTGATGAAAATAGGATATTTTAATGAGAATCTAATAAAAATGTTAAGTTTTATGTAACTAGACAGAGAGGAATAAAGAGCCACGTAAGGTCCGAGAGACCTTTGAAATTTTTCCACGTTTCTTGTTTGACGCTCTCCTCATATTTCTCAAATTTAGGACCTTCCCCTAAATGGGTGTTTTTTAAATAGCAGAATAGAACCACAGTATCTAAAGGGTTTATCTCACACATACAGATGTAGACTAGGCTGCAATTTAAGATTTTTGCCCAAAATTGGTGTTTTTCTAATAGCACAATTGAACCACAGTATCTAAAGGGTATATCTTACATGCACAGATGCAGACTAGGCCGCAATTTAAGATTTTTGACCAAAGGCATATTTTTTTTAATAGCAGAACGGAACAACAGTATTTCAAGCTTGTTTTTAACAATAAGAGATGCAGCAAAGGCTGCAATATTAAGTATTTTGCCTAAAAAATTTGTTTTTTTACTAACAGAATATGACAGCAGTATATAACGCTTGAATTTCACACGTGCAGATGCAGCAAGGGCTGTAAAATTGTATATTTTACCAAAAAGTTTGTTTTTTAAAACCCAGGAAATTATAGCTGTATTTCTAGATTAAATTGCACACTGACTAATGCTGCAAAGGCACCAGATGTAGGATATTGCCAAAAAGGGTGTTTCAAGTATTTCAAGCTTGGATTTGAATGTCACAAAAGCATATATGCAGTGCTGGTGCACTGAGCTTGCATAAAATGGCCGCCGCCGCCCGCCTAAATAACAGACGGATAAAAGTTATTTTTCTCTGTCACTGGGCTCAGGGCAGGGTAAATATATTGTGCCCTGCACCCACACAACTAAATCTATGTAGATCACTGAGTTCAATTGGAGTTCTGAATAAAGATTCTGTCCTATTCTCTCCCTCACAGCAGCAGCATCCTCTCCCTACACTAGTAACAGCAGAGTGACGGGCGGCGCTATGTGACTCCAGCTTATATAGAGCCCGGGTCACATGGTGCTCTGGCCAATCACAGCCATGCCAATAGTAGGCGTGGCTGTGATGTCTTCTAAGAGCACAGAGTTAAACGCTTGTTTATTGGCTGCTCTGCAGCCTTTCAAAAAGCGCCAAGAAATCGCCAGATACCGAACTCAAAACCAAACTTTTACAGTAAAGTTCGGGTTCGGGTCCAGGGTCCAAAAATCCTAAAGTTCGGTATGAACCTGAACTTTACAGTTCGGGTTCGCTCAACCCTAGTTGCAAGTTATGCAACGTTACAAGCCTGCACCCAAAGAAAAAACATGTTCCTGAGCTCTTTGTGACCTATACTGTTCTAATTTTGCTTACACGTTTACAGGTTGAGCAACGTTTAAGTACTTATGCTCTTTGCATGGACTCTTACAGATGCCGCAATGTGAATTTATGAACTTTTTGTGAAACTGCACTTAACTTTTGCCTTTAGCCAGATCAGTAGCACCTTTCTTTTGTGCCTGGCTTTATAGCTCTGTTCTCTTTATACGGACTGCCTCTTTGGACGCCTAATGGCCTACACCTTACTTTATAACTTGGGTACCCAGGTAGGACCAAGTAGTAAGTCCCAGGCAGGTCCAGCAACTACACGGGTCAACCTGTTGCTTCGGGAATGGCTAGGGGAGTAATATACATCTCCTTCTTGTTTGTTTATGTGTCAGGATTGGTAATGGGACTACTAAACCTCCATCCTGTGTTGTCTTCCAGGAGTTTCATGGGATTATTACACTCTCCTCCTGTGACACTGCCAGAAGCGTTTGGAGAAGCATGCCTCCCCCTTCTGTGCCTATGCCTAAGGCCTAGTTCTCCATCTTAGAGTCATTTAGCTACCCATAGTGATCGTGCTATAAGCCATATTTTTCAGACTTTGGTGCAGAGAAGGGATACAGGATAAAGCCACCCTTCCATTTGCAAGCGTTTCATTACACAATGGTGGGACTACAGAGTACACCGCCATGCTTTCTTCGTACTATAGCTCAAAAGTTAATAAGTAATGATTGCTTTGTGCAGACATTTGGTTCACTGGTTATACCGAGAGGGCAACCGTTAATAAGACACCCTACTCAGGGGGCAGAGCTAGCTGCAGAGCGGTGAGGAAGCAAATGGTGGAGCTCTGAACACAACTAGCCCAAAATTTGGTATAACTTTGCTAAAAGTTGCTCAATTTGGCTAAAAATCACAGATCCCGATACAGGACCTCATCCTGCACCTGAGGATATCATTTGGAGTGGATTTATTGAAATTGGACATTGCGGCCTGTTTGACAGTCTAGAGCATCGAACTAAAGTTAGTGCCGTGCGGCACTCAAGCAGACCCCCGACTGCTTATACAAGCTAATTGCCGCTTATATACTGCTGGTGGACATATAGATTTGCCTGTTTGAGGGAGATCCCCCCTCCCTTTGATCTAAATTTAGCATCGGGAATGTGCGGCGTACTGCTGAGGAACACCCGCCCGAATCACCGACATCCCTGACATCTGACCCAAGCGGACCGGACCGCTGGTGCCTACAGGAGTCCACAAACTATAGGACTTCCAGAGCGCAGATAATCCGCTGCGAGTAGCGCTCAAGTGCCAAAGAGGGAGAAAGTCTGCAGGAGGTGCTGAACCGGAGCTACTCTAAAAGCCAACGCCGGGAGATCGCATTCAGAGACGCAGGAAGATCGCTGCGAATATAGGAGAAACAGCTGTTTAGTCTGCACAGCACCCGCTTAACACCAGCTTGTAGCAGACCAATACTCAAATGCCGGAGAAGGACATATAACAACCGGACAGCTCTCTTTAAACTCCTGCGTTCTTAGTGGCCACAAGCTGCCGATCTGGGGACACACAGTATGATCGTAGAATAATCGCATCACTGAGGAGGTCTCCCTGCTGGCTGGAGAATCACAGCAAAAGTAAGTGCAAAATTGACACTCTGTGTATGAACCCCTGAGTGCTTCTAAGATTGGAACTGACAGGCAGAAGTGTCCCAACACTTACATTACTGACACAGGAAATTCTGTAGCTGCGCTGGGCAAGAACACAAGAACCTCAGTGACATAATTATCTACTCCCAGATTGGATTATAGACCATGAAGGCTCATCTTCAGTCAATTTTCACCTAGAGAAAGTCCTTCAACTTTGATTAAAGAAGAACACAGAGCCCTAGCTAGGTGTCACATAGGAATCACAACAAGCAGAGCTTGGGGTCTTTGGCCCAATTTTTTCAGCGTCTCCTCAGAGGATTAACAGAGGCACCATAATGCAGATCTTCATGTAATCAGCAGCCGCGGCCAGTGAGGGCCACATGATAAGAGGATAAGAGGGACTTACAACTTCCTTATATTGTCGTGCTCTTCTTAAACGCTTTCATAACAGTGGAATCGGTAATCTCAGGCACTTGTTTCAACAGTGATGGTCAAAATCGGCACAGGCAAACCCAGGCCTACCTCCAATAAGTGTATAAAGGGCTCTTTAGACTCTTACATGCAGAAACGTCTCCCTGCACCACCTGCAAAGGTCTCCCATACACAAAGAACCACGTCCACTGGCTCTTTACTCAAAGATCCCACATTCAATAACCCTCCAGAGATGGAAAGCGACCAGGAAGAAGATACAAGCTTACCCATATCCAGAGCGTTCCTGGGTCAGGCCCTTTCAAGAGCACTCGAGCCAGTGGTGAAAGAACTTCAAGATATAAAACAAGAAATTAAATACATGGGAGGAAGAGTGGAACAATTGGAAAATACTCAAGCACAAATAGTCTCTTACACAGCAGCGACTTCTGCAAATTTCTCATCATGCCAGACACACATGAACAAAATTGTCAATTGGATGGAAGACCAGGGAAACAGAGCCAGGCGCAACAACCTGAGACTTAAGGGAATCCCAGAATCCATCTCTACAGAGGCATTACCTGACACAGTCAAACAAATATTCTCAGCTATACTGGGAGACAATTACCTATTGGAGATTTCCATCGAAAGAGCACACAGAGCGCTACAAGCCAAATCACAAGTGTCAGACCCACCAAGAGATGTAATCTGCCGCCTCTTCAACTCCAGAGTGAGAGATGACATCTTAAAATTTGCTCATGCCAAACCCATGGTCAAAATAGAGGGGTCTGAAATATCAATATATCAAGACCTAGCCACCTTATCTAAAAGGAATATGCTTCGTCCTTTAAAAGAAATATTACGCCATAGGAACATTCCATATAGATGACTATTTCCATTCGGCCTCTCCTTTACTGTTAAAGGGAAAAGATACATCTTGAGAGACCACTCTGAACTGGCGTATATCTTATCATCACTCCAGATTACAGATGTCGACATCCCAGACTGGTCTCCGATACTAGACCTCACCAGCCTCCCGACGATCCCTCCACCAACGCCATGGGAAACTGTTGGAGCAGAAAGGAAGAGCCGCAGCCGAAAACGCCAGGGTAAACTGCCCCCGAGACGACTCGACATCGACCCCGCCTGAGAACTGACCTGATCTAGGTGATGTCTACTCATTGTTACCCCCTGGGTACAATCTCCTCAGTAGATCTATTGAACGCATCCACTGTTTATTACAGTTGTTCCTTTTGTTGAGTCCACCTCTACTTCTATAGTTTTACCATTGGAGCGGGGTGAGGGAGGGATCTGTGACACCATATAATTAATATAAAAGGAAAAAACATATATTATAGTCTAGTCCATCTGGTACTCCCACACCCATTGGGAGGTTGTTGCGGGTCACTCCCTCGCCCCTCACTACTCCATTTATCTAGATAACTGGCTCGGACATCTCCCTCTGACCTGATGTATATTTTTGACTCGTTAGCTCCCTCATATTATTTAAAGCTACGTTAAAATTAGAGTTGAGCGGACACCTGGATGTTCGAGTTCGAGAAGTTCGGCCGAACCTCCCGGAAATGTTCGGGTTCGGGATCCGAACCCGATCCGAACTTCGTCCCGAACCCCATTGAAGTCAATGGGGAACCGAACTTTTCGGCACTAAAAAGGCTGTAAAACAGCCCAGGAAAGGGCTAGAGGGCTGCAAAAGGCAGCAACATGTAGGTAAATCCCCTGCAAACAAACGTGGATAGGGAAATGAATTAAAATAAAAATTAAATAAATAAAAATTATCAATTGTAGAGAGGTCCCATAGCAGAGAATCAGGCTTCACGTCACCCAACATTGGAACAGTCCATTGGCATATATTTAGGCCCAGGCACCCAGGCAGAGGAGAGAGGTCCCGTAACAGAGAATCTGGCTTCATGTCAGCAGAAAATCAGTCTGCATGTCATAGCAGAGAATCAGGCTTCACGTCAGCCACCACTGTAACAGTCCATTGTCATATATTTAGGCCCAGGCACCCAGCCAGAGGAGAGAGGTCCCGTAACAGAGAATCTGGCTTCATGTCAGCAGAGAATCAGTCTGCATGTCATAGCAGAGAATCAGGCTTCACGTCACCCAACATTGGAACAGTCCATTGTCATATATTTAGGCCCCGGCACCCAGACAGAGGAGAGGTTCATTCAACTTTGGGTAGCCTCGCAAAATAATGGTAAAATGAAAATAAAAATAGGATTGAATGAGGAAGTGCCCTGGAGTACAATAATATATGGTTAAGGGGAGGTAGTTAATGTCTAATCTGGACAAGGGACGGACAGGTCCTGTGGGATCCATGCCTGGTTCATTTTTATGAACGTCAGCTTGTCCACATTGGCTGTAGACAGGCGGCTGCGTTTGTCTGTAATGACGCCCCCTGCCGTGCTGAATACACGTTTAGACAAAACGCTGGCCGCCGGGCAGGCCAGCACCTCCAAGGCATAAAAGGCTAGCTCTGGCCACGTGGAAAATTTAGAGACCCAGAAGTTGAATGGGGCCGAACCATCAGTCAGTACGTGGAGGGGTGTGCACACGTACTGTTCCACCATGTTAGTGAAATGTTGCCTCCTGCTAACACGTTGCGTATCAGGTGGTAGTGCAGTTAGCTGTGGCGTGTTGACAAAACTTTTCCACATCTCTGCCATGCTAACCCTGCCCTCAGAGGAGCTGGCCGTGACACAGCTGCCTTGGCGACCTCTTGCTCCTCCTCTGCCTTGGCCTTGGGCTTCCACTTGTTCCCCTGTGACATTTGGGAATGCTCTCAGTAGCGCGTCTACCAACGTGCGCTTGTACTCGCGCATCTTCCTATCACGCTCCAGTGCAGGAAGTAAGGTGGGCACATTGTCTTTGTACCGTGGATCCAGCAGGGTGGCAACCCAGTAGTCCGCACACGTTAAAATGTGGGCAACTCTGCTGTCGTTGCGCAGGCACTGCAGCATGTAGTCGCTCATGTGTGCCAGGCTGCCCAGGGGTAAGGACAAGCTGTCCTCTGTGGGAGGCGTATCGTCATCGTCCTGCCTTTCCCCCCAGCCACGCACAAGTGATGGGCCCGAGCTGCGTTGGGTGCCCCCCCGCTGTGACCATGCTTCATCCTCATCCTCCTCCACCTCCTCCTCATCCTCGTCCTCCTCGTCCTCCAGTAGTGGGCCCTGGCAGGCCACATTTGTACCTGGCATCTGCTGTTGCAAAAAACCTCCCTCTGAGTCACTTCGAAGAGACTGGCCTGAAAGTGCTAAAAATGACCCCTCTTCCTCCTCCTCCTCCTCCTGGGCCACCTCCTCTTCCATCATCGCCGTAAGTGTTTTCTCAAGGAGACATAGAAGTGGTATTGTAACGCTGATAACGGCGTCATCGCCACTGGCCATGTTGGTGGAGTACTCGAAACAGCGCAACAGGGCACACAGGTCTCGCATGGAGGCCCAGTCATTGGTGGTGAAGTTGTGCTGTTCCGCAGTGCGACTGACCCGTGCGTGCTGCAGCATGTCTGTCCACAGTCTGTCCAGCATGTGCAAGGTGGAGTTCCACCTGGTGGGCACGTCGCATATGAGGCGGTGAGCGGGAAGGCCGAAGTTACGCTGTAGCGCAGACAGGCGAGCAGCGGCAGGATGTGAACGCCGGAAGCGCGAACAGACGGCCCGCACTTTATGCAGCAGCTCTGACATGTCGGGGTAGTTGTGAATGAACTTCTGCACCAACAAATTCAGCACATGCGCCAAGCAAGGGATGTGCGTCAAACCGGCTAGTCCTAGAGCTGCAACGAGATTTCGCCCATTATCACACACCACCAGGCCGGGCTTGAGGCTCACCGGCAGCAACCACTCGTCAGTCTGTTGTTCTATACCCCGCCACAACTCCTGTGCGGTGTGGGGCCTGTCCCCCAAACATATGAGTTTCAGAATGGCCTGCTGAAGTTTACCCCGGGCTGTGCTGAAGTTGGTGGTGAAGGCGTGTGTTGCTGACTAGATGAGCAGGTGGAAGAAGAGGAGGAGGAAGCTGAGTAGGAGGAGGTGGCAACAGGAGGCAAAGAATCTTGCCCTGCGATCCTTGGCGGCGGAAGGACGTGCGCCAAACAGCTCTCCGCCTGGGGCCCAGCTGCCACTACATTTACCCAGTGTGCAGTTAGGGAGATATAGCGTCCCTGGCCGTGCTTACTGGTCCACGTATCTGTGGTTAGGTGGACCTTGCCACAGATGGCGTTGCGCAGTGCACACTTGATTTTATCGGATACTTGGTTGTGCAGGGAAGGCACGGCTCTCTTGGAGAAGTAGTGCCGGCTGGGAACAACATACTGTGGGACAGCAAGCGACATGAGCTGTTTGAAGCTGTCTGTGTCCACCAGTCTAAATGACAGCATTTCATAGGCCAGTAGTTTAGAAATGCTGGCATTCAGGGCCAGGGATCGAGGGTGGCTAGGTGGGTATTTACGCTTTCTCTCAAATGTTTGTGAAATGGAGAGCTGAACGCTGCCGTGTGACATGGTTAAGATGCTTGGTGACGGAGGTGGTGGTGTTGGTGGTACATCCCCTGTTTGCTGGGCGGCAGGTGCCAACGTTCCTCCAGAGGCGGAGGAAGAGGCCGAGGCGGCAGCAGCAGAAGAGGCCGAGGCGGCAGCAGCAGAAGAGGTAGCAGGGGGAGCCTGAGTGACTTCCTTGGTTTTAAGGTGTTTACTCCACTGCAGTTCATGCTTTGCATGCAGGTGCCTGGTCATGCAGGTTGTGCTCAGGTTCAGAACGTTAATGCCTCGCTTCAGGCTCTGATGGCACAGCGTGCAAACCACTCGGGTCTTGTCGTCAGCACATTGTTTGAAGAAGTGCCATGCCAGGGAACTCATTAAAGCTGCCTTTGGGGTGCTCGGTCCCAGATGGCGGCGGTCAGTAGCAGGCGGAGTCTCTTGGCAGCGGGTGTTCTGCTTTTGCCCACTGCTCCCTCTTTTGCTACGCTGTTGGCTCGGTCTCACCACTGCCTCTTCCTCCGAACTGTGAAAGTCAGTGGCACGACCTCATCCCATGTGGGGTCTAGGACCTCATCGTCCCCTGCTTCGTCTTCCACCCAGTCTTGATCCCTGACCTCCTGTTTAGTCTGCACACTGCAGAAAGACGCAGCAGTTGGCACCTGTGTTTCGTCATCATCAGAGACATGCTGAGGTGGTATTCCCATGTCCTCATCATCAGGAAACATAAGTGGTTGTGCGTCAGTGCATTCTATGTCTTCCACCGCTGGGGATTGGCTAGGTGGATGCCTTTGGGAAACCCTGCCAGCGGAGTCTTCAAACAGCATAAGAGACTGCTGCATAACTTGAGGCTCAGACAGTTTCCCTGGTATTCATGGGGGTGATGTGACAGACTGATGGGCTTGGTTTTCAGGCGCCATCTGTGTGCTTTCTGCAGAAGACTGGGTGGGAGATAATGTGAACGTGCTGGATCCACTGTCGGCCACCCAATTGACTAATGCCTGTACCTGCTCAGGCCTTACCATCCTTAGAACGGCATTGGGCCCCACCAAATATCGCTGTAAATTCTGGCGGCTACTGGGACCTGAGGTAGTTGGTACACTAGGATGTGTGGATGTGGCAGAACGGCCACGTCCTCTCCCAGCACTAGAGGGTCCACTAACACCACCACGACCATGTCCGCGTCCTTTACTAGATGTTTTCCTCATTGTTACCGTTCACCACAATAATAAAAATATTATTTGGCCCAATGTATTGAATTCAAATTCAGGCCTTTTTTTACAGACACCTAACACTATCTGGCTATCTATTTAGGTACCGTATTACACTAATACAGGCACAGCAGTAACCACAGATTTAGCTGGATATAAATTTGTGGCCTATTATTTAGGCGCTGGGTGACAGGTATACGTTTACTGACAGAATTAGACTGGGATATGGCTAAAACATAACCACACTATTGATGGTTAAATGCACTTGGTGTGACAGCTTGACCAACCACACTACTGAGGGTTAAATGCACTTGGTGACAGGCTCAGCTTGCCCCTGATGTAGTATATGGCCAAAAAATAACCAGACTATTGATGGTTAAATGCACTTGGTGTGACAGCTTGACCCTGATATAGGATTTAGCCAAAAAACAACCACACCATTGAGGGTTAAATGCACTTGGTGGCAGCTTGTGCTGGCGCACCAGAAGACACAAAATGGTCGCCGATCACCCCAGAAAAAAGTGACTGAAAAATGCTCTGGGCAGCCTAAAAACAGTGAGCAATTCAATAGCAGCAGTTCAATCATCCACAGCTGCAGATCGATCTCTGAATGAAGTCCTTTGGAGGAGTTAATCACTGCCTAATCTCGCCCTAACGTCGCAGCTGCATCCTCTCCCCACACTGATCAGAGCAGAGTGACGGGCGGCGCTACGTGACTCCAGCCTAAATAGAGGCTGGGTCACATCCTGCACTGGCCAATCACAGCCATGCCAATAGTAGGCATGGCTGTGACGGCCTCTTGGGGCAAGTAGTATGACGCTTGTTGATTGGCTGCTTTGCAGCCTTTCAAAAAGCGCCAAGAAAGCGACGAACACCAAACCCGAACCCGGACTTTTACGAAAATGTCCGGGTTTGGGTCCGTGTCACGGACACCCCAAAATTCGGTACGAACCTGATCTATACAGTTCGGGTTCGCTCATCCCTAGTTAAAATGAATATGGCCCTCATGGCTGTAGCCTGTCTATATCAACACATATGTTAGATTTACTCAGTTTTCTACTGTATTCTTATATGTTTACTCCATTTTGGATGTTCCATCTATTGTTCTTACAGACAAGTTCCTATTACTTGATACCTCCCCCCTCCCTGCCTCCTCTCAAGTCACGATCCCTGGACCTCCCACCCTATTATCCTACATCACCCGGGTGTAATTTCGACGCTCGAATGCCATCTTACAATCCTCCTCCATGACCACCATACACTTAATCACTTATAATGTTAGAGGCCTGAACTCACTGATTAAGCGCAGCCAATTGCTCCCGGCACTGAAAAAATCACAAGCTGACATCCTGTTCTTACAGGAAACCCACTTCCTCACAGAAAAGACCCCCTCGGGGGGCGGAGCTAGAGCCGGAAGAGAATGGTGGCATAGCGCTTAGCTCTGTAAGGAGAACCGTCCCTAACGCCAGCTAACTTCAGCTAACATAGGCAAGAATGGTCAAAATCGGGAACGCTAGACACGGTGACCCTCCTGCTCCCTCTAAAAATCAAGTCTCAAGCGGAGAAATGGAGAAGTTTCTGAAAAAAGCTGCCGGCACGATCGCTGCAAAAGAATCCAAGATGGCGCTGACGCCACAGCCTAAAGCTCCGAAACGTGCCTCAGCAGACTCAGACGGGGAGAGCGACTCAGAGGCCTGCCAGCCCAGCGCTGAACTCCCGATCACTAGGAAATACCTAGACCGTGCTCTGAACAGGGTACTGGAGCCGATGCTTGCGGAACTGTCGGCGTGCAGACACGAGGTGAGGCAGGTGGGGGAGCGCGTGGAGGCCCTTGAAACACACCAGGTGGAAATCCTGAACCACCAGTCAGCAGTCTCAGACTCCTTTCGCCGATGCGCCCTGTATCTAAATGACCTGCATAACTCCCTAGAGGATCAGGAAAACAGGGGGCGCAGGAACAATTTGAGATTTAGGGGACTGCCAGAGTCTGTTGCTCCGGGTGAAATCCCTGCTGCCATCATCGAGCTATGCGGATCCCTGCTGGGACCCGATCACCCATACGACATTGTCATAGAACGAGCACATAGAGCTCTGAGACCCAAGCCTAAACCCGCCGAACCCCCCAGAGATGTCATTTGCAGATTCCTAAACTTTCAAGTGAAAACGGCCATCCTGGAAGCTGCACGCTCTCGTCAAGATCTGAGATACGAAGATCTCAAGATTGACATATACCAGGACCTGGCACCCTCCACATTGAAGAAACGCAGAGCTCTCAAGCCATTGACTGATTGGCTTCGGTCCCACAAGGTACTGTACCGCTGGTCATACCCGTTTGGCCTGTCCTTTTCATATATGGGCAAGAGAGTGAACGTCTCATCATTTTCGGATCTTATAGCAGTTTACGATCTACTGAATGTGCCTCCTATGCCGATCGAAAATTGGGAACTTTTCCAAGATTTAAGTATCCTGCCGGATGTCCCCAAGGTGGTCCCTTTTGAATTGCTTTGTACGCCGAAGACCTCCCGCTCCAAGAAAAGGGGCCAGCATCTCACCCCAAGGAGCCTGTCACAGGAACACTGAATGGACTCATGAGTTCTACGTCTGCAGCTGTGGACTCTTGCGATACTTCTATGGTGTGGTCGTGGCAATATCTGGAGTCCCACTACTACTAGGACCTTGTGAAATCCTATTCTTATGAGGTCTCTTTCCCTCTTCTTGCCTATTTAAGGCCATTCCCGAGGCGTTAAACGGTCTCCTAAATTGGTCTACTGACCAAACTACCCCCCCTTCGATTATGACATATTCCAATATGTCCATGTACCTGTTTTATGAATGTTCTTTCGTTTATGTTATGTTTTCCCTTTTCTCCCCCACTCCAAGGTACTTGTCTCTTGCTTTGACATGGAAAGGGCTTCTATCCTGCACGACCCCTACAACATTTGGGACAAAGGTTTCGCATTACTTTGAAGTGCTACTCTGGGGAAGGTCACACCGGCGTCGAGGTAATTCCACCTACACCACAACAAATGGCTGATTTATCAATAGCTTCTTACAATGTCAAAGGCTTCCACTCCCCTTCAAAAAGGAGCCAAATCTTTGCCATTCTAAGAAAAGCCAGGGCCGGGGTGATCTTCCTACAAGAGACACATTACCGCTTCAACCACTATCCTGACATGAGGTTTTCACACTACTCCAACTGGTATCACTGTGGCGGTAGCTCCTCAGCTTCCTGTGGGGTCAGTATAGGGCTTCAGAGGAGAATCCCCTTCAAATTTGTTGATCAGGTTATAGATCCAGATGGGAGATATTTGCTACTCAAAGGTACAATAGGATCACAGACCTATACCCTTATCAATTTATACGCCCCAAATTCTCACCAGGCCCGCTGGCTCTGTACTATATTCCCTTTAATAGAGTCCTTTAAGGAGGGCATTGTAATAGCAGGAGGAGACTTAAATGTGGCTCTATGGCCGCAACTTGATGTCTCTACATGTAAATCTTCTCACTCCAATAGATCTCTGAAGGTAATTAGGAGCTCTTTGTGGGACCTGCATCTGATTGACGTGTGGCGTACCCAACATCCCAATGACTTAGACTTTACGTTTTACTCGTCCCTACATGGCACATATCACAGGATTGATTACTTGTTTGTTTCCAAGGAGCATCTACACCTGTGTCAGAAATCTTCTATTGGCTCAATTCATTTGTCAGACCATTCCCCAATCTTTATAACTGTTAGGGCTCCTAATGAATCTCCCTCGTGCTTCAATTGGCGTTTAAATGAATCCCTTTTAAGCCACCAAGACTCGTCCGAGAGGATAGCTAAACACATCAAGGAGTATTTCTCCCTAAATGACAGTCCGGAACTCCAATTTAATACTATCTGGGATGCCCACAAACCGGTAATTAGGGGACAGTTCATTAATATTGGCTCCTTCCAAAAGAAAAACAGGGAAAAGGAAATAGATATGACTCTGAAAAACATCCAAAGACTTGAGTCCGCCCACAAAATTAAACCGACTGACCCCCAATTTAGTGAACTTTCAAAATATAGGGCCAAACTCAAACTCCTCCTGAACGCTAGAGCAGCTAAGTTTTACATGAGTTCCCAGCACAAATTCTTTGCGCACGGAGATAAGGCCACCAAATTTGTTATGAACAGGATCAAAGGGAGAAGATTCGCGAACTATGTCCACCAGCTCTCCTTTCAAGATGGGACTCCCATATATTCAGCATCCCAAATCGCGGCCCAATTTCGATCCTTCTACAAAGATTTATATAATCTCCCCCCAAAAATGGCTGCGGAACCCCGCTCAACGGCTATATCCTCTTTCCTAGAGGCTGCTAACCTTCCTAGTGTTTCCCCAGAACAGAAATCGCGTCTTGAAGCCCCTTTCTCCCTTACTGAGCTTAAAACAGCTATGAATCAAATGCCACTAGGGAAAAGCCCAGGCCCTGATGGTCTCCCACTAGTCTATTACAAAACATTTCATGAAATTCTCCTACCTCATCTCCTGAAAGTATGTAACCAGACCCTGCGAGGAATCCCCTTGTCTAGGGATATGACCGCGGCCAACATCACTCTTATATCCAAAGAAGGGAAGGATGCTAAAATTTGCGCCAACTATAGGCCTATTTCCCTCCTAAACATAGACCTCAAACTCCTGGCCAAGATGCTGGCCAAAAGGTTGGCTACCCTCCTGCCTCACTTGATTCATGGAGACCAGGTTGGTTTCATCCGCAATAGGGAAGGCAAAGACAACACCACTAGAGTGATTAATATCTTGTGCCATGCCAAACGAGTGTCCTCCCCGTTACTCTTACTTAGCACAGATGCCGAAAAAGCATTCGATAGGGTCAATTGGTCATATCTACAACATGTACTACGGATCTTTGGCATTCCTGACTCTTTCTCTCAAGCGACATTTGCGATGTATGAGTGTGCATCAGCAGCTGTCTTAGTCAATGGCACAATATCCTCTCCATTTTCCATTAGAAATGGAACGCGTCAGGGCTGCCCCCTATCACCCCTCCTCTTTATCCTGGCCCTGGAGCCCCTACTGGCCACCATTAGATTGGACCGGGAAGTAATGGGTCTATGTTTGGGAGGTAGGGAACAGAAGTTAGCTGCCTTTGCTGACGACGTTCTTGTGATGACGGTCAATCCCAAGACTTCCCTTCCCCGTATTCAGTTCCATCTAAATGAATACAGCAACCTTTCGGATTTCAAAATTAATTCTAATAAATCACTAGTCCTCTGCCTAGGGGTCCCACTAACAACTAAACATCAGTTGATGATAAACTCCCCTTTTAACTGGTCTTCCCCTTCTATTACCTATCTTGGGGTCAAGATTAGCTCTAACGTATCGGACCTGTTCTCCCTCAACTACACCCCACTGAAGCAGTCACTCTTTGAAGCCATTGATCACCTAGCTCGAAACAATCCCACACTGTCTTGGTTTGGTCGCAAAAACCTAATCATGTCCCTAATACTTCCACGACTCACATATTTGCAACAAGTTCTGCCCATATCGGTCCCTAAACATTACTATGATTCCATAATGCAGAAATTCAGATTCTTTATTTGGAATGGAAAAAAGGCGAGGCTATCCAGTGCTCTTCTCACTAAGCCTAGACAGGCAGGGGGAATTGGTCTGCCAAATCCTGAATTATACGGAAGAGCCATTCAAATCTCACGGGCCTTGGCTTGGTTACGTCCTTCTCCACCACCCATAGTGGTTCAGATGGAATTAGACGTTCTAAATAGCCCGGCCAGGGCGCTCCTCCTAGGCCACAAACAAGTCCCTCCTTGCCCCATGACCTATTACCCAATACTTAAAGCCACCTTAGAGGCCTGGAAGTGGCTGTCCTCCACGCATTGCTCTATTCCTTTCCCCTCTCCACTCCTGTCTGTATCTGATGTGTTAAACACGGCCCCTTTGGAACTGAGGAGGGCGACCTCTTCGGAGCTCTCGTCATCCAAGACCCTTATAATCTCTTTAGCACTCCAGTCTGGAGAATGGATGGATCTTAAGGACATGATTGCCCTTCTGAATCCTCATCCGCGTGATTTTTTCTCTGTTACCTACATTAGATCCTACCTGAAACAACATGTCACCCTAGGAGACCTCACGCGTCCATGGGTTTGGCTTGAATCTCTGATTTCTCAGTGTCAGATACCAAAGAAACTAATCTCGCGGATCTATAGCAAACTCCGCTCACCCCCTATGCTAGCTAAACCATCATTTATTGCACATTGGGAGTCAGATCTAAACACTACAATCCCATTTGACTTACTGCCTACCTTGCTGGAGTCTCCCCACGGGACCTCTCGCTGCGTCAGAATCCAAGAAAATGGTTACAAAATCCTTACTAGATGGTACAACACGCCAGATAAAACATCGAGGTACACCAGATCTGCTTCTGACGCTTGCTGGAGATGCCTTGGGGAGAGAGGGACTTTCCTACACATATGGTGGACTTGTCCCCTTATCCATACATGGTGGAGTGAGGTCTTCTCACTCGCTAACAAAGTGTGCAGCACCTCGATCACTCTATCACCTCAAATAGCCCTTTTGTCCCTCTCTCAGTCTAAAGAGGATGCTAAACCTCCATTTGTATTCACCCAGATGTTGATGGCTGCCCGTCTCCTCATTCCTAAATTCTGGCTCCGCCCTGTTGTTCCAACCCAGGAACAGTGGCTTCTAAAAATTGACCAGATACATAGATTTGAGGAGTTGTCAGCCTGGGAAGCACGCGCCCATGGGTCTTTCCTCAAGAAATGGTCCTTATGGTCCAAATTTAGGTCTCCCAAGCCGTAATTCATCTTTGCTGAGTGTAGCCCATGTGGGTAGTTTTCTTACATTTTGACCATCATGTGTCATATTTTCTAGGGGTAATCCCCTGGCCTTTTTGTATGTACCTCCACGTATCCCTTCAGGCCTTACCTGCCTTCTGGGGATCAGATACTGACCTCTCCCCACCCTCCCTTTACTTAGCTTAGCTATGTCTCGATTATGTGTCGACTCCACCCCAAATGACGCACAGTGCCTCTCTGCTGATTATTGATGTATGCCTATTCCATGTCTCATATCCATGTCTCATATCGATGTCTTGCATTTGCTTGGCCTGCGAGCCTTTACCTTGGTCCCTTGTTATAAAAATTTACAATAAAAATATAAATAAAAAAAATAAATAAAAGACCCCCTCATTCCAAGAACATTTTTATAACCATTGGTACCACTTGCATACCCCCGCAAAGAACTCCAGAGGAGTGGCCATAGCCTTCTCCAAACACATCACATTCGAACTTGAGAGCTCATACAAAGATAAAGCGGGCAGAGTCCTTATTCTAATTGGGTTGCTAAATGGTAAACAGGTCACATTAGCGAACCTCTATGCTCCCAACATACTGCAACCCCAATAGATTAGGGACACCATGACATTGATACATAGTATGACGAAGGGAGATCTAGTGGTAGGTGGTGATCTCAACGTTGCCCTTGATCCGCTCCTCGACACATCTTCCGGTCGATCCACCCTTTCATACAAGGCATTAAGACATATTAAGAAATCATTGCAAATACTATCCTTGACTGATGCGTGGCGCTTTCTCCACCCTTCAGTGAAGGATTACACTCTGTACTCACCACCACACAATTCTTACCACAGAATTGATTACTTTTTCCTTCAGCAGTCATCTATCACTAAAATACAGTCTTCTACAATAGGTTCTGGAGTACATTCAGATCACTCTCCGTTCGGAATACACATACTAATGTCCGATCACCCCAGCGCACGACCGCCATGGAGACTTAATAAAACTCTCCTCACTACTATAGAGGTTCATAAAAGAATTTCAGAACGTCTCAACACGTACTTTAAACTGAATAATAATACTGAGGTCTCCATGCGGTAGTGTGGGAGGCACACAAGGCAACCATTAGGGGAAAATTTATCTCCATTGGCACATATTGCAAAAAACAGAGATCTGATCCCTACAGACAGAGATCTCCCACCTTGAAAAACTCTATAAACAATCCCTTATAACGCCAATCCTTCAAAAACTTCCAGAAACCCGCCTACAGCTCATAGACCTATTGAACAAAAACTCAGCTAAACTCTACATGTCTGTCAAACATTCTTTCTATGCCCATGGAGATAAAGCCTCTAAATTAATTATGTCCCTTATTAAGAGAAGGAAGTCTCACACTTTTATAAAGGAAATTAAGGACATTAAGGGAAATACTACTACTGACCCTGGGAAGATTGAAAAATAATTTATTAACTTCTACACCTCATTATATCAATTGCGCACCTCAGAGCAACAGGCAAACTTACAGGATACTCTTGCAGCAATATTTAAATTTCTACCCTGTGCTTCCCTTCCCAAACTCGACCCTAGCGCACACATAAATCTGTTGAAACCCTTCTCACAGGGAGAGGTCCGGTCCACCCTGCGAAGGTGCCCTAAACAGAAAGCACCGGGTCCAGATGATCTCCCCTACTCTTATTACGATTCCTTCTCGGATGTCCTTCTCCCTCACCTGACGGACACATTCAATGCTTACCTCTCAGGCTCTAGCATACCGAGACAGGACCTTGAAGTCTATATTACCTTAATCCACAAAGAAGGGAAAGATGCCACCCAGTGTGGAAGTTACAGGCCCATTTCTCTCTTCAATACAGACCTGAAACTTTACGCAAGCTTGCTCACCAATAGGCTTAAACCGTTGATTCCTTCATTGATTTCTCCAGAGCAGATGGGGTTTGGGTCTGGAAGGGAGGGGAAAGACAACACGCTGATAATTCTCTCCATTATGCAAATAGCTAGTCAGAAGAAGATTCCCCTGGTCCTACTAGGAACAGACGTGGAGAAAGCCTTCGACAGGGTGGACTGGACTGGACCTACATGAGACAGGTACTTATACACTTCGGTCTCCCACAATAATTTGTCAATGCCATATTCTTGATGTATGATACCCCTTAAGTGAGACTATGTATAAACCAAGCTCTCTCAGCACCCTTTAATATACATAATGGGACACAACAGGGTTGCCCCTTATCACCAATCCTTTTTGTCCTCTCCCTAGAACTACTGTTAGCCTCTATTAGACTCCACCCAGACATAAAAGGGTTTAAAGATGGCAAAAATGTACATACCTCAGCCGCATATGCCGATGATATCTTACTGACACTGTTGAACCATTCCTCCGCCTTACCAGCGCTGCATTGTATCTTACAGGAATATGGCGTGATATCAAACTTTAAAATAAACGCCTCCAAATCAGAAGCACTAGGCCTCAATATTAGTAAAGAAGAAGTAGAAACTCTGCGCTCCCAACACCCTTTTCATTGGCCAAAATCATATATTACATATCTAGGTATAAAAATTAGCTCCAAATGGAGCAAACTTTATTCGCTCAATTCCTATCCTGGATGGGACGTAAAAACCTAACAAAAGCAATACTGCTCCCTAAACTAACATACCTGTTTCAGACCCTCCCGATACCACTCCCAGCAACTTTTTTCAACAATATATGCAAAATGGTCAACAACTACTTATGGAACGGTAAAAAACCTAGATTAAATCGAAACCTGTTAACCCAGCATAAATCAAGGGGAGGCATGTTGATCCCCGCTTGGAGATTGTACTATGAAGCTACCCAAATCTCCAGAATAGTACACTGGCTGAGAGCAGACAGAAATAAACTCTGGCTCTCTCTAGAGAATTCACTAGCTACAACCCCTCTTAGAGCACTGCTTTGGCAAAAAAAAGCTAAACCTACTTCCCAACTCATGCTAAATGTCATTACTCAATCTACCTTATCAATATGATACTAGTATGTGAACTTTCTAAGCCCCACAGTATCCCCCTTAATGACGATTGCAGACATCACAGAATTGTATCAGGGAAAATATAAAGATACAGGTCTCAAGTTTACAGAAGTTAGCTCTATCATGCTACATACCTTTCTTAATCCAGAACAAATTGATGATCCACTGAACTACA
The DNA here is from genome assembly GCF_014858855.1 of Bufo gargarizans. NCBI lineage: Eukaryota > Metazoa > Chordata > Amphibia > Anura > Bufonidae > Bufo > Bufo gargarizans. The sequence goes on from NC_058080.1 coordinate 30,994,956, forward strand.
TCCCAATCCACACACTACATAAAGCACATGTCGGCTCGCTAATAAAACCGTATCTCACCCAAGTTACAAGCTCTAGGGAACTTACACAATTTGATTTATAACATTATTCAACAAATTAAACATCCACACATTGGAGGATATCTGGGGGATTGGGAAAAAGACCTAGACACTACCTGGTCCACTACAGAGATCAAACAAATATATCTTAAATCTCATGGTATTTCTAGATGTATCCGGCTTCAAGAAAACTCATATAAGATAGTTACTAGATGGCATCGTACACCTGTGAGACTTAAGCAGATGACCTGTCTAAACTCGGACACTTGCTGGAAGTATAAAAGTTCAAGAGGCACATATATTCACATGTGGTGGGATTGCCCGGTGATTAAATCATTCTGGAATGATGTACTCAACACAATCAAAGAGATATGAACCTTGACACAGGACCCAACACTGGCCTCTATATTACTCAACATACGCCTGGAAAGTGTGCAATTAGAGAAAAGACTACTTTTCCAACATCTTACCGCGACGGCAAAACTATTAATTCCTCAGCACTGGAATCAACCGAGCTCTCCCACCCTCCCACAGTGGTTACACAAAGTTAACCACAGTTTCCATATGGAAGAACTTTCAGCATGGGAATTAAGAACCCATGATAGATTTCTCAAGATATGGGATGGATGGGTTAAATACTGCGCTTCAACCCCTGTCATACAACTACTAACTGACCGAACCTAATCAACACCCCGGGCGATCATAGCCCCCCATATACTGGAGGTCCTACCATTCCGATCCCCTCCCCCCCCTCTCCCTCCCCTAGTCCCCATTTTTTCCTATATTGAAGGTACAAAGAATATTCTTCATTAGAACATATATATTTTCTCCCTCCCCTCCCCCCATAGCGTCTTAATATTCTCCTTCAGTCTTAAGTTAGAATTTACTTGTTGTACTATTTGTCTTTATGCTGTGCATTGTCATAACATCTGTCGAATACTGGATATTATTCATTATTATATATACAATGTACTTCCATTGTTGTACCACTTACTTTTTACAAAATCCATAAAAAGAAAATTGAAAAGAAAAGAAAAGACACCCTACTCATTCGGGCAGGAACTTTAGGGTAGCTGCTATGTTTGACTTTGTTTGTCTATATATGTATTTCATGTAGCACTTTGTATGTAATTGGGTACCCCAGAGCGTATTCCTCTTATCCTAATCACAATACGAGGATGGCTTGACTCAAACTAAGGGGGAATGTAACACCCCAGAGTTGTGTTACTACATGTCTCTACCTAGCTACTATCTTCTAAGCGCCTTTATATTGTCATCTAATGTGATTTTGCATTGTGTCCTCCACAAATGTGTATACAATTCTGTTGAATGTAATTGTTCATGTAATTATACTGGTATACCAACAGGTGGCAGCAACTCATTGGCAGTGACAGCTTAATGTTCAGTGTATCTAAACTGGAATTGGTTATTCCAGCTTAGCTCCCACTCTGTGGAGAAAGTGCCCTGTGCCGACATCCTGCAGCAAGGGCGGGAAAAAACAGATAGGGCAAATTCTAGCCTACCACCTGTTGGGAAAAGGTGTGTTGGAGTAGTAGTCCCACCTTAGGGAAAAAAGTAAGGGTGTGTCTCTGCAAGAGACGTGTCCATGTACCCAGTCTGAGCACCTTCAGCTCTGCTGGATGAAGAAAGCAGAAACTACAGACAACCTTCAGAGTTCCAGGAAGAAAGCATCCCCTGAGAATCTGTGAGAGAAGTCCAGTTCCTAGGAGAAGCCAACTTTCTCTGCCACAGTTACAGAGCTACCAAGCAGACGTTTATCCTGCAAGCTTCACATTTAAAGCAGAAGTTCTCACTCCTGCCAAATATTGCTTAAACCAGCTGGGACCAAGTGACCAAAGCTGTATACCGTTTGGATGCAAGTTATTTCAAGTAAAGCAACGTTTAAACTTCCTCTAAAGGTCTGGACATCATTTACTTTGCAATATTCCTCTATTACTCCTACTATCACTACACTCAAATTTATTGAAAGTGAGCTAGGAGCCAGGAGTCCAGCGTACCCAGGTAGTAGACACCATGACACAACTACCACAACAATACAGAGACATTATAGGTCATTACACCACTCTGGCATTCCTAATCTGGGATATGCATTATAACACCTTGGAAGGGCCCTGGGGTAGTACCCTGCGCACGCTGCAATTAGCATCATGACAAACACACAATATTATCCACCCTGCCACTGCATTAAAGTGGCATCAGCGAACCCATCCCGGGTCACTGCATGTGTCATGGGTCAAAGTTCGGCTCAATGCAAAAGAATATGGCGCCAGCGGACATCGCCATATGTTCGGTGAATCTCGAACGCGCAAAGTTTACAGCGAAACGACCGCCGAGCGAACTGCAAGTCCATCTCTAAAAAAGAACTGTGGCTTGCTAATTCTACTGGACAACCCTTTAACAAACACACAATACTAACTCACCCTATTCCATCCCTAATGATAATTAGAGATGTCGCAAACATAAAATTTTCCGTTCACGAACAGCGAATGCGAGTTTCCGCGAATGGGCGAACTAGACGTACCGCCAGAGACTTCAATAGGCAGGCAAATTTTAAAACCCACAGGGACTCTTTCTGGCCACAATAGTGGATGAAAAGTTGTTTCAAGGGGACTAACACCTGGACTGTAGCATGCCGGAGGGGGATCCATGGCAAAACTCCCTTGGAAAATTACGTAGTTGACGCAGAGTCGGGTTTTAATCCATAAAGGGCAGAAATCACCTAACATTCCTAAATTGTTTGGAATAACGTGCTTTAAAACATCAGGTATGATGTTGTATCAATCAGGTAGTGTAACAGTTACGCCCGCTTCACAGTGACAGACCAAACTATGAGAGACCAAACTCCCCGTTTAACGCACCGCAAACAACTGCAAACAGTCCATTTGCACAACCGCAAACTCCCCATTTGCACAAGGTTGGATACCAAGCTAGCCATGTCCTGTTCATTGTCCTCACTGACGTCATTGAAGGTCTCTTCCTCCACCCAGCCACGTACAACACCAAGGGTCCCCAAAAGGTGACAACAAGCCCCCTGGGACGCCTGCTGTGGTTGGTCTTCCACCTCCTCAAAGCCACCTTCCTCCTCTGACTCCTCTTCTTCAGACTCCTCTCTCTGCATTGCCGCAGGTTCAGCAATCGATGACGACAAGGCTGCTTCTGGTGGTGATGGTGACCACAACTCTTCCTCTTCATGCTCATCGATGTCCTGATCCAGCACTCTTCACAGGACATGATCCAGAAAAAACGCATATGGGATGAGGTCGATGATGCTGCCTTGGGTTTGACTGACCAGGTTTGTCACTTCCGCAAAAGGACGCATGAGCCTACAGCCATTGTGCATGAGCGTTCAGTAATGCGGCCAAAAAATACCCAGCTCCGCAGAGACTGTCCTCTTTTTTTTTTATTAAATAAAATCTGTTCTTACCAGTTTAATCTCTGTTTTGGCCCCTATCAGGTGCTGGTGTATGGAATAGATTTTAGGAACCGGGTGTAACAGCCACTATCTCTGGCTGTGACCTTCTGTCCTTGCTTGTTCGGCGCTCCTCGCTGAAGTTTCGTTTCTGTGTGTTATTTGTGGTTCTGTATGGGTTAACTCCCCTGTGTTCCTATTAGGAGTTAATCCTCTCTGTCTGCTCCATGGGTGTGGCCTCTCTACTGCACTCATGGAACCTGTATATAAGGCTGAGGTTTCCTCAGTTCTGTGTCAGCTCTCCTGGTGTGTTGTCTTGTCCTGCTCCTAGTTTGTACTCACTCTCCCATGCTGCTGACCCATGGGATCTGTGTCTGTCTGTCTGTCTGTCTGTGCTCTGTGGGTTTCCTACTTGTTCATTCCCATCCTCTTTCCTGTGTTTCTGTTAACTGTTCTGCCAGTTATGTTTTAGTTACCTTGTGTGTATTCATGTCTCTGTTCAGCAAGCCCTTGCTGCAGCGCGCCTTGCTGCAGAGTGCTATGAGCAAGGCCACACAGTACACCACTGGTGGAGCTAGTCCTTCTCTACTCATTGTCACTCCTGTTTCCTTGCTATGAACTCCTACTTGTGTTTTTAGTTGCCTGATCGTATTTGCCTGTTTGTTATGTTTGCCTATGTACCGTCGGTACCTTCTGGTACCTGTTGTCAGTTTGCTCCTGTTGTCACTGTCAAGTTCACACTCCAGAGTGGACCCTGGCAACTCCCTGCGGCAAAGCCTAACCCTACCATCTGGGGCCCTAGTGAATACCAGGAGTTGCTTAGTCACGCCCCTCTGGAGTATTACTAGACAGTGGCGCAGTGGGGGTTTTCCTCCCACTGTGGGGACGGTACATAGAGCATTTAATTTCTCTGTGTTTCCCTCCTTGGATTTTGTTTGTACAAAAAACTCTTGTGTGTCTGTACCTGAGTTCCGTTTGTTTATTGCTTGACGACGCGGAGGTCTCTCCGGGACCTCCAACTTGTGACACCGGGAGATGGAAAAAGATGCTTGGTAAGTCCTCTTACTTCCAATTTGGGGTACTGCGCGTGCGCCGTGCAATGTAATGTGCAATCCCAAAATGAGTGGTATGTTAAGTAATACTATTCCTATCATTTTAATCCCTGTTAAGTCCCCTATCAGGGGCCGGTCTACGGAATAGATTTTAGGAACCGGAAGATGATAAAAGATGCTTGGTCGGTCCTCTTACTTCCAATTTGGGGCACGGCGCGTACACCTTTCAATGTACTGTGCTACTAGATATGAGTGGTATGTTAAGTAGTACTATTCCTATCAGTTTATTCCCTGTTACGTCCCCTATCAGGGGACGTGTATAGAATAGAGTTTAGACAACCGCAAAAAGTTGTCAATAGTTGACACACTCATGACATAAATTAAATTCCTCTATGCGTCAATCTTGGTGTAGTGATGACTGTGCTCGTGCGCACGTTTGGGAGATTGCAGGTGATGGCAGTTTTTCAAAGCCTATGGTCGTGCTGAGGTAGTTCAGTGACAGTTAAGTGACCCAGAAAACAATGATTCTGCAGTGTGGGCCCATTGTTGGCCTAGTAGGCTATAATGATCATCTTAGATGACCACAAAGAAAATGTATTTTTTTTCTATGCAAAATTATCCAGCCGATCGCTTTTGGTCTGTTCACAATGAAGCAACGACCTTATCATCTGGGGTGTGCCAACATTGCCATTGCCAACACACTCATAGAGGTGATCGCTTCATTGTGATACGCAAGCCCCTTCACCAGAACAAGGTAACGATCACAAAGGACAATTGACACATGTATGTGCCTTTTTTTTGTTTTGTTTTTGCAGTCACAATGCAGTATCAGAGGCCAGAAAAATTTGGCATGTACACATTCCTGAAAAATTAGGTATTGTTGCCTAAAAAAATGTTTTTCAGGCAGAAAGTGCACTAAAACATTGTGGCTTGAACCCTAGTTGGTGGCAGAGAAGTCACACAAGTCATCCGGCATTCAGAGATAAAATACAGCAGCGTGTGGAACATTTTTAGCCCAAGGCAGCTCATCTCATCAGGCCTTTTTTAATCAAATGTATCGCCCACTGTCAGTCCCTTCAGGATCCATCCCTCATTCATCTTAATAAAGGTGAGGTAATCTAGACTTTTTTGATCAAGGCGACTTCTCTTCTCAGTGACAATACTTCCTGCTTCACTGAAGGTCCTTTCTGACAGGACACTTGAAGCGGGGCAGGCCAGATGTTCTATCACAAATTGGAATAGCTTAGGCCACAGGTCAAGCCTGCACACCCAGTAGTCAAGGGGTTCATCGCTTCTCAGAGTGTCGATATCTGCAGTTAAGGCGAGGTAGTCTGCTACCTGTCGGTCGAGTCGTTCTCTGAAGGTGGACCCCGAAGGGCTATGGTGATGCGTAGGACTTAAAAAGCTCTGCATGTCCTCCATCAACAACATGTCTGTAAAGCGTCCTGTCCTTGCTGGCGTGGTCGTGGTAGGAGGAGTATTACTTTCACATCTTCCCCTGTTAGATTCCCGTTGTGCTGTGACATCACCCTTATCCGCTGTGTAAAGCATACTTTTTAACTTGTTTTGGAACTGCTGCATCCTTTCCGACTTCCGGCAATTCGGTAACATTTCAGGCACTTTCTGCTTATACCGGGGGTCTAGTAGCATGGCCACCCAATACAGGTCGTTCTCCTTCAGCCTTTTTATACGATGGTCCCTCAACAGGCACGACAGCATAAAAGACCCCATTTTCACAAGGTTGGATGCCTAGCTACTCATTTCCCGTTCCTCGTCCTCACTGATCTCACTGAAGGTCTGTTTTTCCCCCCAGCCACTTACAACACCACGGGTACCAGATAGGTGACAATGAGCACCCTGGGATGCCTGCTGTGGTTGGTCTTCCTCCTCCTCAAAGCCACATTCCTCCTCTGACTCCTCTTCCAGCGTTGCCACAGGTCCATCAAGCGATGATGACAAGGCTGTTTCTGGTGGTGATGGTGACCACAACTCTTCCTCTTCACGCTCATCTACGGCCTGATCCAGCATTCTTCGCAGGGCACACTCCAGGAAGAAAACAAATGGGATGATGTCGCTGATGGCGCCTTCGGTGCGACTGACTAGGTTTGTCACCTCCTCAAAAGGACGCATGAACCTACAGGCATTGCGCATGAGCATCCAGTAACGTGGCAAAAAAATTCCCAGCTCCGCAGAGGCTGTCCTAGCACCCCGGTCATACAAATACTCGTTGACGGCTTTTTCTTGTTGGAGCAGGCGGTCGAACATTAGGAGCGTTGAATTCCAACATATCGGGCAATCACAAATCAAACGCCTCACTGGCATGTTGTTTTGCCTCTGAATATCTGAAAAGTGCGCAATGGCCGTGTAGAAACGCCGGAAATGGCCACACACCTTCCTGGCCTGCTTCAGGACGTCCTTCAAGCCTGGGTACTTATGCACAAAGCGCTGTACGATCAGATTACACACATGTGCCATGCACGGCACATGTGTCAACTTTCCCAAATTCAATGCCGCCAACAAATTGCTTCCGTTGTCACACACCACTTTGCCGATCTCCAGTTTGTGCGGAGTCAGCCACTGATCCACCTGTGCGTTCAGGGCGGACAGGAGTGCTGGTCCGGTGTGACTCTCTGCTTTCAGGCAAGTCAACCCCAAGACGGCGTGAAACTGTCGTATCCGGGATGTGGAATAGCCCCTGGGGAGCTGGGGGGGTGCAGTTGATGTGAAGCAAGATGCAGCAGCAGAAGAGGACTCAGCCTAAAAGGTTAGCGAAGAGGATGGAGTAGGAGGAGTAGAGGAGGTGGCAGCAGACCTGTATGCAAGTCGTGGCGGTGTCACCAACTCCGCTGCAGAGCCACGCATTCCATGCTTGGCAGCCGTCAGCAGGTCTACCCAATGTGCAGTGTACGTGATATTCCTGCCCTGACCGTGCTTTGCAGACCAGGTATCAGTGGTCATATGGACCCTTGCCCCAACACTGTGTGCCAGACATGCCATGACTTCCTTTTCCACAATAGAGTACAGGTTGGGGATTGCCTTTAGGGAAAATAAATTTTGGCCGGGTACCTTCCACTGTGGTGTCCCAATAGCTAAAATTTTATTGAAGGCCTCAGACTCCACTAGCTTGTATGGTAAAATCTGGTGGGCTAGGAGTACCGACAAGCCAGCTGTCATACGCCGGGCAAGGAGGTGACTCTGTGACATTGGCTTCTTACGCTCAAACATTTCCTTGACAGACACCTGACTGTGGGCAGATGAGCAAGAACTGCTCAAGGTGAGAGGCGGAGTGGCGGATGGTTGCGAGGGGGCAAGGAGGACAGCAGTGGTTGACGTGGCTGAAGATGCTGGATCAGGAGGAGGATGGTGGATTTGAGTTTGTGTGCTGCTTGTACTCGTCATCATGCTTTGATCCCATAGGCGTTTGTGATGTGAGATCATGTGCCTTCGCAAAGCAGTTGTACCTAGGTGGGTGTTGGACTTCCCACGACTCCGTTTCTTTTGGCATAGGTTGCAAATGGCATCGCTGTTATCAGAGGCAGACACACACACAAAATGCCACACTGCTGAGCATTGCAATGACGGCATTCTGGTGGTGGCAACAGCATGCGTTGATTGGCGTGCTGTCTGGCTGACCCCGGGTGCCAATACATGCTGTCTGGCTGTGCCACTAGCTCCTTACGACGACCTCCCCTGCTTCCAACTCGTCGCCTCCTCCTCCTCTCTGTCTCCCCATCTGAACTTTTTCCCTGTTCTTCTTCTCTTTGAGCGGGCACCCACGTGACATCCCCGGACACATCGTCATCATCAACCGCTTCACTTGTATCTGACTACTCAGCAAAGGAAGCAGCAGCGGCTACAACATCATCATCACACTGTACGTCCATGTGTATAATGCTGCCTGACTGAGACATATCCCTGTTATCTACATCCTCTGGCAATAATGGTTGCACATCACTCATTTCTTCCAACTGATGTGTAAATAACTCCTCTGACAGATCAAGTGAAGCGGCTGTGGTGCTATTGTTGGTGGTGGCGGCAGGCGGGCGAGTGGTAACTTGAGAGGTGCCTGAAGCTGAGCTGGAGGAGGATGGTGCGTCAAGGTTCCGAGCGGAAGCTGTAGAAGATTGGGTGTCCTGTGTTAGCCAGTCAACTATGTCCTCAGAACTTTTCGAGTTCAGGGTACGTGGCCTCTGAACACTGGGCATTATTCTAGGGCCAAAGGAAATCACAGCACCACGACCACGACGGCCCCTGCGGGGTGGCCTGCCTCTGCCTGTCATTTTTTTCCAGATTATTTGTACTATGCGTGCAAGCTACTGTGACACCAGATATTAGTGGTGGCACTGGGCAGTGGCAGTAGTGGGCACAGTATACGCTGTGAGCCTGACACACACGCTTGCAGTAAAATGCAATTAGATTACAGAGAAAAAAAAAAAAAGCAGACTGATGTACTAGCCCTAAAAAGGGATTTTTGGGGTGCTGTCCTTACAGCAGAGATCAGATGAGTCCTTCAGGACTGGAGTGGACACTGAATACACTGGCCTAACTATCGATTTCCCTATTAGATCACCAGCAGCAGCACTGTCCCTCCTCTCACTAAGAATGCAGCTTCCGAATGAATCTAAAATGGATGCTGTCCAGGAGGTGGGAGGGAGGGGCTGCTGCTGATTGGCTGGAATGCGTCTGCTGACTGTGAGGTACAGGGTCAAAGTTTGCTCAATGATGATAAATAGGGGGCGGACCGAACATCGCATATGTTCGCCCGCGGCGAACGCAACCAGCGATGTTCGCCGGCGAATAGGTTAGGACATCTCTAATGATAATACCTGACTTTCTACCTAGGAGTTCAACCTATCTAAGGCTAGTTTTGTGCTGGATCTCTCTGCAGGCTTTTCCCTAAGGCATCGCTGCCCAGCCCCATTAACTATCCACCGTCCACAGCAGTTTTTGTCCAACTAATTCTTGATTTCTTAATTATAGTTAATGGGGTCAGACAGCGATGCTTTACCTTCCAGCAATGTTGGAATGGCGAGAGATTCAGTAGGATGTTCCCTAATTTGACAGACACATCCTATCACATCAGTGGCTGAGCTCAGAATGGATATCTGCTTCACAGTGTCTGTACTGTCTTCTCTTCACTGACTATTGCATAGTTTGTTAATGTGTGTGTTCATATGTGTGTTCAGCGCCATCTAGTGACCTTTAGCTGTAAGTGCATCTTCTGCCTTGTTAAACTATGCATCTTCATTAGGTCACCTGACTTCCTGCTCACAGTGCTTTCTGGGAAAGAGACAGGCACCTTCTTCCTTTTCCCTTCACCTCATGGAAGGAGCAGCTGCACATTGTGTCTCTTACTAAAGCATCGTCGGTAAGGGATTCATTCATGTTTTTGTATAGGTTTTGTGTACATTGTGCTGTATATTCAGTTCTTGTATGTTCATTTTCTTATAGTTTACCTTATCTACTGCCGGTTAATAAAACCACAGATTACAGAAACAAGTCTCATCTTATTAACTAGTAGAATGGTGATATCTGCCTGCTGAGCTGCATATAGACCCCGGAGGTACATGTTGTGAGAACAGGACAGTGTCTGGTAGACCAGCCAATATCCTCCCTTCTGATTGACGGTCAGGCTGACTGCCAGGCTTTATGGGCAGACCTGCTGGCCAGGGCCCCTTCTGAGTTGATGTGATCTTTCATCTTCCTCTTTCCTGCCCTAGTTTCCTCTCTACCGCACTGATTTTAAATGTAAAATTGTGGGCAGCATAGTTTGCACAATTTGTTCTAAGCAAATGTTCAAAACTTTGAATTTATTTAGAAAGAGAATTTTTGTGAAACTTGCCTACTGACAACTGATTAATTATCTGTGAGAGAGGATATCTGTCCAGAGAGGTTTGATAGGGGCTTCATTTACATGTTTCATAACATAAAGCTATTAGGAATCAGGTAATAACTTTTTCATGGTAATGTAGAAGGTATAGGTAATATGAAAACAGCAAGAGTCTCTTACCTTCCCGTCTACTTTCAGTTTCTCAACTTTTTTTTTCAGGCCTGATGTTAGGGGTTTCATACATTCCCTGATTTTTCTCTTTGCAATTGATAATATTAACCGGGATCCTGACATTTTACCCAATATTTCCCTGGGATACCACATATATGATTCATGCTTAGATCGGAGATTGGCTGTAAAGCATGTATTACATCTTCTGTCTGGCCCGGATACGCTGATACCTAATTACTCTTGTACAGGCCATGGCCAGCTGGCTGGTATCATTGGAGATCACCACTCATCCACCACTATTCCCGCAGCACAGATCCTTGGAATATATGGACATCCTCAGGTAATGGATACTATTTGGATAATATTTAGAGATATGCATCAATGAAAACTTAGGAAAAGAGGACTTGTCATTCATAGCAACCGATCACACTGATGATATTATTTTACAAAAGGCCTGGAACAGGTGGAATCTGATTCGCTGCCATCGATAGCTACTCAAAATTCTGACTGCACAAGTTTTGATGCATTTTCCCAATGTCTTAGAAGTTCGGGTTTGGGTTACCGCTGAATTGCATTATTGATCCTGTGACCATGGACCATAACGCAATTGTGTTATGGTCTATGGTCATGGGATCCATAATGCATTTCAGCGGTAACCTGAATGCTAACTTTTAAATCAGACGTTCGCTCATCCCTATATAAGAGCAATATGGTTGAGAAAAAACACATTCATCATGTTCAACCTTGGGAATGGATAAGATGTATTTTAAATATGAGAGAGAAAGAGCGAGATAGAGACTAGTATACTATGCTGGGTTTCTGGGCAAAATATATGCTTTAGAAGATTCTTTCTCACTATGAAGAACAGTTAGTAGGCATATAACATATGTAAACTATTCTAGGCCAGGAGACGTTCCTCTGGATTTCTGGGAAATATATTTAAACTAGCTTTCCTAAGCCTATCTGATGGAAGCAGATGTAAAACGTGCTCATTTTCATAAATTGTTCCCAGAAACCCAGAGGATCGTTGACTGGCATATACTAATCCTCATGCATACTTGGTGTCCTCTATATAGAGAAATAGGGATTCAGAGGTTGACCATGGGGTTGTGGACTCATTCCAGGGGTGCATATAGCCAATCCACATTTTTATCCCAGACACACTTGCAAATAATGACTTCCAGAACCTCATGGAAAAGGATCTTAGAATTAAAAAAATTATGATAACATTACACTTAGGGATTCTGACAGAGGTGCTTCCATTGCTGTTTTGAAGAGTTCTATGTGAGGGACGTATACAAGTTATTGTATGATCCACAGGTGTACAGAATGTTAGACTCAGATCCTACAGACATTTTTCTGAACAAATATCATAAAGTTTTATCATTAGAGATGAGAGAGATGAAAATGATTAACCAGTTCACCAAATTGTTTTTGGAAAAATTTGGTTTGTTCCGAATATATTTGCACCAAATTGTGTTAAAAAACTGCTATTTCCGGGCTGCCGAAAGCCTTTAGAGGGGTATAGAACACTATGTCTTGCAGTAACACGCATATGGAGTCTGCTGTGGTAGTAAAATACTGTGAGTCAGCGTCGCTCTTAGAAACACTGCACACTTCACTTATTTGGGTACTTATTTCAGTCTTACTCTTCGATGTTAGCGCCAAGAAGAAGCGCACTCCTTTTACACCGTCGTCAGCTGATTCCACATAGATGTCTACAGAATCTGTTCTATTTAACGCTTATACAAGTAGAGCCGCCCGACAGAGTGGAGAGGGGGTCAGCAGTAAGGTTGTGTTGACGTTACTGATTATTTTGCCCTTCCTCTGATCCGTCAGAACAATAACCCCCCAAAAACGGATCCTGTATGTGGAGCTTCCGCCTTCACTTGATCAGCATTCGGTCAGTAATCCATCAGTATTGCTAATGCCAAAAAAACAGGAGTGGATCCAAAACAGAGATGACACGTGAATGGAATATTTGCATGTCTTCTGTGTTTTGTACCTACTCCTGCTTTTGGCTACCAAATTATAAACCAATTCTGATTGGACCATACAGGCCTTACAGGTGCTACAAAGACAGGATCTGTTGTGCGTCTCATTTTTCTGGCCATATTTAGGATATCTTTCAAATGGGCTGAAGATTTCAGGAACCCTTTGACAACAAGTTTGAAGACGTGTACCATGCAGGGCGCATGGCTCAGCCTTCTTTGACTCAGCGCCAACATAATGTTCATTAACCATGGTTACCGTTGTCAGTAACCATGGTTCCTTTTTTCAGTTGTCGCTTTAAAAGCCAGCATTTGATTTCTTGCTGAAGTACTTGGAGCAGTTCCACCCCTATGTGACTACATTCGCCCAGGCAATCCAGGTGCAGAACAGCGTGCACACATGTGGTATGCTGTAGGGACTGTATTGTCGCTGCAGTGGAGGCTGAGGACAAGGTGAAGGATAAGGAGGCAGAGGCGGACATTGTCGCAGGACCAACAGCGTGAGAACATGGAGGCGGAAGCGGCTTCACCTGGCCAATTTGCTGGTGTGGCTGTGCAGGAACGACGTTCACCCAGTGAGCGTAAAGGACATGTACTGTCCCTGACCGTAGTTACAGCTTTACACGTTAGCACTATTACTTTGGCAGACACCGACATGCTCAAGGACTGGACCACCTTATGTTCTACATGTGTGTGCAGGGCTGGTACTGCCTTTTTGGCAAAGAAATGATGGCTTGTGACTCTCCACCTCGGCTCGGCACAAGCTATCAGTTCTCTGAAAGGTGCAGAGTCCACCACTTGAAAAGGGAGGGACTGCAGCACCAGCAACTTGGACAGGAGCACATTCAGCTTCTGCACCGTTGGATGAGTGCACACATACTGCTGTCTCTTGGTAATCGCTTCGGTGATCGATTGCTCATGGAATGCGTGATGAGGAGTAGTAGCAGGATGAGCATTAGGATCGGCAGATGATGGGAAGGACAGACAGCTTCCTTCGGCTAAGGTGGTGGGGCCTTGACTGCCAGAAACTGGGTGCGTGCCACTGGGTAATACAGCTGTTGCTATGGTAGGCTGGACCACCACATCTGAGCCACAGTTCTCCCAGGCCACTTTATGGTGACGCTGCATATGTTGACGCAGGGCCATAGTGCCAACATTGGCACCCTTGCCACGCTTCACCCTCTGCCCACAGACGTTCACCTCGTCTGGCGGCTTATAAAATAACTGCAACACCGCCAAGTAGGTGATTTTACCCTCAACAATACGCACTGACTGAGTGCTACCACCGCTGCCTCCTTGAGCCCCCGCACCGCTATTTACTGGGCAGGTAGGCTCCGGCGAAGCGGTTGGTCTACCCCAGGCCCGTTTGGCTACTGACCTCCCACTGCTGCCACCCTGTTGACTCCTGCCAAGCTAGCAACTTGCTGGCTGCACCGCTGGCTCACGGGCAAGCTGCCACCCTCTTCTCCCAATGATAATGAAGCCCTTTCGTCACCCGGTTCCCAAGTGCGATCAGCTACATCATCATCATTAAGTAGTGTCTGCACGTCACTTATGTCCTCATCAACCGTCTCTGGGTCAGGAGCCTGACCGCTATCATCACCAGCTCCCACGCAACTCTCCTCATCACTACTTGACCGCCTAGCGGAGGAAGCGGCGGATGTCTCCTCCACATCTTGGCTGGGAAGTAGCTGCTGACTGTCCTCTAGTAGCTCTTCCTCGCTGAAAAGGGGAGCTGAGCCTACAGCATATAATTATTCTTGCGGTGAGGGAACAGAAAAATACAGAGTCAGGTTGAGGACAGGTGAGGGCACAGGACCTGCTCCCGGGCCATGCCAACTAAGGGTTGTGTCTGACGAACCCACTGACTCTTGCCTGGGGGTGTCTAATATAAGTTGCGACAAAGTCAAAGATCGAGTCAACCATTCAAGAAACGTTGGGTTGCTGATCACGACACGACCACTAGCTGACACCGGAAGCTCAGGCCTCTGGAAGTGACCCCTGTTGCCACGGCCCCTTACTCTGCTGCGACCTCTGCCTGCGCCAGAAACATTTAGACTTCTGTCACTCCCATGTGCAGGGCCTGGCACTTCTCTACCTGACATTCTGTTAGATCAAATAACCAAATATTAGATCAAATATCTTTTATTTTACCAGTAATACACGCCAAACTAGGCTGTAAAGTATCTCACTGCACCGTAGAACGGCAATTAGGCCCTATTTTGTTTTCTATTTTTACATGAAAAGCTTTTCAACACATAAGTGCAAGGATCAAAGGCGAATATATTTGTATTTTGCCAGTAATAAATGGCAAACTAGACTGTAAAATATCTCACTGCACCGCACAAGGGCAAATAGGCCCAAATTTTCTTCTATTTTTACACAAAAGGTTTTTTAACAGATAAATGCAACGATAAAAGGCGAAAATATTTATATTTCGCTAGTAATACACGGAAAACTGGGCTGTAAAATATCTCACTGCACTGCTGAACGACAATTAGGCCCGATTTTTTTTTTCTATTTTTACACACAAGGATTTTCAACACATAAGTGCCATAATAGGTGAATATATTAGTATTTTGCCAATAATGCACAACAGAAAGGGCTGTAATTTATGCACTTTTCCACACAACGGCTAATAAGCTTGCTGCTTTTACAAGACTGCTTTACCAAGAGCTGATCTACAAGAGCATTGGAGATATTCAGGAGATACTCAGGAGATAATCTGGAGGTGGATACAATCTAAACACTAAGATTTGTTTGTTTAAAATCTTTCCCCTCTTTACAATGGCAGACCTGGTTCTGTGCAGGAATTGTTGTGCTTTTATTTCAGGTTCCACTCTTCAGAGGTTTGGATAGTGTCTGATCTGTAGACAGCTCTCCATAATGCAGCAGGAAATTACCTTTTTGAAATATGAGATTTTTAAATTAACCTCTAAACAAACTCAGGCTGAGAACATTGCAATGCCACTGCCACAGAGGTCCCCTAGAAATGGAAGATGGGTTACTGTAGGTTCTGGTATACTGAGAGTTGTGGATAGAAGGCATGTCCCACAGTCTGTGGCTCTCCATAATTCATTTGCAGCACTTTCAGAGTGCAAGAGCAACATGGAGGATGGCTCAAGCACAGTGGGTGAGAAACAATCATCTCCCATGCCTAAAGTATGTATGACTGCAGCCAAAGACAAGAAGGAGAAGGTGAGGATTGATAGTAAGCAGCTGTTGATGGGTAATTCCATCATAAGAGGTGTGAAGTTTGAGGAGAATGGTGTTGTGAGATGTCTCCCTGGTGCTACTGCTAGCATGGATAGACAACGGATCCTTAATATTGTTAGGCAAGCAAAGCAGGAAAGGGAAGTGGATGTTATTCTCCATCTTGGGACAAACGATCTGGCTTGCAATGAGGTTTCAAAGGTGAAAGAAGCTTTTCACACACTTGGAAAGGATATACGGGAGGTTGCATCAACTGTTTTATTCTCTGCAGTTTTGCCTGTGCATAACCTTCAGCATCACAGGAAGATGTGCATTAAGGAATTCAATGTATGGCTTGGTGAATGGTGTCTGAACCAAGGGTTTGGCTTTGTGTCTTATGTTAGCTCTTGTTGGAATGGAAGAGAACTGTACAAGAAAGATGGTTTGCATCTTTCTCTCAAGGGAACGAATGTCCTTGGTGAACAGTTCCAAGTATTTGCTAAGAAGCATTTAAACTAGGAAAGGGGGGCAAAAGAGTGATAATCCAGCAGTCTGACTGCCCCCCGGAACAATGCCAGAAGAGGCCAGTAGCACTAAGGTTAAGAAATGACAAGCTCAGAGTCTTGTCTACAAATGCTCGCAGTCTAGGGAATAAGATCAACGAACTTGAGGCTATAATGGCATCTGAGAATATAGATGTAGTGGCTGTTACTGAGACGTGGTTCAAGGAGAGTAATGCCTGGGATATATTAATACCAGGGTTCTGTCTATACAGGAAAGACAGAGAAGGCAAGAAGGGGGAGGGGTGGCCCTGTATGTGAAAGATAGCATAAAATATAATTTGATACAAGTTAGCGAGAACAATTTAGAGTCAGTTTGGGTTACCTTGCAGCTTAATAATCATAAGGTAACTTGTGTAGGTGTGATATATAGACCACCTAGCCAAGTCAAAGAATTAGATGATCTTCTAGTTGAGGAAATAGCTAAAATGACATTGAAAGGGGAAGTTATCATTATGGGAGACTTCAATCTTCCTGATGTAAACAGGAAAATCAAAATAGCTAGTTCTGCCAGGAGTACAGATATTCTAAATTCCCTACTGGGATTAACTCTACAGCAAGTAGTGGAGGAGCAAACCAGAAGGAGGCCATTTTAGATTTAGTATTCACAAATGGGAATTTGTTTCTGATATTAGTGTAGAGGAAAGCTTGGGGTCTAGTGATCACCAGTCAGTGTGGTTTACTATAAGTACCATGACTGAGTCACACCACACAAAAACAAAAGTTTTAGATTTTAGAAAAACAGACTTTTCTAAAATTAGATTAGTGGTATACGAGTCCCTATCAGATTGGAACAGTTTCATTGGAGTCCAGGAGAAATGGGAGTACTTAAAAGTGGCACTGTTGAAGGCAACAGAAAATTGCATTAGGCCTGTCAGTAAAAGCAAAAAAAAATGGAAGAGACCACTGTGGTACTCAGCAGAAGTGGCCAAAGTCATTAAAAACAAAAAGATGGCATTTAGGAATTTTAAAAAAAAAACGAGGATGACCGACAAATTTTTAAGATTAGGCAGAGAGAGGCCAAACAAGTTATAACAGCTTCTAAAGCACAGGCAGAAGAGAAATTAGCTCAGTCAGGGGAAAAAGGCGATAAGACATTCTTCAGATACATAAATGAAAAAAGGAAACTAAAACAAGGAATTACCAAATTAAAAACAAAAGAAGGAAGGTATATGGAAGAAGATAAAGAACTAGCTGACGGCCTCAATGAATACTTCTGTTCAGTTTTTACAATGGAAAATTAAGGAGAAGGACCTCAGTTAGGAAAGAAGACTAATGAATCGTTTGATGCATGTGTCTTTACAGAGGAAGAGGTTCTAAGTCAACTGTCTAAAATTAATACAAATAAGTCACAGGGGCCTGATGGGATACACCCAAAGCTTTAAAAAGAGCTCAGCGGTGAACTAGCAAAACCATTAACAGATGTATTTAACCAATCACTGGCAACAGGAGTCGTCCCAGAAGATTGGAAATTAGCAAATGTTGTGCCCATTTACAAGAAAGGTAGTAGGGAGGAATCGGACAACTATAGGCCAGTAAGCCTGACATCAATAGTGGGGAAATTAATGGAAACCATACTTATGGAGAGGATTGTGGAACATCTAAAATCCCATGGATTGAAAGATGAAAAACAGCATGGGTTTACTTCAGGGAGATCATGTCAAACTAATCTTATTGATTTTTTTGATTGGGTGACTAATAATAATAGATGGAGGAGGTGCAGTAGACATCGCTTATCTAGACTTTAGTGAGGATTTTGATACTGTCCCACATAGAAGGCTTATCAATAAAGTGCAGTCTTTGGGCTTGGACTCCCATATTGTTGAATGGATTAGGCAGTGGCTGAGGGACAGGCAACAGAGGGTTGTAGTCAATAAAGAATATTCAGACCAGGGTCTTGTTACCAGTGGGGTACCTCAGGGATCTGTTCTGGGACCCATATGGTTTAATGTCTTTATCAGCAAAATTGCAGAAGTCCTCGATGGTAAGGTGGGTCTTTTTGCTGATGACACAAAGATTTGTAACAGGGTTGATGTTCCTGGAGGGATACACCAAATGGGAAAGGACTTAGGGCCGCTTCACACGAGCGGATGCCGTGCGTGGCATCCGCTCCGTGAAAGAGTGTCAAGACCCGCTGCAGACTGCAGAGGCACGGAGCAGTAACATGACTGTTAATGCTCCGTGCCTCTCTGTGATCTCTTTACTACGATATCACAGTTGTCACTGTGATTTCGTAGTAAAGAGATCACAGAGAGGCACGGAGCATTAACAGTCATGTTACTGCTCCGTGCCTCTGCAGTCTGCAGCGGGTCTTGGCACTCTTTCACGGAGCGGATGCCACGCACGGCATCCGCTCGTGTGAAGCGGCCCTTAGGAAAACTAGAGGAATGGTCAAAAATCTGGCAAATAAAATTGAATGTTGATAAGTGCAAGATAATGCACCTGGGGCGTAAAAACCCAAGAGCAGAATATAAAATCACTGATACAGACCTAACCTCAGTATCTGAAGAAAGGGATCATTATTTCAGAAGACTTAAAGGTACGCAGACAATGTCATAGAGCAGCAGGAGATGCTAGCAGAATGCTGGGGTGTATAGGGAGAGGCATTACCAGTAGACAGAGGGAGGCGCTCATGCCGGTCTACAGAGCACTAGTGAGACCTCATCTGGAGTATTGTGCTCAGTACTGGAGACCATATCTCCAGAAGGATATTGATACTTTGGAGAGAGTTCAGAGAAGAGCTACTAAACTGGTACATGGATTGCAGGATAAAACTTACCAGGAAAGATTAAAGGACCTTAACATGTAGAGCTTGGAAGAAAGACGAGACAGAGGGGATATGAGAGAGACTGCTAAATACATAAAGGGAATCAACAAGGTAAAAGAGGAGAGAATATTTAAAAGAAGAAAAACTGCTACAAGAGGACATAGCTTTAAATTAGAGGGGCAAAGGTTTAAAAGTAATATCAGGAAGTATTACTTTACTGAGAGAGTAGTGGATGCATGGAATAGCCTTCCTGCAGAAGTGGTAGCTGCAAATACAGTGGAGGAGTTTAAGCATGCATGGGATAGGCATAAGGCCATCCTTCATATAAGATAGGGCCAGGGGCTATCCATAGTATTTAGTATATTGGGCAGACTAGATGGGCCAAATGGTTCTTATCTGCCGACACATTCTATGTTTTTCCAGTAATACAAGCCAAAAAATGCTTTAGAACATATAACTGTACTGCACAAGGGCTAATAAGACATATAAATATTTCCTTGTAATAAACCCTGTATCACGTGTAATAGGGAGGGAGAAACACCAGAATACACACAGAAGGAAATAGACCAGGGACTAGTCCTCAAGGCTAAGGAAGAGGAATGGTAACCTCCTAGAAATCCCTAGACCTCGCCCTGACTCCTGCCAGTATGAGTAGGCCCTGAAGGTGGAGAAACTCATACACCATAACCTAGGCCCTGGAGACCCTGGAAATCCCTAGGAGCTGTGGCAGGGAATGAAACTAATGGTTCCTTCCCAGATGAATGAACTGGCATCTCCGTAAGGCCTAGAAAATGACACACGCTGTTGAACAACAAAATACAACGTGAATTGCTCTTATCTAATAGAAAAATGGATGAGCAGGAGATCCAAAGGAACAACACAGCAGCTCTAACAACTCCAAACAGGAAATATCAACCACATGGTAAGCAGTGTGAGTCAGGACTAAATAGAGCCACAGTAATGATCACCAGTTGCACCTGACAAGAGGTGTGGTCAATACTGACAACCATACTGCAAGGTGAATACAGAGAGACTGTCAGATAACCACACGTGCTGCCAGTCTCTCAGATCTTATCATCTCTGTCATGGGAGTGACTGTGACAGTACTCTCCTTCCTCTACGAGGACCTCCGGACACCCAGGACCAACCTTATCAGGAAGCGCCCTGTGAAAGGCCTTCACAAGGCGACTGGCATTAACATCGGTCGCTGGAACCCACATTCTTTCCTCTGGACCGTAACCCTTCCAGTGCACGAGATACTGAAGAGATCTACGGAGAATTTGTGAGTTCACTATCCTGACAATCTGAAATTCAAGATTACCGTCCACCAAGACAGGAACAGAAGGCAAGGAGGAAGGTTCAGCAGGTTCGACATCTTTTCAGCAGTGATTTGTGAAAAACATTATGAATTTTTAAAGCCTGCTGAAGTTCAAGACGAAAGGCTAACTGAATAATAATGGCAGAGATCTTATATGCAGTGCTTTTTTCACAAGTCCGGCGAGGCACAGGTAAGCCCTTACCTGTGCCTGTGCCGCAAACCGGTCTGAAAACAAATGCGGTCACTGACAGTTCCGAGAACAGCCCTATGAAGGTCCCCGGTGGCTTTTCTCAGAACTGCCTGCTCCACTTGTTTTCAGACCGGCTCACGGCACAGGCACTGGTAAAGGCTTACCTGTGCCTCGCCGGACTTATAAACAAAGATGGCAGCCCACATATGTTCGTGGGCGAACAATGCGAACTGGCCATCACTGCTTATATGGACCAATATACCTTGGCCCCAACTTCCAAAAAGGTATCTTCAACTCAATGTTTCTTGTGGATAGCCACACATAATCATCCACTATCAGGTCCGGACCACTCATAGGTCTCTTGTCAGCCATACGTTTATAGTTTTTGCCCATTTTTTAAAACATTATTTAGAATTTGCTGCCAAATAGATGACAAAGAAGAGGAAAATCTTTCCTCTTCCGGTATACCAGAAGTCTCAGTACCAGAAAATGTGCCAAACTGCGGATGAAACCCATATGCCCCCAAGAATGGCAGCTTTTCAGTGTACTCCTGTCTACGGTTATTTATGGCAAACTCGTCCAAAGACAAAAATGAAGACCACTCCTCCTAATTCTCTGAGACAAAACATCTCAAATAAGTCTCCAGATTCTGGTTAATGCATTCAGTCTGTCTGTTCGACTATGGCCGAATGCACACGGCCGTGAGCGGTCCGTGGTAACACTGGCTGGATTCCTGCTGAGAGCAGGAGCGCACGGCGTCATAGCAACCAGGTTGAAAGGCTGAAATACCTGAGGCTGAAAGGCCCAAAAGAAGGACAATTGTACCCCCAGGCGAGTACAGAAAGCCTTCCAAAATCTGGAAACAAACTGAGTCCCCCTATCAGACACCACATCAGAGGAGATACCATGTAGTTTAATTATGTTATCGACAAACACTTGTGTGAGAGTTTTAGCATTAGGTAGACCTGATAATGCTATAAAGTGTGACATCTTGCTGAAGCGATCAACCACCAACAGAATCACAGTTTTCCCTGAGGAATTAGGCAAATCTGTAATAAAGTCTATGGAGTCCAAGGTCGGGACGGGATAGACTAGGGAAGTACAGATCCTAAAGGCCGAGTATGTGTCACCTTGGCACGTGCACAAGTCTCACAAGTAGGGTTGAGCGAACCCGAACTGTATAGTTCGGGTTCGTACCGAACTTTAGGATTTTTGGACCCCGGACTTGAACCAGAACATTTTAGTAAACGTTCAGGTTCGGTGTTCGGCGCTTTCTTAGCGCTTTTTGAAAGGCTGCAGAGCAGCCAATCAACAAGCGTTTAACTGTCTGACCTTAGAAGCCATTAGAGCCATGCCTACTAATGGCATGTCTGTGATTGGCCAGTGCAGCATGTGACCCAGCCTCTATATAAGCTGGAGTCATGTAGCGCTGCACGTCACTCTGCGGTTACTAGTGTAGGGAGAGGTTGCAGCTGTGAGGGAGAGAATAGAAGAAAATCTTTGTTCAGAACGTGAATCTAACTCAGCGATCGACATACATTTAGTTGTGTGGGTGCAGGACACAATCTTTTTACACTGACCTGAGCCCAATGACCGAAAAAAAATAACTTTTATTTGTCTGTTAGTTAGGTGGGCGGCAGCGGCGGCCATTTTATGCAAGCTCAGTGCACCAGCTCTGCATTTGAGCTTTTGTGACATTCAAATCCAAGCTTGAAAAACTGCACTAATAATCTGGTTGTAAAAAATCACCCTTTTTTGGCAATAACCTACATCTGGCGCATTTGCAGGTTTTAGTCAGGGTGCAATTTAAACTAGAAATACAGCCATTATTTTCTGTTTATTTTAAAACACCCTTTTTGTGCAAAATGCACTATTTTACATCCCTAGCTGCATCTGGAAGTGTGAAATTCAAACTTTATATACAGCTTTCATATTCTGTTAGTAAAAAAAAACACTTTTTGGGCAATATACAACATCTGGATTAGTCAGTGTGCAATTTAAGCTAGAAATACAGCCATCATTTTCAGGGTTTTTAAAAACACACTTTTTTGCCAAAATTACAGCCTTTGCAGCATCAGCACATGTGAACCAGGGTTATATACCGCTGTCATATCCAGTTATAAAAAAAAAACTGTTTTGGGCAAAAAAGTATATTTGGCAGCCTTTGCTGCAGATGTCATTGTGAGATACAGCCTTTACATAGTGTGGTTCTATTCAGTTTTTGAAATACAGCCATTTTAGGCACAAATCTTTAATTGCTGCCTAGTGTGGGTCAGGGCGTGTGAGATACACCATTTATATACAGGGGTTATATTCTTCTAATAATAAAACACCCTTTTTGGGGCAAAATACACAATTTTTCTGGACTTGCACCATCAGCACGTGTGAAATTCCAGGGTTATATACAGCTGTCATATTCAGATATTAAACAAACACCCGTTTGGCGAAAAGAAGTTGATTTTGCAGCCTTTGCTACATATGCCATTGTGAGATACACACTTTAGAAACTGTGGTTCTATTCAGGTATTTGAAAAACAGCCATTTTGGGCAAACAAATTTAATTGAGGCCTAGTCTGGATCAGGGCGTGTGAGATAAACCCTTTACATACTGTCGTTCTATTTTGCTATTAATTAAACACCCATTTAGGGCAAGATCCTAAATTTGAGAAAAATGAAGAGAGCGTCAAATAAGGGACGTGGCCCCGGTCGTGGTGCTGCTGGTGGAGCTCCTGTTGCAGGGAGAGGACGTGGTCGATCTGTGCCAGCTACACGCACAAGGGAAATCCCTTCCTCAGGTGGAGTAGGCGACACAACCTGCAGCGGTATTTGGTCGGGCCTAATGCTGCTCTACGAATGGTGAGGCCTGAACAAGTACAGGCAATAGTAGATTGGGTTGCTGACAGTGCCTCCAGTTCCTTCACATTGTCTCCTACCCAGTCTCCTGCTGAAAGATCAGAGTTGGCCCCTGCAGCCCATGTCCATCAGTCTTTCACCTCACCCCCCTTGCAAATCATCCAAGCAATCTGAGCCCTAAGTCATGCAACAGTCTCTTCTGCTTTTTGATGACTCTGTTAGCAGGGTTTCCCAGGGCCATCCACCTAGCCCTGCCCCAGAAGTGGAAGAGATTGAGTGCACCGATGCCCAACCACTTATCTTTCAAGATGAGTACATGGGAGGACCATCGCAGCACGTCTCGGATGATGACTTAACACAGGTGCCAACTGCTGGGGCTTTCTAAATTGTGCAGACGGACAAAAAAGGCAGGGGTGAAGACTGGGTAAAAGATGATGTGGAGGACGATGAGGTCCTCAACCCCACATGGAATCAAGGTCATGCGAGTGACCTATGTAGTTCGAAGGAAGAGGCGGTGGTCGCACAAAGCCACCAGCACAACAGAAGAGGGAGCAGGGTGCAAAAGCAGAGCGGCCGTCCTCTAGACAGTACGCCTGCTACTGCCCACTGCAGCAAGGGACCGAGCACACCAAAGCCAGCTCCAAGGAGTTTCCTGGCGTGGCAGTTCTTCAGACAATGTGCTGACAACAAGACACGAGTGGTTTACACGCTGTGTGATCAGAGCCTGAAGCGAGGCATAAACTTTCTCAAACTGAGCACAACCTGCATGATCAAGCATTTAAGTTCTAAGCATGAGCTGCAGCCGAGTAGACACCTCAAAAACCAAGAAAGGTCTCTGGCTCCTCCTGCTTCCTCTTCTGCTGCAGTCTCGGCCTCTTCATCCACCTCTGAAGTGACAGTGCCACCTGCCACCCTGCAAACAGAGGATCTTCCAGCAACACCATCATCTGGGTCACCAAGCATCTCCACAATGTCCCACAGAAGCGTTCAGCTCTCCATCTCCCAAACACTGGAGAGCAAGAGGAAGTACCCCCCTAGCCACCCGCGATCCCTAGCCCTGAATGCCAGCATTTCTAAATTACTGGCCTTTGAAATGCTGTCATTCCGTCTAGTGGAGACTGATAGTTTTAAAGGCCTTAAGTACGTCGTGACTAGCTGCCACTACTTTTCAAGGCGAGCCATCCCTTCTCTGCACAACCAAGTAGGGGACAAAATCAGGTGTGCACTGCTCAACGCCATCTGTGGCAAGATGCTCCTCACTATGGATACATAGACCAGTAGGCACGATCAGAGACTTTATATCTCCATAACAGCACACTGGGCAAATGCAGTGGCGGCTGGGCCTGAGGAGGAAAGAAGTTTGATGCATGTCCTTCCACCACCGAGGATTGCAGGGCTCTTCAGTTTGCCTCTTGTTGCTTCCTTCTCCTACTCCGCTTTCTCATCCTCTACCGCCTCCTCATCCGGTCAGCGTAACACCTTCACCACCAACTTCAGCACAACCAGAGGTAAACGACAGCAGGCAGTTTTAAAACTTATCTGTTTGGGGGACAAACCCCACACCGCGCAGGAGCTGTGGAACCGCCTTGAACAACAGACCGATGAGTGGTTGATGCAAGTGAGCCTCAAGCCCGGCCTGTTGATGTGATATATTGGGCAAAATCTCATAGCAGCTGTGGGACTAGCCGATTTGACGCACATCCCTTGCCTGGCGCATGTGCTGAATTTGGTGGTGCAGAGATTCCTTAAAAATTACCCTGATATGTCAGAGCTGCTGCATAAAGTGCGGGCCGTCTGTGCGCGCTTTCGACGTTCTCACCCTGCTGCTGCTAGCCTGTCAGCGCTGCAGCGTAACTTCAGGCCTTCCCGCTCACCCCCTCTTATGCGACGTGCCCACACGGTGGAACTCCACCTTGCACATGCTGGCTAGACTGTGGGAGCGGAGCAGCAGCAGGTGATAGTGGAGTTTCAGCTGCAGCACGCACGGGTAAGTCGCTCGGTGGAACAGCACCACTTCACCACCAATGATTGGGCCTCCATGCGAGACCTGTGTTCCTTGTTGTGCTGTTTCAAGTACTCCAACAACATGGCCAGTGCCGATAACGCCATTCTCAGCGTAACTATCCCACTTCTATGCCTCCTTGAAAAAACGCTGCTGGCAATGATGGAAGAGGATATGGCACAGGAGGAGGAAGAGGGATTATTTTGTAGGGTTCCGGCCAGTCATTCACAAGTGGCTCCGAGGGTGGGTTCCTGCACCCACAAACGCCAGGTATACAATTGTCCAGCCAGGGCACATTTCTGGAGGATGACGAGGTGTAGGATGAGGAGGAGGAGATGGAGTAGGAGGAATCATGTTCACAGCAGGGTGGCACCCAGACAAGCTCATGGCCTTCACTCGTGCGTGGCCTGGGGGGGTACAGAGGACACAGACGATACACCTCCCACAGAGGACAGCTTTTCGTTGCCTCTGGGCAGCCTGGCACACATGAGCGATTACATGCTGCAATGTCTCAGCAACGACCGCCGAGTTGCCCACATTCTAACTTGTGCTGATTACTGGGTGGCCACGCTGCTGGATCCCCATTACAAGGACAACATACTGTCCTTAATTCCCTCACTGGAGCGTGATCGTAAGATGCGTGAGTACAAGCGCATGCTGGTAGACGTGCTGCTGGTGGAATTCCCAACTGACAGCGGGGGCACAGTGGTAGCACAAGGCGAAGGCAGAGGAAGAGGAAAAGGTCGCCAACGCAGCTGGGGCACCGCCAGCACCTCGGACGGCAGCGTTAGCATGGCCGAAATGTGGAAAAGCTTTGTCAGCACAACAACCAGCACCACCAGCTGATATGGAACGTCTTAGCAGGAGGCAGCATTTCACCAACATGGTGGAGCAGTATGTGTGCACACGCCTACACGTACTGAATGATGGGTCTGCCCCCTTCAACTTCTGGGTCTCCAAATTGGGCACATGGCCTGAGCTTGCCCTTTACGCCTTGGAGGTGCAGGCCTGCCCTGCAGCCAGTGTATTATCTGAACGTGTGTTTAGCACGGCAGGGGGCGTCATCACAGACAAGCGCAGCCGCCTGTCCAAAGCCAATGTGGACAAGCTCACGTTCATTAAAATGAACCAGGCATGGATCCCTCAGGACTTGTCTGTACCTTGTGCAGAATAGACATGTATACCGGCACTAACCAGCCATTGTTATACTGCAGCACAATTGCTCATTCTTGTATTTTCGATATTTCACACTCTTTTGGAGTGTACCTTAATAAAAAAAATATATAATTGTCAAGGCTGTTGCAGCCTGTGATTGTGGGAGGGGCGTAGGCTTTATAAGCTCCCCTCCCACGGTCATCCGACGCCGGCGTCATCTCGTGCTCTCACTTTGGTTTCGCCAGTCCCGTACGATCGCTGCTCCGGCCAGGTAAGTATGGTTGGTTCCCCCCACGCTCCACTCGCAATCACGGCTAATTTCTGTTGGCCGTCCGGCCTCAAGTACTCGCGCCTCCCACGCTCCTCACACATTACCGGCTGCCTCTGCCACCTCCTGCCGGCTACTTCCACCCTCATTTCGCTGCCATTGCGCTCCACGGTTTCCAGGGGGGGGTGGTCCGGCACCGACCCCCGTTTCCACCCTCCTCCCGCCCTCCTTCACCCTGCACCTCCTGTTCCAGCACACCGGCCCCCCTCCACAGCTCTCACCTCGACCGGAGCGCTCCAGGGGCCGCCCGGCAGACGGCGCGGTCGGCCTCTCCACAGTCCGTCTCCCTTACAGTCCCGGGGGGGGGGGCAGGGCCGGCTCCTCCTCATCCACGCCCCTTCTCCCCGCCCTCCTTCACGCAGCTCCGCTCCTCGTCACACTCAGCCACCCCAAGTGCAGCGCCCCTCCATTCCCTCCCTCAGTTCGGCTTCCTTGCAATTCCGGCCGGGGGGCGGGGCCGGCTACTCCTCATCCACGCCCCTTCTCTCAGCAGGTCTCTCTGCGCATGCTCCAGCAGGCTGCTGGAGGAAGTCATCGATACGGTCTTCTACCCCACCAAGCACAAAAAATAAATAAACAAACTAAATAAACATACATAAACCCGCCAAGCATCTGTAAAAAAAATAAATAAAAAAAAATGGGTTAAAACAAACTCAATAAACATCACAAACCCGCCACACATTGCAAAAAATAAAATAAAATCATCAAGTATTATAAAACCGCCACTCATCCAAAAAAAAAAAAAAAATGTCCCAGCCTGTTTCGTTTTCAGACCACGCCTGTGTTTCTATGTCTCACGCCTGTTTTCGTTATTCAGGCCTCGTCGGTCATTCACGTCTCACGCCTGTTTTCATTATTGAGGCCACGTCTGTCATTTATGTCTCACGCCTGTTTTTCGTTATTCAGGCCTCGTCTGTCATTCACGTCTCACGCCTGTTTTCGTTTTTCAGGCCTCGTCTGTCATTTACGTCTCACGCCTGTTTTCGTTATTCAGGCCACGTCTGTCATCAACGTCTCATGCCTGTTTTCGTTATTCAGGCCTCGTCTGTGATTCACGTCCCAGACTGTTTTCATTTTCAGATCACGTCTGTCTTCTACGTCTCACGCCTGTTTTCGTTATTCAGGCCACGCCTGTCATCCACGTCCCACGCCCGACTTTGTTATTCAGGCCACATCTGTCATTCACGTCCCAGCCCGTTTCATCTTCAGGCCACGTCTGTCTTCACGTCTCATGCCTGTTTTTAGTTATTCAGGCCACGTCTGTCATTCACGTCCCAGACTGTTTCATTTCAGACCACGTCTGTTTTCGTTATTCAGGCCACGTCTGTCATTCACGTCCCAGCCTGTTTCATTTCAGACCACGTCTATCTTTCACGTCTCACGCCTGTTTTCTTCATTCTGGCCACGTCTGTCATTCACGTCCCACACCTGTTTTTCATTTTCCAGGCCACATCTGTCATCACGTCTCAGACTGTTTTTCATTCCAGATCACGTCTGTCTTCTACGTCTCACGCCTGTTTTTCGTTATTCAGGCCACGTCTGTCATTCACGTCTCATGCCTGTTTTCGTTATTCAGGCCTCGTCTGTGATTCACGTC
Source organism: Bufo gargarizans (assembly GCF_014858855.1). NCBI lineage: Eukaryota > Metazoa > Chordata > Amphibia > Anura > Bufonidae > Bufo > Bufo gargarizans. The sequence continues at coordinate 31,023,449 of NC_058080.1, forward strand.
CCAGACTGTTTTCATTTTCAGATCACGTCTGTCTTCTACGTCTTACGCCTGTTTTCGTTATTCAGGCCATGCCTGTCATCCACGTCCCACGCCCGACTTTGTTATTCAGGCCACATCTGTTATTCACGTCCCAGCCCGTTTCATCTTCAGACCACGTCTGTCTTCACGTCTCATGCCTGTTTTAGTTATTCAGGCCACGTCTGTCATTCACGTCCCAGACTGTTTCATTCCAGATCACGTCTGTTTTCGTTATTCAGGCCACGTCTGTCATTCACGTCCCAGCCTGTTTCATTTCAGACCACGTCTATCTTTCACGTCTCACGCCTGTTTTCTTCATTCTGGCCACGTCTGTCATTCACGTTCCACACCTGTTTTCATTTTCCAGGCCACGTCTGTCATTCACGTCCCAGCCTTTTTCATTCCAGATCACGTCTGTCTTCTACGTCTCACGCCTGTTTTTCGTTATTCAGGCCACATCTGTCATTCACGTCCCAGCCTGTTTCATCTCAGACCACGTCTGTCTTTCACGTCTCCTGATTGTTTTCATCATTCTATGCACCGCGCTGGTTCACATATAAAAAAAAAAAAAAAAAAATTATAATTCTTCCCTTATCATGCCTGTCCACATCATTCAGCCTCATCTGTCTTCCATGTCTCACGTCTGTCAGTCATGTATCACGCCTGTTTTTCTTTATCTAACCTAGCTGTCAGTTACGTCTTTCCCCTGTTTCATTATTCAGGCCTCATCTGTCATCCACGTCTCACAGCTGTTTTCAGCATTTAGGCCACGTCTGTCATCTATGTCTCACGCCTGTTTTCGTTATTCAGGCCACGTCTGTCATCTACATCTCACGCCTGTTTTCGTTATTCAGGCCACGTCTGTCATTTACGTCTCACGCCTGTTTTCGTTATTCAGGCCACGTCTGTCATTTACGTCTCACGCCTGTTTTCGTTATTCAGGCCACGTCTGTCATTTACGTCTCACGCCTGTTTTCGCTATTCAGGCCATGTCTTGTCTTCTCGCTTCCCCCTCCTGTTCACGTGCCAAGCCACACCTCTTCTTCTCGTTCCATCCATATTCCATCCTCACCTTCCGTCAGGCCACTCCGTTTCACACACACGCCCTGGTTTCATCTTTTCGCCCTGTCACTCTCGGTCTCACACCTGCCACGACAGGCAGGTCATTTCGGTCCCTCACCCATGTTCATTTGTCTCCACGGTGGCCCACCCAGACTTCAGGTTAAATTAATTCGCAATCTTGCTCACTGGCCATAGGCCCCTCCGCTAAAACTTTTACTTTTATCTCAAAGACCCGATCTCGTCTACGCCGCCATGAACCTTCAGGACCCGAGGCTTTGCTAGACCAGATCGTTCCAGAAACGTTCATCCAAGGGGCAGAAAACGCAACGCACCCCCTCGGATCCAGGGCCCTAATGATTCCGAGGCTACGTCTCGGCCAACCCCAAAAAAACACTAAATCTTGCTCTCTCTTTCAGTTTCCAACATGTCGCATCGTTCTGCAATCGACGACTCCGCTTCCTTTCCAGATTCCCTGACATCCAGCGACGCCAGCGTAGGGTCACTTCGGAGCTGGACGATCCCCAAAATCATAGCTGAGTCAACCAAAAGAAGGTTTCGTTACCCAGCTTCGGCCAGGAAGGCTGAGCTTTATCCACTCCTGGTATCTGATTCCTCTCACTCCGAAGAGCAAATGTCATGTCAACAATCCAGTTGTCGATGACTCAGCTGCACGTCTCCATCAACACCCTGGACACTTCCGTTTCAGTCATTCAGACCAGGCTGTCGGCAGTGGAGTCCAGAGATCTGCCTCCCCGTCCCTCCTCTCCCAGTTGCTTCCAGGTCCCAATCCACATCCTCAGGTCATGCCAGAGCGGATCCAGCAGGATTGTCCCCTCCAGAGTTCAACACCCTACGCATGGACCAGCGAAAACTATTTCGTACGCCAAATCCCCCCCAAAAAAAATAAAAAAATAAAAAAAAAATCACCTTTCGCTTGGTCACAACTCCATCAGATTGCACATGGCAGGGGTGCAATACTACTTCACTCTCAATCATCCAGGTAGCAAGGCCATATTTGCGTCCCCCGCCATCGGGGCAGTCCCTAGGGGGATTCAAAAAACAGCCTGCCATGCACTCACGCCAGGCAACCAGTCTCAGGGGATCTGTTGGGAAGCTTCCAATTTCCTAGACAGCAACCTTCGGGCTCCATCCCAGCACCATCTAAAAGCGGCCTTGTATCCAGGTTTCCATGAGTCTTGCGGCCAGGGGAATTCACAGGTTCTCCCCAAAATCCAAGGGTCCGACCAAGAGCCAGTCAGCTTGGAGTCATGACCATTTCATCCTGCTACTACCTTCCACCAAATGTCGCAATCAGTGCCCCCAGTCCAAGTCAAGTATCTCAGGTCCTTCAACAAATGATGCCCAGTCCCGGGTTTCAACCAATCAACAAGCTCCTTGGGTCATTCCTCTCCAGACAGGCCGCGGCTGCCCTTCAATCCACGACCGCGCAAACCATTTCCCACATTCACCTTTTAGTCGCCAGCCTAGGTTTCGATCTCAAAACCATTTCAGGTCACTCGTTTTCGGATCGGGGCGGCTCCCGCAGCCTCCAAGCACAACGTTCCCAGCCATAACATCCGCAAGATGGGACGTTGGGAGTCATCTTGCCTTACCAGGTACCTTCCCAATCAGCATCAGGAATCATCAGACGTTTTTCCGCAAACGGGCATCGTTAACCATGTACCCTTCAATTAAATACCAAATCTACCTTACCTTGCTTTTTGGCCCCTTATAGGCTACCCACGTTTCACGGCTATGGGCACAATCCAGGCCTACTTAGTTCAATGGTATGTCTGGGTTCCTGGGCTCACCACGCTAGCACCAGTATCCGTAGCCACGACCATAATTGTCAAGGCTGTTGCAGCCTGTGATTGTGGGAGGGGCGTAGGCTTTATAAGCTCCCCTCCCACGGTCATCCGACGCCGGCGTCATCTCGTGCCCCACCCTCCCTCCCCTTTTTCAAGGGCTTCCTCAGGGTATGCCCCCTTATAGGCTACCCACGTTTCACGGCTATGGGCACAATCCAGGCCTACTTAGTTCAATGGTATGTCTGGGTTCCTCGGCTCACCACGCTAGCACCAGTATCCGTAGCCACGACCATAATAATTAAAACTAAAAACCAGTGTTGGCTACCTCGTCCTCCTCCACCATCGCTTTCACGTACACCGCTACTTCCACCGCCTCCTCCAACTCCTACTCAATATGGACCTCCACCTCATAAATCAATATTTTTTTTATTTGTACGTATTTTATTTTATGTCATTTCACTACTTTGTCAGTTACATTTTCTGGTAATATTCACCAATTTTTTAGTGTAATGTACCACTGCTATACCTAGTAGACAGGTTAAAAAAATAAATGTCAGTTACATATTCGGGTGAAAATCCAAACATTTTGGGTATCACACCCAAAAATTGTGGATTTTCACCCGAATATTTAACTGACAATTTTTTTTTATTATTTTTATCGGTTTAATAGGTATAGCAGTGGTACGTCACACCCAAAAATTTTAGAATTTCAACCTAAAATGTAACTGACAATTTTTTTTTTTTTATATACCTGTCTACTAGGTATAGCAGTGGTACATCACACCCAAAAATTGGTGAATATCACCCGGAAATGCTATACCTATTAGACCGGTAAAAAGAAATAAAAAAATTCTCAGTTACATTTTCGGGTGAAATTCACCAATTGTTGGGTATGATGTACCACTGCTGAACCTAGTAGACAGGAAAAAATATAAAATAAAATTGTCAGTTACATTTTTGGGTTAAATTCACCAATTTTTGGGTGTGATGTACCACTGCTATACCTAGTAGAAAGGTATAAAAAAAATAATAATTGTCAGTTACATTTTTTGTTGAAATTCAAAATTTTTGGGGTTCTATGTTCCACTGCTATACCTAGTAGACAGGTAAAAAAATAAAAAATAATTGTCAGTTACATTTTCGGTTGAAATTCAAAACATTTTGTGTGTGATATACTGTTAAAGATGTGTGAATTTTATTCTATATTTTGTATCTCTAGGACTGTAATGAGTTAACTTTTTCTTCTTCAAGTGCCTCCCACCCCCCTCTTTGTTTCAAGACTGGAGAAGAGAGGGGGGGGGGGCAAAGAGCTGAGCTGTGGGAAGGGTCTGTTTTCTCATGTTTGTACAGGTGTATAGATTGTGGAGGAATGCATAAGCCAATCATATGTCTTGATGATATGTATACACTGCCTATAGAGAAGCACCTCCTTGAAGTGTCACATATGACGTATGCAGTATTATTGTTAGGATAAACGCCATTACAAAATGGCGACGATAACCAGATGTTTACATTAGTTCACATTCCAAAGTAGTGCCCAGTGCGCAGAAGCCAGGGTGTTATCTCCTCTCTCTTATCTCTTCTTCCTTTTGAGCCAATTAAATAATGCCTGGGCCTCAGAAAGTACTGCCCTTTTCTGAAGATACATACAGTATACCACTTACTTTCTGTAATAAATTAGAGATTGCTTTGACCAGCTTCTGTGTCAGTGTCCAGTCTCTCAACCACGCATGGAGATTAACCCCTGGGGGGTACATTATTGATTTGGAGCACCAGAGTGCATCTCAAATGCTCTAATTTAGGGCTACTTTAACAGTACCACTGCTATACCGAGTAGACAGGTAAAAAATAAAATAATAAAATTGTCTGTTGCATTTTTGGGTAAAAATTTTTGGGTGTAATATACCCCTGCTCCACCTAGTTGACAGCATAATAAATTTCAATAATTTTTCTTTTAGATTTTTGGGTGACAATAAACATTTTTTTTTTCTGTCATAGACCCCTGCTCTACCAAGTAGACAGGTTAATACATTTCTGTAATGTTTCTGTTACATTCTTGGGTTGACATTTTACAATTTTGAACGTGAATAAACCCCGGCTCTGCACAGGTGACATGGGAATAAGATTTCAGAAATGCTTCTGTAATTGATGCGCGCCACCTCCTTTCATTCAATGCTTAAGCTTTAACAAGTTGTCCCACATTTGCGCTTCAATAATTTGTCCCACATTTCCACTTTACTAATTTTTCCCACATTTGCGCTTCAGTAATTTGTCCCACATTTGCGCCTCGATAACTTTTCCCATATTTCTGCTCAATCCCCAAAACATTTATTACATTTATCTCCCTTGGATGAGGTCTCTTTTTCTCACGCTCCCTCTCCAGCATTGAACCCTGATTCGCTGATAACCGTAATCAACATGGTAGGCTCAGAAAAGAACTTTGAAAGTTGATAGAGAAGATATCCAAATGGATGGTGGATGTCACTGGGTCACCTCTGCATAGGTGACAGGAACCCAAATTTTAAAAAATCGTCTGTTACATTGCCAGGTGACATTTTTCAAAATTTGCCGTATAGAAACCCCTGCTCTGCATAGTTGACAGGGAATAAAATTTCTGAAATTCTTAATTAATTGATGCACGACACATCCTTTCATTCAATGCATAAACTTTAAAAAGTTGTCCCACATTTGCGCTTTAATACTTTGTCCTATATTTCCGCTCTATCATTTTTAATTTGAAACAATTTATCCTCCCTTGGATGTGGTCTTTCTTTCTCACGCTCTCTTTCCGGCATGGAACCCTGATTTGCCAATAACCACGATCAACATGTTAGGCTCAGAAAAGAACATCGAAAGTTGATAGAGAAGATATCCAAATGGATCGTGGACGTCACAGGGACATGCGATCAGGGTGAAGTTAGCTAGAGTCAACAAAGCAGCAGCAGGGCCTCTCCTGGCTAACGTTCAAAAATCAAAAATACCACAGTGACATTCCCTATAATTTTTTTATTAATCATTCCAATAACAGGGCATCTTAAGAGTCCTGTATTGTTAGTTATCGTCACTACCTCCCCGAGTCGAGAGTGGGTAATTGCCGCGCGCCCCCTAATTTTCTCAAAATTCTTCCGTTTTAATAGCTTCTCCCACATTTCCACTCGATCACAATAAAATTTCATCCCTTGCATGTGGCTTCCTTTTCTCTGGCTCCCTCTCCGGCCTGGAACCCTGATTCCCCGCCACCCGTGATCGCCATGGTAGGCGAATAAAAGAACATTGAAAGTTGATAGAGCAGATATCAAATTGGATTGTGAACATCACGGGGACGTGCGACATGGTGGGGCAGTAAGTGTCCACACGCCTACACGTACTGACTGAAAGGGGTCTGCCCCTGCAAACTTCTGGTCTCTAAATTGGGCACATGGCCTGAGCTTGCCCTTTATGCCTTGGAGGTGTTGGCCTGCCCTGCAGCCAGTGTATTGTTTGAACATGTGTTTAGCATGACTGGAGGGGGTTATCACAGGTTATATTTCCCAATGTTTTGGGGTGTACCCTAATAAAAAAATAAAAAAATAAATTAAAACCAAAACCAGTGTAGGCTACCTCCTCCTCCTCCACCGCCGCTTCCACATACACCACCACATCCACCGCCTCCTCGACCTCCTACTCCATATGGACCTCGTCCTCCTAGATCAAGATTATTATTTTTTATTTTTACATATTTTATGTTATTTAAAGTCATTTTCCTATCCACATTTGTTTGCAGAGCACTTGCCATGCTCTTAACCACATTTTGATGCCATTTGAAACCCTCTAGCCCTTTCCATGACATTTTTACAGCCATTTTAGTGCAGGTCCCCATTGACTTTAATGGGGTTCGGGTTCAGGGTCAAGTTCAGGTCAAGTTTGGGTCCCGAACATCCAGGTGTCCGCTTAACTCTACTCACAAGCTAATACATAGCCCTCAACACATTTACACAACCCTCGCCATCAGAATCTCTGTGAAATTTAGATCAACCGTGGATCTGGTAAGAACAGTACTGTGATGTTCCTCAAACACCTTGTGCCGTAGTTCCGAAGGAACAAACAACTTCCCTGGAGGACAGGAATCAGGTGCATCTCCCTGGGCCTCCAACACCTCTGCCTCAAGTTCGGTATAAAGGGTGGATACAACCACCCCATCAGTTAATATTGGACCAGCATCCTCCGAATTACCCCCCTCCCCCCCAAGAAAGCTACACAACAATGCGTCTTCCTTGACGTTCTTAACCCCAGGGCGATAGGTGACAACAAAATTAAATCTGGTAAACAAACAACGACCATCTGGCCTGCTTTGGGTTCAGACGTTTTGGCCGACTCCTGGTAGGCCAGATTTTTGTGATCAGTAATTACCGGAATTCTCACCATTGAGGCCATTCCTCAAAAGCCAACTTAATGGGCAGCAACTCTCTGTTACCTACATCGTAATTTCTTTCAGCAGCAGAGAGCTTTTTAGAGAAAAGAGCAAATGGGCGCCATTTGCTAGGAGAATGACCTTGCGACAAGACTGCTCCTACCCCTACAAGTGGATGTGTCAACTTCCACAATAAATAGCTGTGACTAGAGTTGAGTGAACACCTGGATGTTCGGGTTCGAGAAGTTCGACCGAACTTCCCGGAAATGTTCGGGTTCGGGATCCGAACCCGATCCGAACTTCGTCCCGAACCCGAACCTCATTGAAGTCAATGGGGACCCGAACTTTTCGGCACTAAAACGGCTGTAAAACAGCCCAGGAAAGGGCTAGAGGGCTGCAAAAGGCAGCAACATGTAGGTAAATCCCCTGCAAACAAATGTGGATAGGGAAATGAATTAAAATAAAAATTTAATAAATAAAAATTAACCAAAATCAATTGGAGAGAGGTCCCATAGCAGAGAATCTGGCTTCCCGTCACCCACCACTGGAACAGTCCATTCTCAGATATTTAGGCCCCGGCACCCAGGCAGAGGAGAGAGGTCCCGTAACAGACAATCTGGCTTCATGTCAGCAGAGAATCAGTCTTCATGTCATAGCAGAGAATCAGGCTTCACGTCAGCCACCACTGTAACAGTCCATTGTCATATATTTATGCCCAGCACACAGGCAGAGGAGAGAGGTCCCGTAACAGAGGATCTGGCTTCATGTCAGCAGAGAATCAGTCTGCATGTCATAGCAGAGAATCAGGCTTCACGTCAGCCACCACTGCAACAGTCCATTGGCATATATTTAGGCCCAGCACCCAGGCAGAGGAGAGAGGTCCCGTAACAGACAATCTGGCTTAATGTCAGCAGAGAATTAGTCTGCATGTCATAGCAGAGAATGAGGCTTCACGTCAGCCACCACTGCAACAGTCCATTGGCATATATTTAGGCCCAGCACACAGGCAGAGGAGAGAGGTCCCGTAACAGAGGATCTGGCTTCATGTCAGCAGAGAATCAGTCTGCATGTCATAGCAGAGAATCAGGCTTCAAGTCACCCACCACTGTAAGAGTCAATTTTCATAAATTTAGGCCCAGGCACCCAGGTAGAGGAGAGAGGTCCCGTAACAGACAATCTGGCTTCATGTCAGCAGAGAATCAGTCTGCATGTCATAGCAGAGAATCAGGCTTCACGTCACCCACCACTGTAACAGTCCATTGTCATATATTTAGGCCCAGCACCCAGGCAGAGGAGAGAGGTCCTGTAACAGAGGATCTGGCTTCATGTCAGCAGAGAATCAGTCTGCATGTCATAGCAGAGAATCAGGCTTCACGTCACCCACCACTGTAAGAGTCAATTTTCATAAATTTAGGCCCAGCACCCAGGCAGAGGAGAGAGGTCCCGTAACAGAGAATCATGCTTCACATCACCCACCACTGCAACAGTCCATTGGCATGTATTTAGGCCCAGCACCCAGGCAGAGGAGAGAGGTCCCGTAACAGAGAATCTGGCTTCATGTCAGCAGAGAATCAGTCTTCATGTCATAGCAGAGAATGAGGCTTCACGTCACCCACCACTGTAAGAGTCCATTGGCATATATTTAGGCCCAGCACACACACAGGCAGAGGAGAGAGGTCCCGTAACAGAGAATCTGGCTTCATGTCAGCAGAGAATTAGTCTGCATGTCATAGCAGAGAATCATATATAGTAAAAGAGACCACGGCACTCGTTGTTCGTATATATGAAAATTATTTTATATTTTCAATTTTCATAATTTTCATTCCATGATATTTATATCTTATTTCATTATTCATAATTTTTCATAATTTCATTATTTGTAAGCATCCAGGAATGCATAGACTTGGCCAACGTTTAATGTTTCGGTCCTTGTATGGGACCTTGATCACGGCCTGGAGTAAGATACAATATAATGTGTCAGAAAACTTTATACATGATTATAGTAAATTGAAGTATAATTCATAGTATATATAGCATGCATGTCATGTTGTCCACTGACGATTTGCTAGTGTTGCAGAGGGTAACAGGTAAGCGTACTATCATTTCAGATATAATTAATACAGATATTCTCAATTATGGAGTTGCATAAACATAGTAAGGTACAATTAGGTACAACAACGTACAACATTAAGTGGCAAGAATGGGAGAGAACACAGGAAAAAGCAGAAGGAGCAAGGCTGGAGTCCACAACAAGTGGAAATAGTGATATCTCTCGCAAAAAATTCATAATTGTCAAGGGCAACAATAGGCAAAGTCATGCGGGGTAGCAGTGCTTCTATGGGATGGTGAGACCTGTAAAGTGTTAGAGGTTAAATCAATTGTCATTAGGCTCGATAACATGCTGTAGTAAGGCTGGGCAAATAGGCATATAAGCATACATCAGATAGAAGAGAGGCCTCTGGTATAATAATAGGTAAGGGTCAGGGTCACATCCCATGGGGACATCTTAGTAGAAGCTGCCGTGGATGGAGAGAATGAATGAGCATGTCGCTCAGTATTACCTTTGTCCGGGCTGCATGTTGCCTGCGTTGAGATGCGCTGGTGTGAGCGGCGCTCGTATCTGATTTAAAGTGTGCCGCCGGTGTGGGCGGGCGTCATGCGCACGCCTCCGGCCCCGTCGCACGCATGACACCACCGCGCGCAGGCGGATGACGTCACTGCGGCGGCGGCGCCGGCGCGCATGCGCACTCGGCCCGCCGAGCCCTGAGCTGGCAAGGAAGTGCTGGCATGGGTGATACGATTGTAGAGGCATAGAGGGCTTGGAACAAGGGCCCATTATGAATAGTTACATGCAGAGTAATGGTGGAGATAGGCTGAAGGTTGAAAGTTGGGATGCATAGGGTGACCCAACCAGGGTATATATGTTAATGGTCACTGGGCTATAGACATATTAACTAAATTAGTTCAGTCATTCTGAGATTAAGTATAATTCTGAGATTAGGTATAATACAAACATGTAGCCAAAGATTACGTCTTATGTTGTATATCTATATAGGAACTATACTTAAATACTATAATATGACTATATTGTAGCTTAAATACTATATGACTATGTTATATCATATACTACCTGATTGGGATGGACTTAAAGAGTCACTTTGTCTGTGGGAGGTAAAAGAAAATGGTATTAGTAAATATCTCATTATAATGAAAGATCATAAGCATTAAGTACAAAAGAACAAAAAGAAAAGAGATGGATGTGGAGATTATAAGATATATGTCCGACTTTAGTTAGATATCCTCACGTTTGGTGGTATAGGTCTGGATGAGTTATCATGATGTACAAAAATCAAAGTCCCTATTCATACCATTTGGAAAAAGGGTATTGAGTTCGAATATCCAAAACGATTCGCGTTCTTTCAGACGCGCGATCCGGTTACCGCCTCTTCTTCCCGCCGGTATTTGTTCCAGTATTTGGAATCTAAGTTGGCTGATTTGGTGTTTTGCAAGGGAGAAGTGATGTGGGATGGGTTGTTCCGTTCTATTACACCGGATATCGGATTTGTGTTTCGAAATTCGATTGCGTATGTTTTGCGTGGTTTCCCCCACGTAGGCCATGCCACAAGGGCATTTGATTAAATACACTACAAATGAGGAGCTGCATGTAAAGAAATGTTTTTAATAATAAATTTTACCCGTACGGGGATGTGTTATGCGATTCCCTTAAATTACATTAGTGCACTGTGCACAATGTAGGCATGGGTATGTTCCTGTTTTTTTCGGGGCTAGGGTGGTTTGTTGTGATGTGGCTTTGAGTGGGCCGATGTCGGCGTGTACTAGTTTGTCTCTCAAGTTGTTCGGTCTTTTGTAACACATCCGGAAGGGATGTTTGAATTCAACGACTTCAGGGTAAGACTGTTGAAGGAGAGGCCAATGTTTTTTAACAATGGACTAAATCTTCGGGACGAACGGATGATAAGTTACCACTAGGGGGACTCGTGGTGGGGATATAGTCTTAGGTGGTACAGGTGCAGTGGATGTGGCAAGTGCAAGTTCTTTAGTGAGTAGGGAGGTGGGGTAGCCTCTATTTTGGAATTTGTTGGACATCTCAGTAAGTCGCTGTTTTTTCAAGACGGGATTTCCTACTATCCTGGTTACTCTTTTGAACTGTGAGCGTGGTAGAGATTTTTTTGTATTTTTTGGATGGCAGCTGGAAAAGTGTAGTAGGGTATTCCGGTCAGTGGGTTTGGTGTATAGATCTGTCGTGAGGGTACCTGTCTCTGTTTTTAAGACTATTGTGTCCAGGAAACTGATGGATAGCACATCTGTGTGGGAGGTGAATGTTAGGTCGGGATCTTGACTATTGATATACTCAGTGAATTCAGTAAATGAGTTTACATCGCCGTGCCAAATGCAGAAAATGTCGTCGATGTATCGATGCCAAATTTTGGCATAGGTCAGGAAGAGGGGGTTAGTATAGACTAGGTCTTCTTCAAATTTGGCCATGAATGCATTGGCATATGGCGGCGCCACATTGGCCCCCATGGCTGTACCCCGCTGCTGTACATAGTAATCATCCCCAAACATGAAGTAGTTATTCTCCAGTACGAATCTGAGTAGGTCTGTACAGAACTTTTGTGTGTCTGTAGAGTAATCAGAAGTGGTTAGGAGTGTTTTGACTGCCTGAATGCCTTTATCATGTGAGATGGAGGTATAGAGACTATTGACATCAAGTGTTATCAGAAGGTCCTCAGGGGTAATATTGGTGAAGTTTTGAATGATAGATAGAAAATGTGATGTGTCAAGAAGGAAGGAACGTGTCGTTTTTACTAGTGGGGTCAGTATTTTTTCTAAAAAGATGGACAGGGGAGAGAGTATGGAGTCGGTGGAGGCTACAATGGGCCTGCCTGGAGGGTTAGACATGTTTTTATGTATTTTGGGTAGTGTGTAGAGTACTGGGGTGACGGGATTTTCGTTTAATGAGAAACGTGTAGGTAGCTTTATCAATAGTGCCTATCTGAAGATGGTGATCGAGGAAGTTGCCAATTTCTTTTTTAATGCGGAAGAGTGGGTTGAGTGTGACTTTTTTGTACGTACTGACATCGGTCAGTTGTCGTTTGATCTCAGCTATATAGGCTGTGGTATCCATTACCACAATGGCTCCTCCTTTGTCCGCCGGTTTTATGGTTATGGATTTGTCGTCTTGGAGAAATTTAAGGGCCATGTGTTCCTCGCTTTTTAGGTTTTGTGGAGTATGTATAACTCCTGTCTTAAGATCATTTATGTTCTTAGTGATTTCTTTTTGTACGAGGTTGATGAAGGTTTCTGCAGCGTGATAATGTTTAGGGGGCATGTATTTACTTCTATTGCTTAGGTTTAAGGACTTTAGGGAGAGTTCTGTAGTGTTGCTGGGTATCGGGGCCGTTAGTGGTGTTGTTGGCTGTGTAGAGAAGTGTGCTTTTAGTCGTATGGATCTGTAGAATCTTTGGAGTTCCTGTTCAAGTGTAAAGCAACGTAGGTTACCGTAGGGACAAAAGGATAAACCTTTTGAGAGTGTGTTGAGTTCTGCCGGGGATAATGTGCGTGAGGAAATATTTACAATTATGTTCCTACCTGGGAGCGGGTCTGGATGCCTGTCTGGCTGTGATCGGTGGGAACCTCGTCTTCGGCGTATGCGGCGGCTCTTCTTCTCCCCGGTCGGTATCCACGTTGGTGGAAAAAACGTTGGTTGCGGTAATTGTTTGGTCTGTCGCTTCCTGAAGAGGAAGATGCGTATCCTGGGAAAGAGTAGTCGGAGCCCTTGGAGGTACCTTGCCATTGCCAACAATAAATCTTCTTTAAGTGGTAGTCTTCCGAATCGCGAATAAGTTTATTCCTCTTGGTATTTTCTAAGAATTTCCGGTGTTCTTCTAGAATATTGTCGGTCTTTTTCTTGAGTTCGGACCACTCATCAGCTGAGATTGTAGAGACTAATTGGGTTTCGATGGATGTTAGTTTTTCTTGTGATTCTTTAATTGATTGTTGTAGAAATTCTATGCTCAGCACGATAGCAGAAAATCAGGCTTCACGTCACCCAGCACTGTAAGAGTCCATTTTCATAAATTTAGGCCCAGCACCCAGGCAGAGGAGAGAGGTCCCGTAACAGACAATCTGGCTTCATGTCAGCAGAGAATTAGTCTGCATGTCATAGCAGAGAATGAGGCTTCACGTCAGCCACCACTGCAACAGTCCATTGGCATATATTTAGGCCCAGCACAAAGGCAGAGGAGAGAGGTCCCGTAACAGAGGATCTGGCTTCATGTCAGCAAAGAATCAGTCTGCATGTCATAGCAGAAAATCAGGCTTCACGTCAGCCACCACTGCAACAGTCCATTGTCAGATATTTAGGCCCAGCACCCAGGCAGAGGAGAGAGGTCCCGTAACAGAGGATCTGTCTTCATGTCAGCAGAGAATTAGTCTGCATGTCATAGCAGAGAATCAGGCTTCACGTCACCCAACATTGGAACAGTCCATTGTCAGATATTTTTAGGCCCCTGCACCCAGACAGAGGAGAGGTTCATTCAACTTTGGGTAGCCTCGCAATATAATGGAAAAATGAAAATAAAAATAGGATTGAATGAGGAAGTGCCCTGGAGTACAATAATATATGGTTAAGGGGAGGTAGTTAATGTCTAATCTGGACAAGGGACGGACAGGTCCTGTGGGATCCATGCCTGGTTCATTTTTATGAACGTCAGCTCGTCCACATTGGCTGTAGACAGGCGGCTGCGTTTGTCTGTAATGACGCCCCCTGCCGTGCTGAATACACCTTCAGACAAAACGCTGGCCGCCGGGCAGGCCAGCACCTCCAAGGCATAAAAGGCTAGCTCTGGCCACGTGGACAATTTAGAGACCCAGAAGTTGAATGGGGCCGAACCATCAGTCAGTACGTGGAGGGGTGTGCACACGTACTGTTCCACCATGTTAGTGAAATGTTACCTCCTGCTAACACGTTGCGTATCAGGTGGTGGTGCAGTTAGCTGTGGCGTGTTGACAAAAGTTTTCCACATCTCTGCCATGCTAACCCTGCCCTCAGAGGAGCTGGCCGTGACACAGCTGCCTTGGCGACCTCTTGCTCCTCCTCTGCCTTGGCCTTGGGCTTCCACTTGTTCCCCTGTGACATTTGGGAATGCTCTCAGTAGCGCGTCTACCAACGTGCGCTTGTACTCGCGCATCTTCCTATCACGCTCCAGTGCAGGAAGTAAGGTGGGCACATTGTCTTTGTAGCGTGGATCCAGCAGGGTGGCAACCCAGTAGTCCGCACAGGTTAAAATGTGGGCAACTCTGCTGTCATTGCGCAGGCACTGCAGCATGTAGCCGCTCATGTGTGCCAGGCTGCCCAGGGGTAAGGACAAGCTGTCCTCTGTGGGAGGCGTATCGTCATTGTCCTGCCTTTCCCCCCAGCCACGCACCAGTGATGGACCCGAGCTGCGTTGGGTGCCACCCCGCTGTGACCATGCTTCATCCTCATCCTCCTCCACCTCCTCCTCATCCTCGTCCTCCTCGTCCTCCTCGTCCTCCAGTAGTGGGCCCTGGCTGGCCACATTTGTACCTGGCCTCTGCTGTTGCAAAAAACCTCCCTCTGAGTCACTTCGAAGAGACTGGCCTGAAAGTGCTAAAAATGGCCCCTCTTCCTCCTCCTCCTCCTCCTGAGCCACCTCCTCTTGCATCATCGCCCTAAGTGTTTTCTCAAGGAGACATAGAAGTAGTATTGTAACGCTGATAACGGCGCCATCGCCACTGGCCATGTTGGTGGAGTACTCGAAACAGCGCAACAGGGCACACAGGTCTCGCATGGAGGCCCAGTCATTGGTGGTGAAGTGGTGCTGTTCTGTAGTGCGACTGACCCGTGCGTGCTGCAGCTGAAACTCCACTATGGCCTGCTGCTGCTCGCACAGTCTGTCCAGCATGTGCAAGGTGGAGTTCCACCTGGTGGGCACGTCGCATATGAGGCGGTGAGCGGGAAGGCCGAAGTTACGCTGTAGCGCAGACAGGTGAGCAGCAGCAGGATGTGAACGCCGGAAGCGCGAACAGACGGCCCGCACTTTATGCAGCAGCTCTGATATGTCGGGGTAGTTGTGAATGAACTTCTGCACCACCAAATTCAGCACATGCGCCAAGCAAGGGATGTGCGTCAAATTGGCTAGTCCCAGAGCTGCAACGAGATTTCGCCCATTATCACACACCACCAGGCCGGGCTTGAGGCTCCCCTGCAGCAACCACTCGTCGGTCTGTTGTTCTATACCACGCCACAACTCCTGTGCGGTGTGGGGCCTGTCCCCCAAACATATGAGTTTCAGAATGGCCTGCTGACGTTTACCCCGGGCTGTGCTGAAGTTGGTGGTGAAGGTGTGTGGCTGACTGGATGAGCAGGTGGAAGAAGAGGAGGAGGAAGCCGAGAAGGAGGAGGTGGCAACAGGAGGCAAAGAATGTTGCCCTGCGATCCTTGGCGGCAGAAGGACGTGCGCTAAACAGCTCTCCGCCTGGGGCCTACACTAATCAGAGCAGAGTGACGAGCGGCGCTATGTGACTCCAGCTTAAATAGAGGCTGGGTCACATGGTGCTCTGGCCAATCACAGCCATGCCAATAGTAGGCATGGCTGTGACGGCCTCTTGGGGCAAGTAGTATGACGCTTGTTGATTGGCTGCTTTGCAGCCTTTCAAAAAGCGCCAAGAAAGCGTCACAAAAGCGCCAAGAAAGCGACGAACACCGAATCCGAACCCGGACTTTTACGAAAATGTCCGGGTTCGGGTCCGTGTCACGGACACCCCAAAATTCGGTACGAACCCGAACTATACAGTTCGAGTTTGCTCATCCCTAGCTGTGACCCATCAGGTTGCACCAGTATAGGAGCAGAAGCAATACATTCCTTCATAGCTGGAAAGACATGTAATGGCTCATCAGATCAGACTTAGAAATCTGCACCTTTCTTAGTCATGTCTGTTAATGGTTTAACGACAAGTAGTTCAAGATAAATTTACAGTAGTGGTTGGTAAACCCCAAAAATCGCTTTTTCCAGAGCCATATGAAAACCCGAAGCTGAGAGTAGATAACCAAGCAATTGCACTTCCGGAACAGCAATACACACTTCTCTATCTTAGCATACAATTTATTCTCCCTTAGCACATGATCCTGATGCATCTCCATGTCAGGAGAATAAATTAGAATATCATCCAGATACACTACTACAAACCTGCCCACCAGATGATGGAAGATGTCATTGATGAAATGTTGAAAAACAGCAGGAGCATTGGTCAACCCAAAAGGCATGACCAAATTCTCAAAATAACCTTCAAGGGCATTAAATGCTGTCTTCCATTCGTCCCGCTTCTTTATCCTTACCAGATTATATGCCCCCCTCAGATCCAACTTAGAGAACACCTTAGCACCGACAATCTGATTGAACAAATGTGGGATCAAAGGAAGGGGATCACGGACAATAATGCGATTAAGCTCACGGAAGTCCAAACATGGCCTAAGAGTTCCGTCCTTTTTCTTGACAAAGAAGAAATCTGCAGCCACTGGAGATTTGGATGGTCTAATATGACCCTTAGCCAAACTCTCGGTGATATACTCTTGCATGGCTACTCTTTCGGGTTCAGAAAGATTATATAACCAAGACTTGGGCAACCTAGCTCCGGGAATAAGGTTGATGGGGCAATCATACTCGATGTAGAGGTAACTCCTGGTTTCCGCTTTCAGAGAATACATCAGCAAATTCCGAAATGAACGAAGGTACCATTTTACTGGATACAACAGAAAGCGAAGTGCTAAGACAGTTGTCTATGCAAAAATCACTCCAATCAAGAATCTGTCTTGCTTGCCAATCAATGGTAGGGTTATATTTGGTTAAGCATTGTAAACATAGCACCAGAGGAACAGGCAGACCCTCCAGCACAAAACACAAAATGGATTCTTGATGATAATCGCCCACCTTTAGGCGAATGTCCTGCACCATTTGTGACAAACACTTCTGTAAAAGTGGGGCGGAATCAATGGCAAACACCTAAATATTTTTGTCTAATGCACTTGTTGTCAGTCAATGCATACAAACGAACTGGCCATCAACTAGGTTAACTTCTGCCCAACTGTCAATAAATACTTTAATTCCTACAGTTTTTGAGTCTAGCACCACCTCGGCAAGCAGGAGAAATTGGGTACTACCGGCAAATTACAAAAGTAAATTATCAGACTCCCCACCCACACCACCAAGAGTGAGAGGAGAACTAAACACATTTGTATATTTTTTTTCTTTTTCGACTTGACGTTTAACATAAGGACATACGTTAACAAAATGTCCCCCTTTGCCACAGAAAAAGAGTCTTTTTTAACTCTAAAGTCTTTATCACCAGATACAGGGGTGACTTCCCCTAACTGCATTGGTTCATCACCAGACATGAGCTAAAGGATCTCTCTACCCAAAGTGTCAGAAGAGGCTGCTTCCCCATATGATGGTGCATCTCGAGCGAGAGGAACCTTAGATTTTTTCCTCAAGCGTCTATCAATATGTACATCAAGAGACATGGCCCAGGGGGGCGGAGCTAGCGCCAGACCGGAATGGACGTGTGCGCTTGAGCTCTGCTGCTCAGACCCGGCTTTATATCAGCTAACGTTAGATGTTCGGCATAAATTATGGGCAAAATTGGCCAGCAAAAGGCAGGGGACTCGGCCCTCTCCCACAAGCACTCGTCGAATTGCGGAGATATGGACAAGTTCCTCAAAAAATTCGCTGCAGTGTGTGCAGCGCGGGAAGCTAAGATGGCGCCGGAGCCTAGCTTAGAAACGGAAGAGAGTGATGCCGAGTTACAAGCTGACGGCAGCGATGTCGAAGACCAAAGACACCGTAAACACCTCCCGATCTCCAGAAAATATCTGGATTCTGCTCTCCAAAGAGCAATGGAGCCGCTCATTAGTGAACTTTCCTCTTTAAGGCAAGATGTCAGACATGTGGGAGGCAGAGTAGAGGTCCTGGAGAACAACCAGGCCGCGGTCCTGGATTTCCAGGTGGCCGCAGCCATTAGCTTACAGAAATGCCAAACGCATCTCAACGACGCGTTCAATGCCCTGGAGAACCAGGAAAATCATGGAAGAAGAAACAACCTTCGTTTCAGAGGGGTCCCAGAGACAGAATCCTCTCAAGACTCTTCAGCCATTGTGAAAGAGAAATGTGAAGGTTTACTGGGCCCGGAACGCTCCACTTCTATAGTAATCGAGAGAGCTCATCGGGCTTTGCGAACGAAACCGTTGGGCAATGATGCCCCATAGAGACATCATCTGCCGATTTCTCCACTTCCAGGGTAAAGAAGCTATAATTAATAAAGCTTGTCTGCCAGGTGGAGCTAAATTCAATGGGTTGCCGATTAATATATTTTAAGATCTGGCTCCGATGACCCTTCAGAAAAGAAGGTCTCTCAAACCTCTCACTGATTGGCTCAGAAGCCATAAGATCCTTTACCGTTAGCAGTTCCCGTTCGGATTGTCCTTTTCTCATCAAGGAAGGCGAATCACCATCAAGTCGTATATGGACTTAGGCCCTGCATTCGATCTTTTGGATATTAACCCTCTGGACATTGAAGATTGGGACGCTGTCCAGGACCGAAACTTCCCAGAGTTGTGCCTTTTGAAACAAAAGGTACCCCCAAAGCCCAAAGGCAAAAAGAGAAGAAGAAAAATCAACCTCTCACCCCAAGGTGCATAACTGCTGATGTCTTCTGAAAACAGAATTCGCTATTTCTCCTAAATTTTTGTCCCGATGGATGAGTATCAGCCTTTCAATCTTTTCTCCCTATATTCCTGTCCCTGCCTCCTGTATTACATCTCTGGGCATGCTCCCTGACGTTCACACCTTCTACCTTTCCTTGACGTTATG
This sequence comes from Bufo gargarizans, assembly GCF_014858855.1. Classification (NCBI taxonomy): domain Eukaryota; kingdom Metazoa; phylum Chordata; class Amphibia; order Anura; family Bufonidae; genus Bufo; species Bufo gargarizans. The sequence goes on from NC_058080.1 coordinate 31,042,636, forward strand.
CCTGAAATTCCGAGACTAATACCAAGAGTAATTCCCAGTACTCTGTTATTCTGTTATTTTGACTCAACTAGTATTTAATACTTTATAGCTTTATAATATCTTCGGAGTTGCCAGGCTATAAGATATATTTGGCCTCTCCTGACCTATACTAAGCTGTCGCCTGTTAACTTGATGTAATATGACATATTCTGTTTCTTAACTCACCTGTAGTTGTTATAACTTGTCGAGCTTTAAGAGCCATCCAGCCATTCTGGGCGCTCGGCGTTTCCTGGTTGATGTGATGCGATATACCCGATGAAGTCATGAGTTCCGATTTTTCCTATGTATGATGACTAGGGATGAGCGAACTCGAACTGTATAGTTCGGGTTCGTACCGAATTTTGGGGTGTCCGTGACACGGACCCGAACCCGGACATTTTCGGCTTTCTTGGCGCTTTTGTGACGCTTTCTTGGCGCTTTTTGAAAGGCTGCAAAGCAGCCAATCAACAAGCGTCATACTACTTGCCCCAAGAGGCCATCACAGCCAACCATGGCGGTGATTGGTCAGAGCACCATGTGACCCAGCCTCTATTTAAGCTGGAGTCACATAGCGCCGCCCGTCACTCTGCTCTCATTAGCGTAGGGAGAGGTTGCGGCTGCGACAGTAGGGCGAGATTAGGCAGATTAACTCCTCTAAAGGACTTGATTAACTGATCGATCTGCAGCTGTGGATCATTGAGCTGCTGATCCTCAATTGCTCACTGTTTTTAGGCTGCCCAGACCGTTTGTCAGTCACATTTTTCTGGGGTGATCGGCGGCCATTTTGTGTCTTGTGGTGCGCCAGCACAAGCTGCGACCAAGTGCATTTAACCCTCAATGGTATGGTTGTTTTTTGGCTAAAGCCTACATCAGGGTGAAGCTGTCACACCAAGTGCATTTAACCAGCAATAGTCTGTTTATTTTTTGGCCATATACTACATCAGGGGCAAGCTGCGCCCGTCACCAAGTGCATTTAACCCTCAATGGTGCGTTTGTTTTTTGGCTAAAGCCTACATCAGGAGCATCCATTTTAGATTCATTCGGAATCTGCATTCACAGTGAGAGGAGGGACAGTGCTGCTGCTGCTGCTGATCTAATAGGGAAATCGATAGCTAGGGCAGTGTATTCAGTGTCCACTGCAGTCCTAAAAGACTCATCTGATCTCTGCTGTAAGGACAGCACCCCAAAAAGCCCTTTTTAGGGCTAGAACATCAGTCTGCTTTTTTTTTTTCCTGTGTAATCTAATTGCAGTTGCCTGCCAGCGTGTGTGTCATTCTCACAGCGTATACTGTGCCCACTTGCCCAGTGCCACCACTCATATCTGGTGTCACAGTAGCTTGCATTAAAAAAAATATATCTTTTTGACTGTAATATAATAACAGTCAGTTGCCGGCATACGTGTGTATTTCAGGCCCTGCAAGTGCACAGTGTCACCAGCGCAACTCATATCTGGTGTCACAGTAGATTATATATATAAAAAAAACTATTTTGACTGTAATATAATAGCAGTCAGTTGCCTGCAAACGTGTGTGTCAGGCCTACAGCGTCTACTCTGCCAACTTCTGCCAGTGCACAGTGCCATTCATATCTGGTGTCACAGTAGCTTGCACGCATAGTACAACTTAACTAATCTAAAAAAAATGACAGGCAGAGGCAGGCCACCCCATAGTTGACTGGCTAACACAGACACCCAATCTTCTACAGCTTCCACTCAGAACCTTGACGCACCATCCTCCTCCAGCTCAGCTTCGGGCACCTCTCAAGTTACCGCTCACCCGCTTGCAGCAACCACCACCACTAGCACCACAGCCGCTTCACTTGATCTGTCAGAGGAGTTATTTACACATCAGTTGGAAGAAATGAGTGATGTGCAACCATTATTGCCAGAGGATGTAGATAACAGGGATATGTCTCAGTCAGGCAGCATTACACACATGGACGTACGGTGTAATAATGATGATGTTGTACCCGGTGCTGCTTCCTTTGCTGAGTTGTCAGATTCAAGTGAAGCGGTTGATGATGACGATGTGTCCGTGGATGTCAGGTGGGTGCCCGCTCGACGAGAAAAAGAACAGGAGGAAAATTCAGATGTGGAGACAGAGAGGAGGAGGAGACGAGTTGGAAGCAGGGGGAGGTCGTCGCAAGGAGCTAGTGGCACAGTCAAACAACATGTATCGGCACTCGGGGTCAGCCAGACAGCACGCCAATCAACGCATGCTGTTGCCACCACCAGAATGCCGTCATTGCAAAGCTCAGCAGTGTGGCATTTTTTGTGTGTCTGCCTCTGATAACAGTGATGCCATTTGCAGCCTGTGCCAAAAGAAACTGAGTCGTGGGAAGTCCAACACCCACATAGGTACAACTGCTTTGCGAAGGCACATGATCTCACATCACAAACGCCTATGGGATCAACACATAAGTACAAGCAGCACACAAACTCAAAGCCACCATCCTCCTCCTGGTCCAGCATCTTCAGCCATGTCAACCACTGCTGTCCTCCTTTCCCCCTCTCAACCACACGCCACTCCGCCTCTCGCCTTAAGCAGTTCCTGCTCATCTGCCCACAGTCAGGTGTCTGTCAAGGACATGTTTGAGCGTAAGAAGCCACCCCCTTGCCCGGCGTCTGACAGCTGGCTTGTCGGAACTCTTAGCCCACCAGCTTTTACCATACAAGCTGGTGTAGTCTGAGGCCTTCAAAAAATTTGTAGCTATTGGGACACCGCAGTGGAAGGTACCCGGCCAAAATTTATTTTCACAAAAAGGCAATCCCCAACCTGTACTCTATTGTGGAAAAGGAAGTCATGGCATGTCTGGCACACAGTGTTGGGGCAAGGGTCCATCTGCAAAGCACTATCAGGGCAGGTATATCACCTACACTGCGCATTGGGTAAACCTGCTGATGGCTGCCAAGCGTGGCTCTGCAGAGGAGTTGGTGACACCGCCATGACTTGCAGGCAGGCCTGCTGCCACCTCCTCTACTCCTCCTACTCGACCCTCTTTGCTAACCTCCTCGGCTGTTCTCTTCTGCTGCTGCGTCTTGCTCCACATCAACTGCACCCCCCCTATCTCCCCAGGGGCTATTCCACATCCCGGATGCAACAGTGTCACGCCTTCTTGGGGTTGACACCGGACCAGCGCTCCTGTCCGCCCTGAACGCACAGGTGGATCAGTGGCTGACTCCGCACCAACTGGAGATCGGCAAAGTGGTGTGTGACAACGGAAACAATTTTTTTGGCGGCATTGAATTTAGGCAAGTTGACACATGTGCCGTGCATGGCACATGTGTTGAATATGATTGTACAACGCTTTGTGCATAAGTACCCAGGCTTACAGGACGTCCTCAAGCAGGCCGGTAGGTTGTGTGGCCATTTCAGGTGTTCATACACGGTCATGGTGCACTTTTCAGATATTCAGCGGTGAAACAACATGCTAGTGAGGCGCTTGATTTGCAACAGCCCAACACATTGGAATTCAACACTCCTATTGTTTGACCGCCTGCTCCAACAAGAAAAAGCCGTCAACGAGTATTTGTATGACCGGGGTGCTAGGACAGCCTCAGTGGAGCTGGGTATTTTTTTGCCACGTTACTGGACGTTCATGCGCAATGCCTGTAGGCTCATGCGTCCTTTTGAGGAGGTGACAAACCTAGTCAGTCGCACCGAAGGCACCATCAGCGACATCATCCCATTTGTTTAATTCCTGGAGCGTGCCCTGCTAAGAGTGCTGGATAAGGCCATAGATGAGCATGAAGAGGAAGAGATGTGGTCACCATCACCACCAGAAACAGCCTCATAAGCATCGCTTGCTGAACCTGCGGCAACGCTGGAAGAGGAGTCTGAGGAAGAGGAGTCAGAGGAAGAATGTGGCTTTGAGGAGGAGGAAGACCAACCACAGCAGGCATCCCAGGGTGCTCGTTGTCACCTATCTGGTACCCGTGGTGTTGTACGTGGCTGGGGGGAAGAACAGACTTTCAGTGAGATCAGTGAGGACGAGGAACGGGACATAAGTAGCTAGGCATCCAACCTTGTGAAAATGGGGTCTTTCATGCTGTCGTGCCTGTTGAGGGACCCTCGTATAAAAAGGCTGAAGGAGAACGACCTGTACTGGGTGGCCACGCTACTAGACCCCCGGTATAAGCAGAAAGTGTCTGAAATGTTACCGAATTACCGGAAGTTGAAAAGGATACAGCAGTTCCAAAACAAGTTAAAAAGCATGCTTTACACAGCGTATAAGGGTGATGTCACAGCACAACGGGAATCTAACCGGGGAATAGGTGAAAGTAATCTTCCTCCTCGACCACACCGTCAAGGACAGGACGCTTTACAGACATGTTGTTGATGGAGGACATGCAGAGCTTTTAAGTCCTACGCATCACCACAGCCCTTCGTGGTCCACCCTCAGAGAACAACTCGACCGACAGGTAGCAGACTACCTCGCCTTAACTGCAGATATCAACGCTCTGAGAAGCGATGAACCCCTTGACTTGGGTGTGCAGGCTTGACCTGTGGCCTGAGCTATCTCAATTTGCAATAGAACTTCTGGCCTGCCCCGCTTCAAGTGTCCTGTCAGAAAAGACCTTCAGTGTGGCAGGAGGTATTGTCACTGAGAAGAGAAGTTGCCAAGGTCAAAAAAGTCGAGATTATTAAGATGAATGAGGCATGGATCCCTAAGGTACTGACAGTGGGCGATACATTTGACTAAAAAAGGCCTGATAAGATGAGCTTCCTTGAGTTAAAAATGGTCCTCACGCTGCTGTATTTTATCTCTGCATGCCGGATGACTTGCGTGACTTCTCCGCCACCAACTAGGGTTCAAGCCGAAATTTTTTAGTGCACTTTCTACCTGTAAAACTTCAATACCTAATTTTTCAGGCATGTGTACATGCCTAATTTTTCTGGCCTCTGGTGCTGCACGGTGGCTGCAAAAACAAAACAAAAAAAAAAGGCACATACATGTGTCAATTCCCCTTCGTGATCGTTACCTTGTTGTGGTGAAGGGGCTTGCATATCACAATGAAGCGATCACCTCTATGAGTGTGTTGGCAATGGCAATGTTGGCACACCCCAGATGATGAGGTTATTGCTTCATTGTGAACAGACCAAAAGAGATCGGCTGGATAATTTTGCTTAGAAACAAATATACATTTTCTTTGTGATCATCTAAGGTGATCATTAAAGCCTACTAGGCCAACAATGGGCCCACACTGCAGAATAATTGTTTTCTGGTTCACTTAACTGTCACTGAACTACCTCAGCACGACCATAGGCTTTGAAAAACCGCCATCGCCTGCAATCTGCCAAACGTGCGCACGAGCACAGTCATCACTACACCAAGATTGACGCATAGAGGAATAACATTTTTGTAATGAGTGTGTCAACTTTTGACAACTCTTTGCGGTTGTCTAAACTCTATTCCATACACGTTCCCTGATAGGGGACGTAACAAGGATTAAACTGATAAGAATAGTACTACTTAACACACCACTCATATAGGGTGGTACAGTACATTGCCAAATTGGAAGTAGGAGGACCAACCAAGCATCTTTCTCCATATCCTGGTTCCTAAAATCTATTCCATAGACCGGCCCCTGGTAGGGGACGTAACAAGGATTAAACTGATAGGAATAGTACTACTTATCATACTACTCATATCTGGTAGCACAGTACATTGCAAGGCGTACGCGCAGTGCCCCAAATTGGAAGTAAGAGGACCGACCAAGCATCTTTTATAATCTTCCAGTTCCTAAAATCTATTCCATACACCAGTCCCTGATAGGGGATGTAACAGGGATTAAACTAATAGGAATAGTACTACTTAGCATACCACTCATATCTGGTGGCACAGTACATTCAAAGGCGTACGCGCAGTGCCCCAAATTGGAAGTAAGAGGACCGACCAAGCATCTTTTTCCATCTCCTGGTTCCTAAAATCTATTCCATACAACGGCCCCTGATAGGGGACATAACAGGGATTAAACTGATAGGAATAGTGCTACTTAACACACCACTCATATCTGGTAGCACAATACACTGCACAGCGCACGCGCAGTGCCTCAAATTGGAAGTAAGAGGACCAACCAAGCATCTTTTTCCATCTCCCGGTTCCTAAAATATATTTCATACAAGTCCCCTGATAGGGGACATAGCAGGGATTAAACTGATAGGAATAGTACTACTTAACATACCACTCATATTGGGATTGCACAGTACATTACACGGCGCATGCGCAGTGCCCCAAATTTGAAGTAAGAGGACCGACCAAGCATCTTTTTCCATCTCCCGGTTCCTAAAATCTATTTCATTCACCGGCCCCTGATAGGGGACTAAACAGAGATTAATCTGGTAAGAACAGATTCTTTTTTTAATTTAAAAAAAGAGGACAGCCTCTGCGGAGCTGGGTATTTTTTGGCCGAGTTACTGAACGCTCATGCACAATAGCTGTAGGCTCATGCATCCTTTTGCGGAGGTGACAAACCTGGTCAGTCAAACCCAAGGCAACATTATCAACCTCGTCCCATATGTTTTTTTTCTGGAGCGTGCCCTCCGAAGAGTGCTGGATCAGGCCATAGATGAGCATGAAGAGGAAGAGTTGTGGTCACCATCACCACCAGAAGCAGCCTTGTCATCGTCGATTGCTGGACCTGCGGCAACGCAGAGAGAGGAGTCTGAAGAAGAGGAGTCAGAGGAGGAAGGTGGCTTTGAGGAGGTGGAAGACCAACCACAGCAGGCGTCCCAGGAGGCTTGTTGTCACCTTCTGGGGACCCTTGGTGTTGTACGTGGCTGGGTGGAGGAAGAGACCTTCAATGACGTCAGTGAGGAAAAGGAACGGGACATGGCTAGCTTGGTATCCAATCTTGTGCAAATGGGGAGTTTGCAGTTGTGCAAATGGACTGTTTGCGGTTGTTTGCAGTGCGTTAAATGGGGAGTTTGGTCTGTCAATGTCTGTGAAGCGGGCGTAACCCTTACACTACCTGATCAATACAACATCATACCTGATGTTTTAAAGCACATTATTCCAAACAATTTAGGATTGTTAGGTGATTTATGCCCTTTATGGATTACAACCCGACTCTGCGTCACCTATGTAATTTTCCATGGGAGTTTTGCCATGGATCCCCCTCCGGCATGCCACAGTCCAGGTGTTAGTCCCCTTGAAACAACATTTCCATCACTATTGTGGCCAGAAAGAGTCCCTGTGGGTTTTAAAATTCGCCTGCCTATTGAAATCTATGGCGGTTCGCCAGGTTCGCCCGTTTGCGAACATTTGTGGAAAATTGTGTTTCGCCGTTTGCGAACGGAAAATTTTATGTTCGCGACATCTCTACATATAATTAGTGGAATCTTGGGGCTCAGAACGTCATGTCTGACATTAGGGTACACCATGTGACAATATGAGAAAATCATTTCTGAATCTCATAGAGAGAAGTTTTCTGTACCTCACATTCATGTAGTCGTTCAGTCCAGGTCTTATTGGGAGTTTTCTCTTGACTTTCCTACTAAATAATTGAATATAAAATGTTCTACATGAAATTCTTTTCTCCTGTGTCCTGCAGATCAGCTATGGAGCCACCGAACACTCATTATCCGATAGATTCCTCTATCCACATGTCTTCAGAACTGTCCAGAATCACAACATCCACAATATGGTCGTCACCAAACTGTTGGAGCACTTTGACTGGACCTGGGTTGGGATTTTAGTGTCGGATGATGATACCGGAGAGAATGAACTGCAAATACTGACAAAGTACATGAGAGAGCGCGGGATCTGTGCCGCCTTCACCATAAAACTTACAGAGCAGAATGTCAAGGACAATGAGTGGATTTTACAAGTTTTAAAGAATCCGCAAATCAATATCATTATAATGTGTGGGACCTTATCTCTCAATGGAGTTAAATTACTAGAAAACCACTCATCTGTATTTACAGACAAAATCCTTATCCTTCCACCGTCCTGGGCTTCCAGTAACTTCATTATAGAATATCAGTACCCAGAACTGAATGGAAGTCTAGCAGTTGAATATCCATTACAGACTTTTCCAGGAGAGGAAGATTTGGTGAGAAATTACAGGAACCTCCCAAATATACACCATAATGAGTTTATGTGGACAATGTTAGATGTAATAGCAGGAGCTGGAGATAAAGATTCCTTCATTACACATAATTATACTTATATAGATTATAATCAGACTAAAACAGAAACTATGCCAAGTCTGAGGAATTACCTCTCGTCAGGGGTCTCTCCACGACTGTATTATGCAGTAGAAGTCCTGGCAAAAGCTCTACATGAAATGTTCTCATTTATAGGAGACCAATATGGAGAAAACTCAATGACCAGAGTCAGACATTACACGCGGAGGTTACAGCGCTACATACAAGGGACGAAGAATCCACTGGATCCAATGAAACCTTCATATTACTTTAATGAAGAGGGGGAAGCTGTACATCCATATGAGATAATATACTGGATAATTATAAATAAGACCACACATAGGGATGTCCGTAAGGTGGAAGTAGGAAATTTTACACCATGGGCCGTCGGTGGAGAACAGCTTCACATAAACACCCAGTCAATAACATGGAAACAGACAAAGGAGGTAAGAAGTGTTATACTATGTATGTGATTATGGACTGTCCACTCTCATCATTGTATGGGTAGCAGAATAGTGGGTGCAGCTTTTGCATTGTGCCACCCCCCTGGGGCTGATCGGGTCCCAGTGTTCACGAAGGCCGATTGGTATGTTGTGGCCCTAATAGTTTGTGTCACTGTGCTCCTACCTGGATACTATCGTTCCCTAGGGATACGCTCCATAGCAAGAAAGGAGTTGTAGTTAGTGGAGTAAGAGAACAGACTTGGTGAAGTTCAATAGTTTTACTTGAATAAACTTGTGTCATCCAAACAATACTTGATCCTTCTCTTGGCTCCAGCAGTCTAAGGGTAAACTGGCAGGTAGATATGATTACTTTGCTTTCTCTCTCTGCTGCTGTGCTAATCTCTGGCTTCAGTCTGGTTACTGGACTTTCTAGCAGTTCTGGTACCATAAAGTGGGGTGCCTTTGGCTGTTGACCCCCTAGTAATACTCTGTCTATCAACTGCAAGGGGTCGTGGTGCTTTACAAGCTGCTTCCCCTGGAAGAATCCAGGAGGTGGGAACACTCCCTCAATGCCCAAGCTCTGGTCCCTTTCCAACTCACAACTAACTATTAGTGATGGTCGAACTTCCTCTGGGACGGTTTGCGAACACGAATGTGCGTTCATGCTCAAATGTTTGCGAACCGTGTGTTCACGGCGGCCCCATAGACTTGAATGGCAGGTGAACCTGAAAAACCCTCAGGTCATATTTTCAGCCACCAAATAATTACTAGACGTGCACAAATAGTCCCACAACACGGACAGTGACACCAGATGTATTATGTGAATTTGCAATCTCCATTCATTATATTTTTTATTGCGAAATATCGGCAATTTAATATTCGCTTATGCGCATGCGCAAAATAGGCGTGGCCTACTACAGCAAATGGTTTCTACCGACCCGAAGTTGGATGCGATCAGAAAAGATGGTTGGCAGCAATTTTCCCGATGTTGATGAAGAACTCCTCACTGTAAGTAATGTGACATTACAGCGGTGCGTTTGACTACATTCCACATGCATGTCAGAACAATCACTTTATATGCAGAGTGTTTAAAAAAAAATGTGCCATTGCGAAAATCCCTAATGATGCAAAAAACAAAATGATGCAAAAAAAAATTGCAGTGCACACAACTTCACATTTTATAAGGTCTAAGTAGATATTACTGATTGGTGCACTACGTATTGTTGTGACATCACAGCGCTATGTCTGTAGCTGTATGTATGGACAGCAGAGAAATAGCTATCACATGCACATTGCACATCCATTTTCCTGCCGGAAAGGAGAAGGAGAAGAAGCAGGATGGTGAGCGCCTGGAGTGTGGCTTTGTGGGTTCTCATGGTGTTGCTCGTACTGGGGTCAGTGATGGGAGGACAGGTGCCTTCTTAATGCTGTCGTCCCTAGGTGAGTGTTGGGCTTACCGCGACTTATGTGTTGACAGCACAGGCTGCAGATGGCAACACTATTGTCAGCAGCTGACACGTTAAAAAAAAGCCCACACTGCGAAGCCATGTGCCGGCGTCCTGGGAGCGCAAGATGTGACCGTGCATGGTGGATGGCTCGCTCCAGATACATTTGCAGTCTGCTTTTTGCCTCCTGTGCACAGCGAGTTCTGCCTGCTTCTCCTGCTTCTCTGCTGCTCTGTCTTTTCCTCTAAACTCCCCTCCTCTTCCTCTTGGTAAGGTCTTGGAATGAATGGAAAATAAATTCTCATAACTCCTCTCGAGTGGAGGGGCTATGGTGGTGGTGGTGGTGTCTTTGGGGGTGCACACAGCAGAGAGTCAGGACGGTGCAGATACAGAGGATGAGAAGGGTGCAGAAGCAGAAGGCTCAGTGAGCCACTCAACCAACTGTGGTGCGTCCTTTGACGTAATCGCATGCACCTTCTCCAACTTCCCACTTAGGCTCCAGCCTGGTGCACCTGCCTGACCCCCACCACCCCTGTGGAACGGCTTCCTCTGCCTGTCATTTTCAAAATGACTCTGTGCCAAAGTCCCTAGAGAAGAGCAGTATTTGTGGAAGCTGATATATGGCAGGCCTCAATCAGTTGTTAGTTGAAGCTGGTAAAGCAATAATTTTGTGGACGCAGGTATATGGAGAACCTCTACCGCTATTTTGTGGAAGCTGATATATGGCAGGCCTCAATCAGTATTTACTGGAAGCATACAAATGCAATATAATATACTTTCTATGTTAGAAAGTATATTATAAGTATATCACACCCCTCAGTGTATCACACCTATCGATAGCACACCTATACCAGTCCTTAAAAGGACTTTTGCGACCCTATTAGCTAGCGTTTGGTGTCCCTAAGTTCCTAACAGCCTGTCCCTGCTCCAAAATGCAACCTCTCCCTACACTGGCAAAACACAGAATGTAAAATGGCTGCCAGATCGGGTTCTATTATAGAGTTGGGAGTGCGTCCATGTGCTGAAATGTCTCAATTGGCTGTCCTGTCCCATCTGATGGATGAGTCATGGGTCAAAGTTTGGCGCAATGCAAAAGAATATGGCGCATGGGAATATCGCCATATGATCACATGTTCGGCCGCCGGGCGAACCGCAAGGTCATCTCTACTAACTATATCTTCCTAGAAACCTTCCATTGGTAGGTAGGAATCTGGGGCATTACACAGGCTAGCAATAGGAATGTCGGAGTGGTAGTGTCCCTGTTGTTACAAACTTCACAATAATTTGTCCTTTAAACAAATCTGAAGCTTTTGTCATTTGCGTCGGACGCCCAGCACCATTTTACTGTTAATATTGGCAGGGAAACTATAAGAGAGTAAGAAGATTACATGACACTGGGAGTAAGTGGGGGGAGGGTTTGCCCTGATTGGTTCAGAGGCTGAAAGACAACCTCATCAGCCAATCAGGGGACAGTAGGTAGGGGGATGCCCTGTGGCATAACTAGAACTGACTGCTGAGCCCCACAGAATTATTTTTTAACAGGCTTCTCACAACCCCCCCAACCAAAGATATAATGTGTATATTTTAAAGAGGACCTTTAACCACTCCGGACATGTCTGTTTTAATATTTCCCCATATATAGTTGCAAGAAAAAGTATGTGAACCCTTTGGAATGATATGGATTTCTGCACAAATTAGTCATAAAATGTGATCTGATCTTCATCTAAGTCACAACAATAGACAATCACAGTCTGCTTAAACTAATAACACACAAAGAGTTAAATGTTACCATGTTTTATTGAACATGTAAAAATTCACAGTGTAGGTGGAAAAAGTATGTGAACCCCTAGACTAATGACATCTTCAAGAGCTAATTGGAGTGAGGTGTCAGCCAACTGGAGTCCAATCAATGAGATGAGCTTGGAGGTGTTGGTTACAGCTGTCCTGCCCTATAAAAACACACACCAGTTCTGGGTTTGCTTTTCACAAGAAGCATCTTAATCTCAGAAGACCTATGATTAAGAATTGTTGACTTGCATAAAGCTGGAAAGGGTTATAAAAGTATCTCCAAAAAAGGCTGTTCATCAGTTTTTTTTTATAAATCGAGAAAGTTCAGCACTGCTACTACTCTCCCTAGGAGTGGCCGTCCTATAAAGATGGCTGCAAGAGCACAGCGCAGACTGCTCAATGAGGTGAAGAAGAATCCTAGAGTGTCAGCTAAAGACTTACAAAAGTCTCTGGCATATGCTGACATACCTGTTAGCGAATCTATGATACTTAAAACACTAAACAAGAATGGATTTCATGGGAGGACACCACAGAGGAAGCCACTGCTGTCCAAAAAAAAAACATTGCTGCACGTTTACAGTTTGCACAAGAGCACCAAGATGTTCCACAGCAGTACTGGTAAAAATTCTGTGGACAGATCAAACCAAAATTGAGTTGTTTGGAAGAAACACACAACACTATGTGTGGAGAAAAAGAGGCACAGCACACCAACATCAAAACCTCATTCCAAGTGTGAAGTATGGTGGTGGGGGCATCATGGTTTTGGGCTGCTAGATGGATTGCTATCAATAAATTCCCAAGTTTATCAAGACATTTTGCAGGAGAACTTAAAGTATCCACCAGCTGAAGCTCAACAGAAGATAAGTGTTATAACAGGACAACGACCTAAAGCATAGAAGTAAATTGACAACAGAATGGCTTAAACAGCAGAAAATACGCCTTCTGGAGTGGCCCTGACCTCAACCCGACTGATATGCTGTGGCATGACCTCAAGAAAGCGATTCACACCAGACATTCCAAGAATATTGCCGAAACAGTTCTGTAAAGAGGAATGGTCAAGAATTACTCCTGACGGGGGGCGGAGCTTGCGCCTGATGAAGATGGCCGCATAGCTCTGTGCTCTGTGAAGAGATTCGTCCCTGACGCCAGCTAAAACTAGCATACAGAGGCAGAGATGGTAAAAATCGGGAACCCCAAGCACGGTGACACTGCTGCTCCCTCCAAAACACAGAATGCTGGAGGAGACATGGAGAAATTCCTGAAGAAAGCCGCCGCAACGGTAGCCGCCAGGGAGCCTAAGATGGCGCCGACTCCACAGGCTAAAGCACCGAAGCGAACTCCTGCACAGTCAGAGGGAGAGAGTGATTCGGACGTAGCGCAAGCCAGTTCCGACCTTCCGGTCACAAGAAAATACCTTGACCGTGCTCTGAGCAGGATTATGGAGCCGATCCTTGCAGAATTGTCTGCATGCAGGAACGAGGTGAGGCAAATTGGAGACCGCGTGGAGAACTTAGAGCTGCACCAAGCAGAGATACTGAACCACCAGTCCGCGGTGTCAGACTCTTTTCGCCGCTGCGCATTATACTTAAACGACCTCCACTGTTCACTAGAAGATCAAGAAAACAGGGGGCGCCGAAATAACCTGAGATTCCGAGGAGTGCCAGAGACAGTCTCCTCAGGAGAGATTTCAGCCTCCATCATGGAAATATGCGGATCACTTCTGGGCCCTAACTTCTCACAAGACATAATCATAGAACGGGCGCACAGAGCCCTCAGACCCAAGCCTAAGCCGGCCGAACCACCCAGGGACATAATATGTAGGTTCCTGAATTTTCAAGTGAAAACTGCCATTCTGGAAGCCGCGCGCAACCATCCTGATTTCACATATGAAGATTCCAGGATTGATATATACCAGGACTTAGCCCCTTCAACTCTGAAGAAGCGAAGATCCCTTAAACCTTTGACAGATTGGTTACGCTCCCAAAAAGTTCTATACAGATGGTCCTATCCTTTTGGCTTATCCTTCTCGTACGCAGGCAAGAGAGTGAACATTTCTTCATTTACAGACCTCACATCTGCCTTTGAGATTCTAAATTTACCACCTATGCAGATTGAAAATTGGGAACTCTTCCAAGACCTCAGTACCCTGCCTGATGTACCCAAGGTGGCTCCTTTTGAAGTACTACGCACGCCAAAGTCATCTCGCTCCAAGAAGAGGGGTTTCCAACTTACGCCGAGAAGTCTCTCACAAGAACATTAGAAAGATTTACTTACATTTAATATGGCAGTCCCAGGTTATGCTGATATTTTGGAATTTTTCATATACTACTGCCTAGGGTTTGTGAATCCACTGTTTATATGACACCTGATAGCCTTTTCATATGATTATATATGTTTCCCCCCAATCTCCTGCCCTGCTACTGGCCCTCTCCTGGGCGTTATACGATCTCTTAAACGGTCTATTGACCAAATAACCCCCTCCCGACTATGACATATCGTAATATGTCAATGTTCGTATTCTTTGTTTGTTTAACATGTTATGTTCTATCCCTTTTACCCACCCCTAACTCAAGGTACTCGCCTATTGCTTTGGGCTGGATTGACTCCAATACTTGTGCTGCCCCACTGGGGATGGAGGACCATGGTGGACCGGATACACATCCTGGAGGGAAGTCGCAACAGCTACAAGGTAAACCCACACACCCCATAAATAATGGCTGACATGTTAGTGGCCTCTTACAATGTCAAAGGCTTCCACTCCCCTTCTAAACGGAGCCAAATCTTTGCCATTCTAAGAAAAGCCGGGGCTGGTGTGATTTTTCTCCAGGAGACACATTTCCGCTTCAACCACTACCCAGACATGCAGTTCTCTCACTTCTCCAATTGGTACCATTGTGGGAGCAACTCCTCGGCCTCCAGTGGGGTCAGCATAGGGCTTCAGAGGAAAATCCCCTTCAAATTCGCCAGCCAGATTTTGGACCCAGCAGGAAGATACGTCCTACTCAAAGGCACCATAGGACCACAAACGTATACTTTTATTAATCTGTACGCTCCCAATTCCAATCAAGCCCATTGGTTTTCTGACATCTTTCCCATTATAGACTCCTTTAAAGAGGGTATAGTAATCGCTGGGGGTGACTTAAATGTCGCTCTATATTCGCAATTAGATGTCTCCTCCCATAAATCGTCCCACTCCAGAAAATTCCTAAAACATATTAGAAATACCCTCTGGGACCTGCATTTGATCGATGTATGGCGATCTCTCCACCCGAGTACACTAGACTTTACGTTCTATTCCCCAACACATAAAACTTACCACAGATTAGATTACCTCTTCATCTCCAAAGAACACATACACCTGTGCAGAGAGGCTAACATTGGTGCCATACATGTTTCAGACCACTCTCCAATATATATTTCAGTTTTAGCCCCTAATGAAGCGCCCTCGTGCTTTAACTGGCGCCTGAACGAAACCCTTCTGGGTTTTCAAGACTCGATCGACCGGATCTCTAAGCACATCACAGAATATTTCTCCCTAAATAAAAGTCCTGATATTACGGCCAACACCCTCTGGGATGCCCATAAACCTGTTGTGAGAGGACAATTCATTAGCATAGGCACACACCTCAAGAGGAAAAGAGAAGGGGAAATAGATGATACTCTGAAAAACATCCAGATTTTAGAGTCCTACCATAAAGCTAAGCCCACTGACACCCAATTCCAAAAGTTGGCAGAATATAGAGCCAAACTTAGATCCCTATTAGCCAATAAAGCAGCCAAATACCACATGAGCTCTCAACACAAATTCTTCGCGCATGGGGATAAGGCCACCAAGTTTGTAATGAGCAGGGTTAAAGGGAGGAGGTCTGCGAATTTTGTCCATCAACTATCCTCACATGATGGGACCCCTATTTTTTCGGTTAACCAGATCGCAGCCCAATTTCGTTCATTTTATAATGAGCTATATAATCTCCCCTCAACAACTGAAACAGAAACTCGTGCCAATATCATATCCTCCTTCCTGGAAGCAGCTAAACTTCCTACTATTGACCTAGACTAGAAGTCGAGCCTCACAGCCCCCTTTTCATTGAACGAGCTTAAAACAGCAATGAACCAAATGCCGACAGGAAAGAGCCCAGGCCCCAATGGCCTTCCGTTAGCATATTACAAAATGTTCCAAGATCTCCTTCTTCCTCATCTTTTGGAAGTTTGCAACCAGACCCTCAAGGGAATCCCACTCTCGAGAGATATGACTGCGGCCCACATTACTCTTATCCCCAAAGAAGGGAAAGACGCCAGTCTTTGCTCCAACTATAGACCCATATCCCTCCTAAACATAGACCTTAAGCTCCTGGCCAAGATGCTAGCCAATAGACTAGCTATTCTCCTCCCTCAACTTGTTCATGGAGATCAGGTAGGCTTTGTCCGTAACAGAGAAGGGAAGGACAATACCACAAGGGTGATTAATACCATCTGTCATGCTAAACGAGTTTCCTCTCCCCTGCTTTTACTCAGCACAGATGCTGAAAAAGCATTTGACAGGGTCAATTGGTCATACTTACAACAAGTGCTCCCTGGATTTGGCCTACCTGACTCCTTTACCAAAGCAGTCTTCTCAATGTATGAGCAAGCAACAGCTTCAGTTCTAGTAAATGGTACTATATCATCTTCCTTTCCTATTAGAAATGGGACTCGCCAGGGCTGCCCCTTATCACCCCTCTTGTTCATCCTGGCTTTAGAGCCGCTCCTAGCAAATATAGGGAGGCAGGGAACAGAAAATAGCCGCTTTTGCGGACAATGTACTCATAATGACGAACAATCCAAAAGCGTCCCTCCCCCGAATCCAGTCCCACCTGAGAACATATAGCATAATGTCAGATTTTAAAATTAATGCTAGTAAATCATTAGTCTTATGCTTAGGTGTTCCTCAGGCAACAAAATGTCATCTAATGAAGGACTCTCCATTTAATTGGTCCTCCCCCCACATAGCTAGGGGTTAAAATTAGTCCAGAAATAACGGAACTATTTTCCCTTAACTATATTCCCTTAAAAAATTTGATTATTAATACTATTGACAATTTAGCTAGGTCCAACCCAACACTCTCCTGGTTTGGTCGAAAAAAACTTTTATCTTCCCTAATACTCCCCAGACTCACATATTTGCAGCAGGTTCTCCCCATTTCGGTCCCCAAACACTACTACATATTGATTATGAAAAAGTTCAGGTCCTTCATCTGGAATGGGAGGAAGGCGAGACTCTCCACTACACTCCTCACTAAGCCTAGACATGCTGGGGGAATAGGCTTACCAAACCCAGAGTTGTATGGGAAGGCCATCCTTATCTCACGAGCATTAGCTTGGCTGAGCACGCCTACATCTTCCACAGTGGTCCAGATGGAGCTGGAAATTCTGAATAGACCAGCTAAAGCACTACTTTTGGGCCAAGAGATGGTTTCTTGAGGCCACATGTCTCGATACCCAATTATCAGAGCCACATTGGAAGCATGGAAGTGGTTATCCTCCACACACTGTTCCATCCCATTCCCTTCGCCCACACTGACAGTAGCAGATGTACTGAACACAGCCCCCTCTACATTAAGGGAAGCTTCCTCAACAAGGCTGATGTCTTCTACTGCTCCTTTAATTTCCTTGGTGCTTCCTTCTGGAATATGGATGGATTCAAAAGACACAAACACCCTGCTTAACCCTCATCCACGAGATTTCATTGCAATCGCTTACCTCAGGGCCTTCCTAAAACTGCATATTAAAGTGGGGGATCTCCTTTGTCCCTTAGTTTGGATGGAGGCTCTGATTGCTCTACAAACACTACCCAGAAAACTTACTTCTCGAATATATAGCAAACTGCGGCTACCTCCCATGCTGGCCAAACCATCCTTTGTCAGATTTGGAAATCACAGTTCCATTTGATTCTCTACCTAAATTTCTCGATACCCCCCACGGTGCCTGCCGCTGTGTCAGAATTCAGGAAAATAGTTACAAAATCCTTACAAGATGGTACAATACACCTGATAAGATAGCGAGATTTGCTAGAGCGGCTTCTGACATGTGCTGGAGGTGCCTTGGAGAGAGAGGAACCTTCCTCCATATCTGGTGGACGTGCCCCCTCATCCAGGGATGGTGGTGCGAAGTCTTTTCTATCGCAAACAGAGTTTGTGGCACAATGATCCAGCCTTCTCCGCAAATTGCTCTCCTCTCATTCTCGCAAGAAAAGGGGACTGCAAAACTACCATTTGTATTCACGCAGATGATATTGGCGGCTCGACTTCAACTCCCTAAGTTATGGCTTCAACCCACTGTCCCTACCTTGGAACATTGGACTCAAAAAATTGACCAGATCTACAGGTTTGAGGAACTATCGTCCTGGGAATCTCGTACACATTTGTCTTTCCTCAAAAAATGGTCACTATGGGCTAAATATAGATCCCCTAAATCTTAGCTTTCCGCTTGGTACCTAATCTAACAGTTATACTTTTGTAACTATTGAACATCAACATTCACCACGCCATAATTGCCTCTAGGGTAACCTTACATCCCAAATAATAGATGAAAATACTTCTCGGTTTGGCCTTACGGCCTTTTCTAGGCAGCCGTCTTTTCAACCTCATGAATGTCTCACCTATTGGAAATTCTTCTCAAAGTGCCAGTGATTGTCGCGTACCTTTAAGTATGTATTGTGCATTGTATTGGCATTTTATCCAAATCCATACCTAATCTGTACTTATTAATATAATGGCGGGGCCTGCGAGCCTACACCTTGATACCTTGTTATTTCCTGTTACACTGTGAAATTTACAATAAAAACGTAAATAAAAAAAATAAAAATAAAAAAGAATTACTCCTGACCGTTGTGCACGTCTGATCTGCAACTACAGGAAACGTTTGGTGGAAGTTATTGCTGCCAAAGGAGGGTCAACCAGTTATTAAATCCAAGGGTTCACATACTTTTTCCACCTGCACTGTGAATGCTTACATGGTGTGTTCAATAATAACATGGTAACATTTAACTCTTTGTGTGTTATTAGTTAAGCAGACTGTGATTGTCTATTGCTGTGACTTAGATGAAGATCAGATCACATTTTATGGCCAATTTGTGCAGAAATCCATATCATTCCAAAGGGTTCACATACTTTTTCTTGCAACTGTAATAACAATTCTGGAGCATCTGTTCTTATGGCTCTGTGTTGTGCCATTCATGTGTTATTTCTACTAGAAGTTATGAATGAATTGCTAGCAGCCTGTAGTACGCGTTCTGAGAGGTGGAAACCAGTGTGTGTGTGTGTGTGGGGGGGGGGGGGGGGGGGGGTCCCTGCACAGTTTGATTCTATCCACTTAGTGCTGCCATTGTCAGTCTGTGCAGGTACTCGTTACCACCCCTCTGTACCCTTACTGCAAACTGCTAGTAGTTTTCCTTTTGTTTTGCAAAGGAGAATATCTTTCATGCCTCTTTGTAAAAAACAAAAAACAAAAAATAAAATAAAAATGATGTGCACACTAGTGTTGAGTGAGCAAGCTCGGCCGAATACCCGTTTGGCTCGAGCATCGCTATGCTCGGCACATGGCGGTCCTCGGCCGAGTACCACATGAGCTCGAGCGCCATGCTCGAGTCTCCTTCCCACAAGTTTCGTGGCTGCTAAGCAGCCAATAAACGTGCAGGTAAGTACTGCCATCACTGCAATGCCAGTAGTCATGTTGGCTACTGGCCTTACAGTGATTGGCTGGCCGGAACACATCATCAGGTTTTATATAGCACCCGATGACGCGGGTTCAATTCATTGTGAGTCAGGGAGCGCTGCGTTTAGGAAGGGACAGACAGTGTAGGGAGATTGTGATCGCAATATATTCAATTTTAAAAGATTTAAAAGACCTAAAAGTCATTTTAAGGACCATTGTGTGTGGTGGCAGCAATTTCATCTAGCAAAGTAGTCTTCAATTTTTTTTTCATACTTTGTGATTCTTTTTCTATAGAGGGTGTCTGCAGTGACTTGTGACATCTGTTCAGCAATACCTTCTGTGTGTCAGGGGCAGAGATAGGAAGAATATTATTGAAAACAATTATATTTTTTCCATAATTTATCCATAATTTTCCTATAAACGGTCCCTGCAGTGAATTGTCACATCTGTGCTGCAATAATGTGTGTGTGTCGGGGCCAGATATTGGGAAAAATATTATCGAAAACAATTATATTTTTTCCATAATTTATACACATTTTTCCTATAAACGGTCCCTGCAGTGAATTGTCACATCTGTGCTGCAATAGCGTGTGTGTCAGGCCTAGAAATTGGGAAAAATATTAGTGACAACAAATATATTTTTCCCATAATTTATCCATAATTTTATTATAAACGGTCCCTGCAGTGAATTGTCACATCTGTGCTGCAATAGCGTGTGTGTCAGGCCCAGATATTGGGAAAAATATTAGTGGCAACAATTATATTTTTTCCATAATTTATCCCAAATTTTCCTATAAACGGTCCTTGCAGTGAATTGTCACATCGGAGCTGCAATAGCATCTGTGTGTGTCAGGCCTAGATATTGGCTACTGGCATTACAGTGATTGGCTGGCCGGAACATGTCATCAGGTGCTATATAACACCCGATGAAGCGGGTTCGGCTCATTGTGAGTCAGGGAGAGCTGACCCTCTAAAAGATTGTAGGTGAGGGCCTGCAGGTGAGATGACCTTGTAAAAGATTGTAGGTGAGAGCCTGCAGGTGACCTGACTCTGTAAAACATTATATGTGAGGGCCTGCAGATGAGCTGATACTGTAAAACATTATATGTGAGGGTCTGCAGGTTAGCTGATCCTTTAAAAAAATTATATGCGAGGGCCTGTAGGTGAGCTGACCCTTTAAAAGATTTTTGGTGAGGGCCTGCAGGTGAGCTGACCATATGAAATATTTTTGGTGAGGGCCTGCAGGTGAGCTGAACATGTAAAGCATTATATGCGAGGGCCTGCAGGTGAGCTGATTATGTAAAACTTTATATGCGAGGGCCTGCAAGTGAGCTGACCCAGTAAACGATTGTAGGGAGAGCCTGGAGGTGAGCTGACCCTGTAAAAGATTGTTGGGTGAGGGCCTGCAGGTGAGCTGACCCTGTAAAACATTATATGCAAGGGCCTGCAGGTGACCTGACCCTGTAAAACATTATATCTGAGGGTCTGCAGGTGAGCTGACCCTATAAAACATTATATGCGAGGGCCTACAGATGAGCTGATCCTATAAAACATTATATGCGAGGGCCTGCATGTGAGCTGACCCTGTAAAATATTTTTGATGAGGGCCTGCAGGTGAGCTGACCATGTAAACCATAATATGCAAGGGCCTGCAGGTGAGCTAACCCTATAATACATTATATATGAAGGCCTGCAAGTGAGCTGACCCTGTAAATGATTGTAGGTGAGAGCCTGCAGGTGAGCTTACCCTGTAAAAGATTGTAGGTGAGGGCCTGCAGGTGAGCTGAAACTGTAAAACATTATATGCAAGGGCCTTCAGGTGAGCTGACCCTATAAAAGATTTTTGGTGAGGGCCTGTAGGTGAGCGGACCATGTAAAAGATTTTTGGCGAGGGACGGTGCTGGTGAGCGGACCCTGTAAAACATTATATGCGAGGGCCTGTAGGTCAGCTGATCCTCTAAAACATTATTTGTGAATGCCTGCAAGTGAGCTGACCCTGTAAATGATTGTAGGTGAGAGCCTGTAGTTGATCTTATGTGTGCAACAGACTATTGTGGGGAAGCAGGAATATTGTAGATTTTAGAATCAGATGGGCGCAGTGAGTCTCCACAGTAGAGATACATGAGCAACTAAACACAAAGTTGCTGAAAGAGACAAAAAGTTGCTGAAAGAGCTGGAGGGAATTGGGCAAGCCCTGAGAATATTATCAGGAGCTATCCTACCCAGTTTGTGTACACGGAGTAGAGGTACACATAATCTGTATATCAGTTCTCACCGCTCATCTTGAGGATTTTTAATATAATTTAGAGTGTTCAAATAACAATTTTAAATAGTAACAATAAAAGTATAAGTTTTATGAATAAAATTTAGTCAGTAGGTGATTCAAGCCACGCTGTGGTCTCATGACCCTTGAAATAAATGTAGTTGATCTTACTCTCTGAAAGATTGTAGGTGAGGGCTTGCAGGTGAGCTGACCCTATGTTATCTTGCCGAGCTCCAAAGTTACCACCAAGTTACGGACATTATCAGACACAACCATGCCTGGTTCTAGGTTGAGTGGAGAGAGCCACAGCTCAGTCTGGTCTCTTATCCCCTGCCATAGCTCTGTGGCATTGTGCTATTTGTCCCCTAAGCATATCAGCTTCAGCACGGCCTGTTGCCGCTTCCCCACTGCAGTGCTACACTGCTTCCAGCTACCGACTGATGGCTGACTGGTGCTGCACTAGTGATGAACGAGCATGCTCGGCCGAATACCTGTTCGGCTCGAGTATCGCTATTCTCGGCACATGGCTGTACTCGGCCGAGGACATGTGCTCAAGCGTCATGCTCGAGTCTCCTTCCCGCAAGTTTTGCGGCTGCTTAGTAGCCAATAAACATGCAGGTAAGTACTGCCATCACTGTAATGCCAGTAGTCATGTTGGCTACTGGCATTACAGTGATTGGCTGACCGGAACGCATCATTGGGTGCTATATAGCACCCGATCACGCAGTTTGGCTCATTGCAAGTCAGGGAGAGCTGCGGTTAGGAAGGGACAGATAGTGTAAGGAGATTGTGATCGCAATATATTCCAGTAAATAATGTTTCAAAGACCCAAAAGCCCTTTTATGGACTATTGTGTGTGGTGGCAGCAATTTAATTGTGCAAAGTAGTACTCGATTTTTTTTCTTTTATTGTACTTTGCGAAATAGTGATTCTTTTGCTATATAAAAGGTGTCTGTAGTGACTTGTGACATTTGTGCAGCAATACCTTCTGTGTGTCTGTGGCAGAGATAGGAAGAATATTAGTGAAAACACATTTTTTTTCCCCATAATCTATCCACATTTTTGCTGTCAATGGTGTAATACGTGAATTGTGTGATCTCTATTTCAATACCCTGTGTGGTTGCCAGGCCATATAGGGAAAAAATTAAAATACTGAAAACTACTTTTTCCCCATAATCTGTCCAGATTTTCACTGTCAACGGTGTAATCCATGAATTGTGTGATCTGTGCTTCAATATCGGGTGAGCTAACCCTCAAAACATTTTTTAGAATGGCCTTCTGATCAGCTGACCCTTTAAAACATCATTTGCGAGTGCCTTACGGTCAGCTGACCCTCTAAAACATCCTTTGTGAGTGCCTTCCCGTCAGCTGATCCTAAAAAACATTATTTGCGAGTAACTTCCGGTCAGCTGACCCTAAAAACCATTATATATGAGGGCCTGCAGGTGAGCTGATCCTCTAAAACATTTTATGTGAGGGCCTGCAGGTGAGCTGACCCTAAAAACCATTATATGTGAGGGCCTGCAGGTGAGCTGACCCTGAAAAACATTATGAGCAAGGGCAGCCTAAAAAGCAAGTTGATATTATGGAGGAGGAGAAGGACGAGAAAAGGAAGATTGTACCATATAACCTTTGTTGTGGTGGCAGAGGTGCATGTGAATACAGTGTATTGAGTACATTATAATCAACACATTTAAAGTGCCTTTATGTTCAGCCGCTTTCCTCTGGTGGAGTCGAGAAGTCAGGGGCAATTCAGGCCTTGTTCATTTTTATAAGAGTCGACCTGACAGCATTTTAAGTTGACAGACGGATGCGCTTATCAGTTATTATGCCCCCAGCAGCAACAAATACCCGCACTGACAAAACGCTGGCTGCAGGGCAAGCCGGCACCTATGAGGTGTAGAGTGCCAGTTTGTGTCACTTGTCCAGTTTGGACAACCAATAGTTGTAAGGCACAGCGGGATCACTGAGGACGCTGAAACGGTCTGCTATGTACTCCATCACCATCTTCAAAAAATGTTCCCCACTTGTGACATTAAGGCCACGCATCAGGGTGAGGGTGCTGGTGATGCGTCATGAAACTTTCCCAGGCCTTAAAAAATGTTATCCTGCCTCGGTTGGAACTGCTGTGTGTTCCCCTCATCTCCCTTCCTGGGCTGTAAAGGAACTATGTACTCTGCCGTCAGCGTTTTCAGTTTTAAATTTTTCCGCATTGACATTCTGTTCTATTATTAATATGGTTTGTGGTTGTATTATTGTTGGTATTATTATTGTTATTATGGTTTATGATTGTAAAATATGTTATGGTTATTTGGTTATTTATGAATTAATTAACAAGCCATGCCATTGGTTTACCTCCACTCTCGTGTGTTATGTTTTTATTTATATTAATGTATAAGTTTGGGATGTTTGTTGTGCATGGGACATATATGCTGTATGATTGCAATGTGTGTGAGCTTGCCGAGCTCCAAATCTGCCAACAAGTTACGTCCATTATCAGACACAACAACCAACCATGACTGGTTGTAAGTTGAGTGGCGAGAGCCACAGCTCAGTCTGGTCCCTTATACCCTGCCATAGATCTGCGGCGGTGTGCTGTTATTCACCTAAGCAAATGAGTTTCTGCATGGCCTGTTGCCGATTCCCCACTGCCATGCTACACTGCTTCCAGCTACTGACTGATGGCTGACTGGTGCTGCAAGATGAGTGTGGCGAAACCAACCTCGCCATGGTGTTTTGGAGGGGGCTGTTTGCCAGCCTCCTGCCCTGGAATCATGGTCCCTTAAGTTATTGGGTCTTAAGGCACTTGGGACTGAGCCCTCTGTCCCTGGATTGCATCATTTGCCTTACTTGCTTGGATTTTACTATTCCCATGGTGAGAACAATGGATGAAGCACATGGTGAAAACAATAGATAGCGGCCATTTTAACTCACAGACACTGTTCTGACTTTCCCACACGGGGCTATCTTGCCTGTATTTGGTGCACAGAGACATCATTCAGTAGTTTGAAACTACCAAACAGGGGACACATTTATTAGTGACTATTTTCTGTATAACTTGTATATTTTCGGTGTAAATGGCATAAAACTGTATCTTCCAAACTACTGAACGGATGTGGGTGAATTTTGGATATGTGGTTCACCCAGATCCCCCAGTTCTGAGGATATGTTGGTTATGGGGTTATTGCATGTTTTGGGGTTCCTGTAATATGTTTTATAAAACTGTATTTCTCTGCCTTTGATAATTATATTCGCCAGTGTGTTCAATAATAATCACCGGCAGAGGGGAGGATTTTGTGTGGGTGTGTTTCTATTGTATTATTGTGTGTTTAAATGGTGATGTCTGTCCTATTGTCTCCACATGTGTATTCGCGATTTCCTTTTGTCCTGAGAGATAATTGGATTACTTCTCGGTTGTCTCTGGGACAGAGAGGAGGAAACCATGATGCATTGTGGGGATGTGTTGTATCTGTCCTGTATATGCAACAACTGTAATAAAAACCAGGCTGGGTGTGCCAGCACGTCAGACCACTGCTGACCCTCAACACGGAGCCTTGTCTCGTTATTGGGGGGATTCCCTGTATGCTGTTGGAGACTGATTGCCAGGAGTGTAAGCTGATTGTATGCTTTTCCTGTTCGGCTTCTAGCAGCTATTCGCGAGGTTCCAGTTTGGAGTGCTATTTTGTATCCAGTTCAGGAGTTTGGTGTTCTGCAGTAGCTGTGCCTGTCTCTCAGAAAGGGGCATATCGCCTAAACGGATTTGAACCCCTTGTCTGCTGAAACGGTCGGTTACAATTGGTGGCAAGCAGCGGGATCGTTCCTACAGCCAGAAGGACAGCAGTGGAGTACAGATACTCTGTTGAGGAATTTGACCGTATGATGTGGTTGCGGCTGAACTTCTTCGGACCCAATCCAGCTGAGAAATCTGTGAAGTTCGTGAGGAGTCTAGTGTTCAAGATCCTACTATACCGGGCAGAAGGTGACGGTCAGCTGCCACGTTGGGTGCACCTCCATCGGAAGTTACAGTTGCGGGACAGAGGGAGCCCAGTC
Source organism: Bufo gargarizans (assembly GCF_014858855.1). Classification (NCBI taxonomy): domain Eukaryota; kingdom Metazoa; phylum Chordata; class Amphibia; order Anura; family Bufonidae; genus Bufo; species Bufo gargarizans. The sequence goes on from NC_058080.1 coordinate 31,068,482, forward strand.
TCCATTCCCCAGCGGCAGTGTGAATTGCAGGGAATTGGGAGCCCGGTCTCCATTCCCCAGCGGCAGTGGGAAGTGCAGAGAGAGGAGAGCAGCGTCCTCCCTCCTCAGCGGCAGGCTGAGTTACAGGGGGCAGAGGTAGTTGTTCCTGCCCCCCAGCAGCAGAGTGATATGCCGGGAAGGCAGTGTGAAATGCAGGGAGAGGAGAGCAACGTCCTCCCTCCCCAGCGGCAGGCTGAGTTACAGGGGGCAGAGGTAGTTGTTCCTGCCCCCCAGCAGCAGCATGATTTTTGGGGAATTGGGAGCCCAGTCTCCATTCCCCAGCGGCAGGCTGAGTTACAGGGGGCAGAGACAGTCGGTCCTGTCCCCCAGCAACAGGGCTGTTTAGCCAAAGAGGAGACAGTTGGTCTCCCCCTCAAACAACCAGATTTCTAGCCATCTCTGCAGGGATACCAGGAGGAGGAGGTAAGTGAGCCCTCCCCTTCCCAGCTACTTCCCAACCGAGTTCTGGGGGCAGGGGATGAGCCTGCAATACCCACTGATCCCTTCCCAATGGAAGAGCTGGCATCAGGGCAGAGCGCAGTCTGCCTCTGCCCTCCCCTATCCTCTTGTCCAGAGACTGACTTCCCACAGGCATACCCAGCGGAAGAGCTGGCATCTGGGCAGAGCGCAGTCGGCCTCTGCCCACCAAGTGCCTACAGCTCCAAGCTGGAGAACCACAAAGCAAGGAGTAGCAGATGCACACTCAACAGCTGGGGACATACAGAACAGAGCCAGGCCCCAAGATTCAACAGGTCCAGTATTGGGTTGTGGTTTGACTGCCAGACTAACTCAGGTACTGACCGTGAGGTCAGGTATCTGGTTAGTCTTCCCTGGGAGGGGGAGATGTGTGGCGAAACCAACCTCGCCACGGTGTTTTGGAGGGGGCTGTTTGCCAGCCTCCTGCCCTGGGATTATGGTCCCTTAAGTGATTGGGTCTTAAGGCACTTGGGACTGAGCCCTCTGTCCCTGAATTGCATCATTTGCCTTACTTGCTTGGATTTTACTATTCCCATGGTGAGAACAATGGATCAAGCACATGGTGAGAACAATAGATAGCGGCCATTTTAACTCACAGACACTGTTCTGACTTTTCAACACGGTGCTATCTTGCCTGTATTTGGTGCACAGAGACATCATTCAGTAGTTTGAAACTACCAAACATTTATTAGTGACTATTTTCTGTATAACTTGTATATTTTCGGTGTAAATGGCATAAAACTGTATCTTCCAAACTACTGAACGGATGTGGGTGAATTTTGGATATTTGGTTCACCCAGACCCCTCAGTTCCGAGGATATGTTGGTTATGGGGTTATTGCATGTTTTGGGGTTCCTGTGATATGTTTTATAAAACTGTATTTCTCTGCCTTTGATAATTATATTTGCCATTGTGTTCAATAATAATCACCGGCAGAGGGGAGGATTTTGTGTGGGTGTGTTTCTATTGTCCCATTGTGTGTTTAAATGGTGATGTCTGTCCTGTTGTCTCCACATGTGTATTGGCGACTTCCCTTTGTCCTGAGAGATAATTGGATTACTTCTCGGTTGTCTCTGGGACAGAGAGGAGGAAACCATGATGCATTGTGGAGATGTGTTGTATCTGTCCTGTATTTGCAACAACTGTAATAAAAACCAGGCTGGGTGTGCCAGCACTTCAGACCACTGCTTGACCCTCAACACGGAGCCTTGTATCGTTATTGGGGGGATTACCTGTATGCTGTTAGAGACTGATTGCCAGGAGTGTAAGCTGATCGTATGCTTTTCCTGTTCGTCTGCTAGCAGCTATTCGCGAGGTTCCAGTTTGGAGTGCTATTTTGTATCCAGTTCGGGAGTTTGGTGTTCTGAAGTAGCTGTGCCTGTCTCTCAGAAAGGGGCATATCGCCTAAACGGATTTTAAACCGTTGTCTGCTGAAACGGTCCGTTACAATGAGAATTCAGAGGTGGAAGTGGAGTACGAGTAGGAGAAGGGGGGTTTTCTGCAACTAATGTAGGTGGTGGTGAAAAATCTGATGGAATGGGGGCCCTTAATCCTTAGCATTGGTAGCACCTGTGCCATCCCTGGGTACGACTCGCTACCGGCCTCCCCAAGGTTCACCAAGTGTGCCGTCACGTGGCGGCTGTGTACTGAGTAACAAGGGACTGCCGCCGCCATGAGGCTGATGAAAGCCTCAGTGTCCACAGGTCTAAATGGCAACATTTCCAGGTCCAGCAATTTTTAAAGTGGATTTAGTGCCATGACATGTAGGTGGGTGGCTGGGTATTTGCATTTAGGTTCAAAGGCCTATGTTAAAGACATCTGTGTGCGAGCCTATTTGGTGTGGCCCACCTTCTGTGCAAATGTGGTACAACTTGTTAAAGTTTAAGCACTGAATCAAAGGAAGTGGCGCACATCAATTAAAGAAGCATTTCAGAAATTTGATTCCCTGTCACCTATGCAGAGCAGGGGTTTATTCACGTGAAAAATTTTATAATGTCCGGATCCAGTATCGTGGCCACCCAGTAATCAGCACAAGATAGAATGTGGGCAACTCGGCGGTCGTTGCGGAGACACTGCAGCATGTAATTGTTCATGTGTGCCAGGCTGCCCAGAGGCAACGTAAAGCTGTCCTCTGTGGGAAGTGTATAGTCTGAGTCCTCTGTATCCCCCCAGCCACGCACCAGTGATAGACATGAGCTAATCTGGGTGCCACCCTGCTGTGAACATGGTTCCTCCTCATCCCTCTCCTCCTCCTTATCCTCCACCATGTAATCCTCCAGAACTGTGCCCTGGCTGGACAATTGTGTACCTGGCGTTTGTGGGTGCAGGAACCCACCTTCAGAGCCACTTGGGAATGACTGTCCGGAAACCCTACGAAATGATCCCTCTTCCTCCTCCTCCTCCTGTGCCACATCCTCTTCCATTATCGCCAGCAGCGTTTTTTCAAGAAGTGGGATAGCTACGCTGAAAACAGCATTATCGGCACTGGCCATGTTGGTGGAGTACTCAAAACAGCACAACAAGCAACACAGGTCTTGCATGGAGGCCCAGTCATTGGTGGTGAAGTGGTGCTGTTCCGCAGAGCGACTCACCCGTGCGTGCTGCAGCTGAAACTCCACTATTGCCTGCTGCTGCTCGCACAGTCTGTCCAGCATGTGCAAGGTGGAGTTCCACCTGGTGGGCATGTTTCATATGAGGCGGTGAGTGGGAAGGCCGAAGTTACGCTGCAGCACTGACAGGCTAGCAGCAGGGTGAGAACGCCGAAAGCGCGCACAGACGGCCAGCACTTTATGCAGCAGCTCTGACATGTCGGGGTAATTTTTAAGAAACCTCTGCACCACCAAATTCAGCACATGCGCAGACAAGGGATGTGCGTCAAACCGGCTAGTCCTAGAGCTGCTACGAGATTTTGCCCATTATCGCACACAACCAGGCCGGGCTTAAGGCTCACTGGCACCAACCACTCATCGGTCTGTTGTTCAAGGCCGGTCCATAGCTCCTGCGCGGTGTGGGGTTTGTCCCCCAAACAAATATGTTTTAAATCTGCCTGCTGTCGTTTACCCCTGGCTGTGCTGAAGTTGGTGGTGAAGGTGTTACGTTGACCAGATGAGGAGCTGGTAGAGGATGAGGAAGCAGAGTAGGAGGAGAAAGCAACAGGAGGCAAACTAAAGCACCCTGCAATCCTCGGTGGTGGAAGGACATGCGCCAATCTGTTATCCGCCTCAGGCCCAGCCGCCACTGCATTTACCCAGTGTGCTGTTATGGAGATATAACGTCCCTGACCAAACTTACTGGTCCACGTATTCATAGTCAGGTGCACCTTGCCACAGATGGTGTTGTGCAGTGCACACCAAATTTTGTCCCCTACTTGGTTGTGCAGGGAAGGGATGGCACGCCTGGAAAAGTAGTTGCGGCTGGGCACGACGTACTGTGGGACAGCCACCGCCATAAGGCCTTTAAAACTATCCGTCTCCACCAGACGGAATGACAGCATTTGAAAGGCCAGTAATTTAGAAATGCTGGCATTCAGGGCTAGTGATCGTGGGTGGGTAGGGGGATACTTCCTCTTCCTCTAAAGCATTTGGGAGATGGAGAGCTGAACGCTTCCTTGGGACATTGTGGAGATGCTTGGTGACCCAGGTGTTGGTGTTGCTGGAAGATCCTCTGTTTGCGGGGTGGCAGGTGGCACTGTAACTCCAGAGGTAGATGAAGAGGCCGATACTGCAGCAGAAGAGGAAGCAGGAGGAGCCAGAGACCTTTCTTGGTTTTTGAGGTGTCTACTCCATTGCAGCTTGTGCTTTGCACTTAGTTGCCTGGTCATGCAGGTTGTGCTCAGGTTGAGAACGTTTATGCCTCGCTTAAGGCTCTGATTGCACAGCGTGCAAACCACTTGTGTCTTGATGTCAGCACAATGTCTGAAGAACTGCCACGCCAGGAAACTCCTTGGAGCTGGCTTTGGTGTGCTCGGTCCCTTGCTGCGGTAGGCAGTAGGAGGCGTACTGTCTAGAGGACGGCAGCTCCTCTTTTACACTCTGGTCCCTCTTCTGCTGTGCTGGTGGCTCTGTGCGACCACCGCCTCCTCCTCCTCTGAACTACATAGGTCACTCGCATGACCTTGATTCCATGTGGGGTCGAGGACCTCATCGTCCTCCACATCATCTTCCACCCAGTCTTCACCCCTGCCCTTCTTGTCGGTCTGCACACTTTCGAAAGCCACAGCAGTTGGCACCTGTGTTTTGTCATCACTAGAGTTAAGCGAACACCTGGATGTTCGGGTTCGAGAGGTTCGGCCGAACTTCCCGGAAATGTTCGGGTTCGGGATCCGAACCCGACCCGAATTTCGTCCCGAGCCCGAACCCCATTGAAGTCAATGGGGACCCGAACTTTACGGCACTAAAAAGGCTGTAAAACAGCCCAGGAAAGAGCTAGAGGGCTGCAAAAGGCAGCAACATGTAAGTAAATCCCCTGCAAACTAATGTGGATAAGGAAATGAATTAAAATTAAAATAAAATAAATAAAAATTAACCAATATCAATTGGAGAGAGGTCCCATTGCAGAGAATCTGGCTTCACGTCACCCACCACTGTAACAGTCCATTGTCATACAGGGAGTGCAGAATTATTAGGCAAGTTGTATTTTTGAGGATTAATTTTATTATTGAACAACCACCATGCTCTCAATGAACCCAAAAAACTCATTAATATCAAAGCTGAATATTTTTGGAAGTAGTTTTTAGTTTGTTTTTAGTTTTAGCTATTTTAGGGGGTTATCTGTGTGTGCAGGTGACTATTACTGTACATAATTATTAGGCAACTTAACAAAAAACAAATATATACCCATTTCAATTATTTATTTTTACCAGTGAAACCAATATAACATCTCAACATTCACAAATATACATTTCTGACATTCAAAAACAAAACAAAAACAAATCAGTGACCAATATAGCCACCTTTCTTTGCAAGGACACTCAAAAGCCTGCCATCCATGGATTCTGTCAGTGTTTTGATCTGTTCACCATCAACATTGCGTGCAGCAGCAACCACAGCCTCCCAGACACTGTTCAGAGAGGTGCACTGTTTTCCCTCCTTGTAAATCTCACATTTGATGATGGACCACAGGTTCTCAATGGGGTTCAGATCAGGTGAACAAGGAGGCCATGTCATTAGATTTTCTTCTTTTATACCCTTTCTTGCCAGCCACGCTGTGGAGTACTTGGACGCGTGTGATGGAGCATTGTCCTGCATGAAAATCATGTTTTTCTTGAAGGATGCAGACTTCTTCCTGTACCACTGCTTGAAGAAGGTGTCTGCCAGAAACTGGCAGTAGGACTGGGAGTTGAGCTTGACTCCATCCTCAACCCGAAAAGGCCCCACAAGCTCATCTTTGATGATACCAGCCCAAACCAGTACTCCACCTCCACCTTGCTGGCGTCTGAGTCGGACTGGAGCTCTCTGCCCTTTACCAATCCAGCCACGGGCCCATCCATCTGGCCCATAAAGACTCACTCTCATTTCATCAGTCCATAAAACCTTAGAAAAATCAGTCTTGAGATATTTCTTGGCCCAGTCTTGACGTTTCAGCTTGTGTGTCTTGTTCAGTGGTGGTCGTCTTTCAGCCTTTCTTACCTTGGCCATGTCTCTGAGTATTGCACACCTTGTGCTTTTGGGCATTCTAGTGATGTTGCAGCTCTGAAATATGGCCAAACTGGTGGCAAGTGACATCTTGGCAGCTGCACGCTTGACTTTTCTCAGTTCATGGGCAGTTATTTTGCGCCTTGGTTTTTCCACACACTTCTTGCAACCCTGTTGACTATTTTGAATGAAACGCTTGATTGTTCGATGATCACGCTTCAGAAGCTTTGCAATTTTAGGAGTGCTGCATCCCTCTGCAGAATATCTCACTATTTTTGACTTTTCTGAGCCTGTCAAGTCCTTCTTTTGACCCATTTTGCCAAAGGAAAGGAAGTTGCCTAATAATTATGCACACCTGATATAGGGTGTTGATGTCATTAGACCACACCCCTTCTCATTACAGAGATGCACATCACCTAATATGCTTAATTGGTAGTAGGCTTTCGAGCCTTTACAGCTTGGAGTAAGACAACATGCATAAAGAGGATGATGTGGTCAAAATTCTCATTTGCCTAATAATTCTGCACTCCCTGTATATTTAGGCCCAGCACCCAGGCAGAGGAGAGAGGTCCTATAACAGAGAATCTGGCTTCATGTCAGCAGAGAATCAGTCTGCATGTCATAGCAGAGAATCAGGCTTCACATCAGCCACCACTGTAATAGTCCATTGTCATATATTTAGGCCCAGCACCCAGGCAGAGGAGAGAGGTCCCGTAACAGAGAATCTGACTTCATGTCAGCAGAGAATTAGTCTGCATGTCATAGCAGAGAATCAGGCTTCACGTCAGCCACCACTGCAACAGTCCATTGTCATATATTTAGGCCCCGGCACCCAGACAGAGGAGAGGTTCATTCAACTTTGGGTAGCCTCGCAATATAATGGTAAAATGAAAATAAAAATAGGATTGAATGAGGAAGTGCCCTGGAGTAAAATAATATATGGTTAAGGGGAGGTAGTTTATGTCTAATCTGCACAAGGGATGGACAGGTCCTGTGGGATCCATGCCTGGTTCATTTTTATGAACGTCAGCTCGTCCACATTGGCTGTAGACAGGCGGCTGCGTTTGTCTGTAATGACGCCCCCTGCCGTGCTGAATACACGTTCAGACAAAACGCTGGCCGCCGGGCAGGCCAGCACCTCCAAGGCATAAAAGGCTAGCTCTTGCCACGTGGACAATTTAGAGACCCAGAAGTTGAATGGGGCCGAACCATCAGTCAGTACGTGGAGGGGTGTGCACACGTACTGTTCCACCATGTTAGTGAAATGTTGCCTCCTGCTAACACGTTGCGTATCAGGTGGTGGTGCAGTTAGCTGTGGCGTGTTGACAAAAGTTTTCCACATCTCTGCCATGCTCACCCTGCCCTCAGAGGAGCTGGCCGTGACACAGCTGCCTTGGCGACCTCTTGCTCCTCCTCTGCCTTGGCCTTGGGCTTCCACTTGTTCCCCTGTGACATTTGGGAATGCTCTCAGTAGCGCGTCTACCAACGTGCGCTTGTACTCGCGCATCTTCCTATCACGCTCCAGTGCAGGAAGTAAGGTGGGCACATTGTCTTTGTAGCGTGGATCCAGCAGGGTGGCAACCCAGTAGTCCGCACACGTTAAAATGTGGGCAACTCTGCTGTCGTTGCACAGGCACTGCAGCATGTAGTCGCTCATGTGTGCCAGGCTGCCCAGGAGTAAGGGCAAGCTGTCCTCTGTGGGAGGTGCATCGTCATCGTCCTGCGTTTCCCCCCAGCCACGCTCCAGTGATGGGCCCGAGCTGCGTTGGGTGCCACCCCGCTGTGACCATGCTTCATCCTCATCCTCCTCCACCTCCTCCTCGTCCTCCAGTAGTGGGCCCTGGCTGGCCACATTTGTACCTGGCCTCTGCTGTTGCAAAAAACCTCCCTCTGAGCCACTTCGAAGAGACTGGCCTGAAAGTGCTAAAAATGACCCCTCTTCCTCCTCCTCCTCCTCCTGGGCCACCTCCTCTTCCATCATCGCCCTAAGTGTTTTCTCAAGGAGACATAGAAGTGGTATTGTAACGCTGATAACAGCGTCATCACCACTGGCCATGTTGGTGGAGTACTCGAAACAGCGCAACAGGGCACACAGGTCTCTCATGGAGGCCCAGTCATTGGTGGTGAAGTGGTGCTGTTCCGCAGTGCGACTGACCCGTGCGTGCTGCAGCTGAAACTCCACTATGGCCTGCTGATGCTCGCACCGTCTGTCCAGCATGTGCAAGGTGGAGTTCCACCTGGTGGGCACGTCGCATATGAGGCGGTGAGCGGGAAGGCCGAAGTTACGCTGTAGCGCAGACAGGCGAGCAGCGGCAGGATGTGAACGCCGGAAGCGCGAACAGACGGCCCGCACTTTATGCAGCAGCTCTGACATGTCGGGGTAGTTGTGAATGAACTTCTGCACCACCAAATTCAGCACATGCGCCAAGCAAGGGATGTGCGTCAAACCGGCTAGTCCCAGAGCTGCTACGAGATTTCGCCCATTATCGCACACCACCCGGCCGGGCTTGAGGCTCACCGGCAGCAACCACTCGTCGGTCTGTTGTTCTGTACCCCACCACAACTCCTGTGCGGTGTGGGGCCTGTCCCCCAAACATATGAGTTTCAGAATGGCCTGCTGACGTTTACCCCAGGCTGTGCTGAAGTTGGTGGTGAAGGTGTGTGGCTGACTGGATGAGCAGGTGGAAGAAGAGGAGGAGGAAGCTGAGTAGGAGGAGGTGGCAACAGGAGGCAAAGAATGTTGCCCTGCGATCCTTGGCGGCGGAAGGACGTGCGCCAAACAGCTCTCCGCCTGGGGCCCAGCTGCCACTACATTTACCCAGTGTGCAGTTAGGGAGATATAGCGTCCCTGGCCGCGCTTACTGGTCCACGTATCTGTGGTTAGGTGGACCTTGCCACAGATGGCGTTGCGCAGTGCACACTTGATTTTATCGGATACTTGGTTGTGCAGGGAAGGCACGGCTCTCTTGGAGAAGTAGTGCCGGCTGGGAACAACATACTGTGGGACAGCAAGCGACATGAGCTGTTTGAAGCTGTCTGTGTCCACCAGCCTAAATGACAGCATTTCATAGGCCAGTAGTTTAGAAATGCTGGCATTCAGGGCCAGGGATCGAGGGTGGCTAGGTGGGAAATTACGCTTTCTCTCAAATGTTTGTGAGATGGAGAGCTGAACGCTGCCGTGTGACATGGTTGAGATGCTTGTTGACGGAGGTGGTGGTGTTGGTGGTACATCCCCTGTTTGCTGGGCGGCAGGTGCCAACGTTCCTCCAGAGGCGGAGGAAGAGGCCGAGGCGGCAGCAGCAGAAGAGGCCGAGGCGGCAGCAGCAGAAGAGGTAGCAGGGGGAGCCTGAGTGAGTTCCTTGTTTTAAGGTGTTTACTCCACTGCAGTTCATGCTTTGCATGCAGGTGCCTGGTCATGCAGGTTGTGCTAAGGTTCAGAACGTTAATGCCTCGCTTCAGGCTCTGATGGCACAGCGTGCAAACCACTCGGGTCTTGTCGTCAGCACATTGTTTGAAGAAGTGCCATGCCAGGGAACTCCTTGAAGCTGCCTTTGGGGTGCTCGGTCCCAGATGGCGGCGGTCAGTAGCAGGCGGAGTCTCTTGGCGGCGGGTGTTCTGCTTTTGCCCACTGCTCCCTCTTTTGCTACGCTTTTGGCTCGGTCTCACCACTGCCTCTTCCTCCGAACTGTGAAAGTCAGTGGCACGACCTTCATTCCATGTGGGGTCTAGGACCTCATCGTCCCCTGCATCGTCTTCGACCCAGTCTTGATCCCTGACCTCCTGTTCAGTCTGCACACTGCAGAAAGACGCAGCAGTTGGCTCCTGTGTTTCGTCATTATCAGAGACATGCTGAGGTGGTATTCCCATGTCCTCATCATCAGGAAACATAAGTGGTTGTGCGTCAGTGCATTCTATGTCTTCCACCGCTGGGGAAGGGCTAGGTGGATGCCCTTGGGAAACCCTGCCAGCGGAGTCTTCAAACAGCATAAGAGACTGCTGCATAACTTGAGGCTGAGACAGTTTCCCTGGTATGCATGGGGGTGATGTGACAGACTGATGGGGTTGGTTTTCAGGCGCCATCTGTGCGCTTTCTGCAGAAGACTGTGTGGGAGATAATGTGAACGTGCTGGATCCACTGTCGGCCACCCAATTGACTAATGCCTGTACCTGCTCAGGCCTTACCATCCTTAGAACGGCATTGGGCCCCACCAAATATCGCTGTAAATTATGGCGGCTACTGGGACCTGAGGTAGTTGGTACACTAGGACGTGTGGCTGTGGCAGAACGGCCACGTCCTCTCCCAGCACCAGAGGGTCCACTAACACCACCACGACCATGTCCGCGTCCTTTACTAGATGTTTTCCTCATTGTTATCGTTCACCACAACAACAAAAATATTATTTGGCCCAATGTATTGAATTCAAATTCAGGCCTTTTTTTACAGACACCTAACACTATCTGGCTATCTATTTAGGTACCGTATTACACTAATACAGGCACAGCAGTAACGACAGATTTAGCTGACTATAAATTTGAGGCCTATTATTTAGGCGCTGGGTGACAGGTATACGTTTACTGAATTAGACTTGGATATACACAGTAGCGTGTATGTAAAGTTATTGAGAATGACCCTATCTGCACCTTGAATCTTATATACCCTTTTAGGGATACATTTAAAGTAGGCCTGATACAGCAGAAACCACTAATTTAGAGAATTGCTAAATTGGGAATTGTATTTCAACCCAGAACAAAAACTGTGCTTTAAAGGACACTAAATAACTTGCCCAGCCACAGCAATAACCACAGATTTAGCTGACTATAAATTTGAGGCCTATTATTTAGGCGCTGGGTGACAGGTATACGTTTACAGACAGAATTAGACTGGGATATGGCCAAAAAATAACCACACTATTGATGGTTAAATGCACTTGGTGTGACAGCTTCACCCTGATGTAGGATATAGCTAAAAAATAACCACACTATTGAGGGTTAAATGCACTTGGTGACAGGCTCAGCTTGCCCCTGATGTAGTATATGGCCAAAAAATAACCACACTATTGATGGTTAAATGCACTTGGTGTGACAGCTTCACCCTGATGTAGGATATAGCCAAAAAATAACCACACTATTGAGGGTTAAATGTACTTGGTGGCAGCTTGTGCTGGCGCATCACAAGACACAAAATGGCCTCCGATCACCCCAGAAAAAAGTGAATGAAAAACGCTCTGGGCAGCCTAAAAACAGTGAGCAATTGAATAGCAGCAGTTTAATCATCCACAGCTGCAGATCGATCTCTGAATGAAGTCTTTTGGAGGAGTTAATCACTGCCTAATCTCGCCCTAACGTCGCAGCTGCAACCTCTCCCTACACTGATCAGAGCAGAGTGACGTGCGGCACTATGTGACTCCAGCTTAAATAGAGGCTGGGTCACATGGTGCTCTGGCCAATCACAGCCATGCCAATAGTAGGCATGGCTGTGACGGCCTCTTGGGGCAAGTAGTATGACGCTTGTAGATTGGCTGCTTTGCAGCCTTTCAAAAAGCGCCAAGAAAGCGACGAACACCGAACCTGAACCCGGACTTTTACGAAAATGTTCGGGTTCGGGTCCTTGTCACGGACACCCCAAAATTCGGGTTTGCTCATCCCTAGTTAAGAGCATGGCAAGTACTCTGCAAACAAATGTGGATAGGGAAATGACTTTAAATAACATAAAAATAAAAAAATAATAATCTTGATCTAGGAGGACCAGGTCCATATGGAGTAGGAGGTTGAGGAGGCGGTGGATGTGGCGGTGTAGGTGGAAGTGGCGGTGGAGGAGGAGAGGGTAGCCTACACTGCTTTTTGGTTTTAAATATATTTATATATATATATATTTTTTTAAATTAGGGTACACCCCAAAACATTGGGAAATATAAACCTACAGTCGTGCTAAACACACGTTCAGACAATACACTGGCTGCAGGGCAGGCCAGCACCTCCAAGGCGTAAAGGGCAAGCTCAGGCCATGTGCCCAATTTGGAGACCCAGAAGTTGCAGGCGCTGAACCCTGTCAGTTAGTTCGTGTAGGCGTGTGCTGTTCATACTTACTGCCCCACCATGTTGCACGTACCCATGATGTTCACGATCTAATTTGATATCTGCTCTATCAACTTTCGATGTTCTTTTATGCACCTACCATGGTGATCACGGGTGGCAGGGAATCAGGTTTCCATGCCGGAGAGGGTGGGTGAGAAAAAGAGACAAAATTTAAGGGAGATAAATTTATTTAAAAAAAATTGGAATCAAGAAGAAATGTGGGAAAAGCTATTGAGGCGCAAATGTGGGACAAATTGCGGAAGCCCAAATGTGGGCCAAAAGAGTCAAGCGGAATTGTGGGAAAAGCTATTGAGGCGCAAATGTTGGCCAAAAGAGTATAGCGGAAATATAAGACAAAGTATTGAAGCTTAAATGTGGTACAACTTGTTTAAGTTTAAGCATTGAATGAAAGGAGGTGGCGCGCATCAATTAAAGAAGCATTTCCAGGGGGCGGAGCTAGCGCCGGATGAAGATGGTCGCATAGCTCCGTGCTCTGTAAAGAGATTCGTCCCTGACGCCTGCTAACATTAGCTAACAAAGACGGAGATGGTGAAGATCGGGAACGCCAGGCATGTGGACACCCCTGCTCTGCCTAAAACTCAGGTTGCAGGAGGTGAAATGGAGAAATTCCTAAAGAAAGCTGCCGCTACAGTGGCTGCCAGGGAACCTAAGATGGCGCCGACACCGCAGGCTAAAGCTCCGAAGCGCGCCCCTGCACCATCGGGAGGTGAGAGCGACTCGGATGAAGCGCAGGCCAGCTCCGATCTCCCTGTCACAAGGAAATACCTTGATCGTGCCCTGAACAGAATGATGGAACCGTTGCTAGCGGAACTATCGGCCTGCAGGAGCGAAGTGAGGCAAATAGGAGACAGAGTGGAGAGCCTAGAGACGCATCAAGCAGAAATCCTGCACCATCAGTCGGCGGTAACGGACACTTTCCGACGCTGTGCCCTCTATTTGAATGACATCCACTGCTCCCTGGAGGACCAGGAGAACAGGGGGCGCCGGAACAACCTCAGATTCAGGGTATACCTGAGTCGGTCGCTCCAGGAGAGGTCGCAGCGGCCATCATTGACATCAGCAGCTCGCTGCTGGGGACTGATTCTCCACAGGAGATAGTCTTGGAACGGGCACACAGGGCCCTTAGACCCAAGCCTAAGCCGGATGAACCGCCCAGGGACATTATTTGTAAGTACCTGAACTTTCAAGTCAAATCAGCAGTCCTGGAGGCTGCACGTGCACACCCTGATCTAACTTTTGAAGGATCCAAGGTAGAAGTATTTCAGGACTTAGCCCCGTCTACATTAAAGAAACGTAGAGCCCTCAAGCCCTTAACAGACTGGCTGCGCTCCAAAAAGGTGCTCTATCGCTGGTCTTTTCCCTTTGAATTATCCTTCTCATACGCAGGAAAGAGAGTGAACATCTCGTCCTACACAGACCTCGCATCTGCCTTCGAGATCTTAAACGTGCCGCCATTACGGATCGAGAACTGGGAACTTTTCCAAGACCTCGGCGCTTTGCCTGATTTACCTAAAGTGGCCCAATTCGAGATACTGCGCACGCCAAAGTCATCTCGCTCTAAGAAAAGGGGCCATCACCTCACTCCGAGAAGCCTCTCACAAGACCATTAGAGGGATATGTCTGTATACAGTAGTATTGATATAAGTAATCCGTCTCTCTATATTGTCTACCTTATTGCTAAGTTTCCATACTCTCACTCTTAGCGCAATGTCCTCTAGCCCACTTTTTAGCGCTTAATGTTCCTTTAGTTCCTTCCTGCGCTATGATTTGATCACGCCTGTCCGTTGCGTATAATAGGGCGTTAAACGATCTCTTAAACGGTCTACTGACCAAGTTACCCCCACTAGATCTAGATCTTGACATTACATACGATGTCTATGTTTGTACCCTATGTTTGTTCATTATGTTATGTTTTATTCCCCTTTTTTTCCCTTGACTCAAGGTACTCGGCTTCATTGTCAGACAGGATCGTCTATGACTCAAGGGTGACACCTATGGTGCAAGAGATAAGGGTCCACAATGGTTCCGGTGCGTCTCCTGGGGGGAGGCTACCACGGCTCCGAGGTAAACTCGTGCATATAACACACTATGGCTGACATTTCAGTGGCCTCTTACAATGTCAAGGGCTTTCACTCCCCATATAAACGGAGCCAAGTCTTTGCCATTCTGAGAAAAGCCGGGGCGGGGGTGGTGTTTCTCCAGGAGACGCACTTACGCTTCAATCGCTACCCAGACATGAGGTTCTCACACTACTCCAATTGGTATCATTGTGGGAGTAATTCCTCAGCTTCCTGTGGAGTTAGCATAGGGTTTCAGAGGAGAATCCCCTTCAAATTTATAAACCAGAGCTTGGACCCGGAGGCCAGATATATTCTTCTTAAGGGCTCCATAGGGTCACAGGTATATATACCTTTATTAACCTATATGCCCCCAACACTTGTCAATGTCGTTGGTTCTCTGCAATATTCCCCATCATAGAGGCTTTTAAGGAAGGCATAGTTATTGTTGGAGGTGACTTAAACGTCGCTCTTAGCCCCCAACTAGATATCTCCACACATAAATCCTCTCATTCCAAAAACTTCCTAAAAAATATAAGGAATACTCTTTGGGATCTACACCTAGTTGATGCCTGGCGGTCCCTCAACCCAAATATCTCAGACTTCACATTTTTCTCCTCGACACACAAAACATATCACAGATTAGACTACTTATTCATCTCTAAAGAACATTTACATCTGTGCAGAGAAGCATCCATAGGTGCCATTCACATCTCGGACCACTCCCCAATTTATCTCTCAGTTAAGGCCCCCAGATCGACACCTTCGAGTTTCAACTGGCGCTTAAATGAGACGCTACTAGGATTCCAAGATTCGGTAGACCGGATTTCCAAGCAAATCACCGAATATTTTTCCCTTAACAAGGATCCTGAAGTATCGGCTAACACACTCTGGGACGCCCACAAGCCTGTAGTCAGAGGGCAGTTTATTAGCTTGGGCACACACCTCAAGAGAGAGAGAGAAAGAGAAATAGATGACACCCTGAAAAACATTCAACTACACGAGTCCAATCATAAAACTCAACCCTCTGAGGCTCTACTTCAGACGCTATCTGACTATAGGGCAAAACTTAGATCCCTGTTAGCCGCTAGAGCAGCCAAATACCATATGAGCTCACAACACAAATTCTTCGCTCACGGAGATAAGGCCACCAAGTTTGTAATGAACAGAATTAAGGGGAGGAGATCCTCAAACTTTGTTCACCAACTTTCAACAAAGGAGGGGACCCCCATCTTCTTAGTCGAACAGATTGCCGCCCAATTCTGTTCCTTTTACAATGACTTATATAACTTGTCCTCTCCATCAACCCCTGAAGATCGAGCCACTGCGATCTCTTCCTTTTTGGAAACGGCCAAACTCCCTAGGATTAACCCTGACCAGGAATCATGCCTAACAGCCCCTTTCTCCCTAACTGAATTAAAAGATGCAATGAACCAAATGCCGTCAGGGAAAAGCCCAGGCCCGGACGGTCTACCGTTGGCCTACTATAAAACATTCCAGGCAATACTCCTCCCTCACCTCTTAGATGTGTGTAACCAGACTCTTAAGGGGATCCCACTATCAAGAGACATGACAACGGCACATATTACTATTATTCCTAAAGAGGGGAAGGATTCTAGATTGTGCTCTAATTATAGGCCCATCTCCCTCCTAAACATAGACCTCAAGCTCCTGGCCAGGTTGTTAGCCAACAGACTTGCTACCATCCTTCCTCACCTTGTACACGGAGATCAGGTGGGCTTCATCCGTAACAGAGAAGGGAAAGATAATACTTCAAGGGTTATCAATTCCCTCTGCCATGCTAAACGACTTTCCTCTCCTCTGCTTTTACTCAGCACGGATGCTGAAAAAGCATTTGACAGAGTCAACTGGTCATACCTAAGGCTCGTTCTAGCGGGATTTGGCCTACCTGACTCCTACATCAAGGCAGTCTTCTCGATGTATGAGCATGCGACAGCCTCAGTCCTAGTTAATGGCACTATATCACCTTCCTTTGCCATTAGGAACGGGACGCGCCAGGGTTGCCCCCTATCCCCTCTTCTATTCGTCCTGGCTTTGGAGCCTCTCTTGGCGAACATTAGATTGGACCGGGAGATTGGGGGTCTGTGTTTGGGAGGCAGGGAACAAAAGATTGCCGCCTTTGCGGACGATGTTCTTGTAATGACAACTAATCCAAAAACATCCCTTCCTAGACTCCAGACTCACTTTAAGGCATATAGTCTAATGTCCGATTTTAAAATTAACTCCAACAAATCCTTGGTCCTCTGCTTGGGTATCCCCCAATCGACCCGACACCTCTTAATGAAGAACTCCCCATTTAATTGGTCATCCCCTAACATCACGTATCTAGGGATCAAAATTAGTCCAGACATAACGGAGCTTTTCTCCCTTAATTATATTCCCTTGAGGAAGTCTATCATTGATTCTATTGACAGCCTGGCTCGAGCCAACCCAACTCTCTCTTGGTTTTGGCGAAAGAACCTTCTTTCCTCCCTGATGCTTCCCAGACTGACATATTTACAACAAGCTCTCCCCATTCCCGTCCCCAAACATTATTATGTCTCGATAATGAGGAAATTTAGTTCCTTCATCTGGAATGGGAAGAAGGCGAGGCTCTCCCAATCTCTACTTATCAAGCCCAGAGACGCGGGAGGGATGGGCCTACCGAGCCCGGAGCTATATGGGAAGGCTATTCTTCTCTCCCGAGCACTAACTTGGTTGAACCCTCCCCAGCACTCTGCAGTGGCGCAGATAGAAATAGATATACTAAATATACCAGCTAGGGCGCTTCTACTAGGTCAGGAAACCGCCCTTCCCGGCCATACATCTGCATACCCGATCATCCGGGCTACACTGGAAGCATGGAAGTGGCTGTCGCGTACACACTGCTCCATCCCTTTCCCTTCACCCACCTTGACTGTATCAGATGCGCTGAACACGGCCCCCCTAGCGTTAAGGAAGGCCACTTCACCAGGACTGCTGTCCTCTTCGACACCTCTAATATCTTTAGCTCTCCCGAATGGAGAATGGATGGATTCTAGGGACACATATACTCTACTTAATCCTCATCCACGGGATTTCATACAGGTAGCTTACCTCAGGGCTTATTTGAAGCAGCATATCAAGGTAGGGGACCTCTCTCGGCCCTTAGTCTGGCTTGAAGCCTTGTCTGCCTCACATACACTACCCAGAAAGCTTACCTCACGGCTGTACAGCAAACTACGCCAACCCCCCATGCTAGCTAAACCCTCTTTTGTTAAACAGTGGGAATTGGATTTGGGTATCACAATCCCCTTTGAATCTCTGCCCAGACTTCTTGACTCCCCCCATGGCACCTCCCGCTGTGTTAGGATCCGAGAAAACAGCTATAAAATTCTCACAAGGTGGTATAACACTCCGGATAAGACATCAAGATTTGCGGGAACGGGGTCTGACGCTTGCTGGAGATGCCTTGGGGAGAGAGGTACCTTCCTCCATGTCTGGTGGACCTGCCCCCCCCCATACAGAGGTGGTGGAGTGACATCTTCGCTACTGCAAATACGGTTTGTGGAACAACACTCCAGCCCTCCCCACAAGTCGCCCTTCTTTCGCTCCCTCAGGGTTCTGGTAAGGACAATCCCCCATTTGTGTTTAAGCAGATGATCTTAGCGGCCCGCCTTCTGCTTCCCAAATTTTGGCTTCAGACTACGGTCCCAACTTTAGATCAGTGGATGCAGAAAATTGATCAGATCCATAGATTTGAGGAACTATCGTCGTGGGAATCCCGTACACATCTAGTTTTCCTTAAAAAATGGTTATTGTGGGCAACTTTCAGATCAGCCAAACCCTAGGCTCCCCATTGTGTTCCACTAGAGGAATTGACCCTTTAGCTACTCACCATTGATGTCCAAATGACTTTTATGCCTACCTGATTACACGCTCCCCATGCATAGGAGTCAGCTTGTTTTTTTCGAAAGGATCTTCTCTTTTCTCTAGGCTTTAATTTACTGATCCTTTGTTGCCTCACCTAGAGTTAGGATGCTCTTTTGTTAATAGTAGCCGACGGCCCTGTACATTTGCATCTGTATACTATGCCTATGTCGATCCTTACATGTATGTGACATATTTCTACATATGTAAGTCGAGGCCTGCGAGCCTATACCTTGATACTTGTCCCTTTGTTGTATTGTATAACCTACAATAAAATTTGAATTTAAAAAAAAAAAAAAAAAAAAAAAGCATTTCCAAAATTTTATTCCCTGTCACCTATTCAGAGCAGGGGTTTATTCACGCCTAAAATTGTATAATGTCAACCCAAGAATGTAACAGAAAAATTATAGAAATTAATTAACCTGTCTACTTGGTAGAGGAGGGGTCTATGACAGAAAACAATTGTTTATTGTCACCCGAAAATGTAAAATAAAGATGATTGAAATTTATTAAGCTGTCAACTAGGTAGAGGAGGGGTATATTACACCCAAAAATTGCTGAATTTCACCAGAAAATGTAATTGCCAATTTATTTTTATTTTTTTCCGGTCTACTAGGTACAGCAGTAGTACTTCACACCAAAAAATTGCTGAATTTCACCAGAAAATATAACTGACATTTATTTATTTTTGTTAACCGCCCAACTAGGTATAGCAGTGGTACATCACACCCAAAAATTGGTGAATTTCACCATAAGATGTAATAGACAATTTTTTTTTTTTGTTAACCAACCTACTAGGTATAGCAGTGGTACTATACACCCAAAAATTGGTTAATTTCACCAGAAAAAGTTTATGACAATTTTATTTAAATTTTTTTAACCGGCATACTAGGTATAACAGTGGTACTATACACCCAAAAATTGGTGACTTTCACCCAAAAATGTAAATGACAATGTAGTAAAATTATATAAAATAAAACACGTAGAAAAAAGGAGGCGGTAGACGTAGCGGTGTAGGTGGAAGCGGCGGTGGAGGAGGACGAGGTAGCCAACACAGGTTTTTGGTTTTAATTTAATTTTGTAAAATTAAGGTACACTCCAAAAGAGAGTGAAATATCAAAAATACAAACATGAGCAATTGTGCTGCAGTATAACAATGGCTGGTTAGTGCCGGTATACATGTCTATTCTGCACAAGGTACGGACAAGTCCTGAGGAATCCATGCCTGGTTCATTTTAATGAACGTGAGCTTGTCCACATTGGCTGTGGACAGGCGGCTGCGCTTGTCTGTGATGACGCCCCCTGCCGTGCTAAACACACATTCAGATAATACACTGGCTGCAGGGCAGGCCAGCACCTCCAAGGCGTAAAGGGCAAGCTCAGGCCATGTGCCCAATTTGAAGACCCTGAAGTTAAAGGCGGCAGACCCGTCATTCAGTACGTGTAGGCGTGTGCACACATACTGCTCCATCATGTTGGTGAAAAGCTGCCTCCTGCTAAGATGTTCCGTATCAGCTGGTGGTGCTGGTTGTTGTGGCGTGCTGACAAAGCTTTTCCACATTTCGGCCATGCTAACCCTGCCTTCTGAGGAGCTGGCGGTGCCCCAGCTGCATTGGGGACCTCTTCCTTGTCCTCTGCCTTTGCCTTATGCTTCCACTGTGCCCCCGCTGTCAGGTGGGAATGCCACCAGCAGCACGTCTACCAGCGTGCGCTTGTACTCGCGCATCTTACGATCACGCTCCAGTGAGGGAATTAAGGGCGGTACGTTGTCCTTGTAACGTTGATCCAGCAGCGTGGCCACCCAGTAATCTGCACAAGTTAGAATGTGGGCAACTCGGCGGTCGTTGCGGAGACACTGCAGCATGTAATTGCTCATGTGTTCCAGGCTGCCCAGAGGCAACGAAAAGCTGTCCTCTGTGGGAGGTGTATCGTCTGTGTCCTCTGTATCCCCCATCCACGCACCAGTGATGGCCATGAGCTGGTCTGGGTGCCACCCTACTGTGAACATGGTTCCTCCTCCTTCATCTCCTCCTCCTCATCCTCCACCTCCTCATACTCCAGAACTGTGTACTGGCTAGACAGAACATCCCTCAGACTTAACTTAAAGTGCGGGCTGCAGGCCTCGTCGGACTGGCTAGTGTGAGCTGGGAGAGGATGCAGCTGACAGTGACCACCTGGGAACCATGTCCTGAGAGTGGACGTCTCCTTGAGGGGTGGGAGTGTCACGGCCATGCCCATGACCGTGACTCCTTTACCGCATGCGGTTGCCTGCGGTTTTGTATGGGTGTTCAACCACGGGTGAGGGCCGCTGGTGTGTGGCCTCACTTGTGGTTGCCGCGGGCAACTAGTTTTGTATTTAGCAGCAGAGCAGCCTGAGCGTCGCTAGGAAGCTTGCTGTCCTGGCATGCGGTCTCACCTGACTTCCTTTATGTTAGGTGTGTGTGTGGTGTGCACTGTGTTTTATGTATTGTGTGCACTTCCCCTTTATGTGTGTTTTCCCTTCTGTAGTGTTGGAAGGGTTAACTCCCTTCCCCGTGTGTGTGTGTGTGTGTGTAGCACTGGGTGTGTCCAACCCTTGGGTGTGGCCACTTGGGCCCATATAGCCTCTCTCTCTGGCATGGCTCAGTAGGTTGCTTCAGCCTTGCTAGCTGGAGCAGCCTCCTGTGTTTTCTATCTGCCAGTGAGAGCCACCACTGTGGTCATAAGTTTAAGTTAAGTCTGAGGGATGTTCTGTTTATGTTTTCCTGTATAATTCTGTGCAGCCATGTATCTGGGTTCCGGTGTGTGGATGAGTTTTGTGCTGAGTTCTGTTTGTTTATTTGTGGACTTCAGTTTGCCTGCACACGGATCCAGTCAGCAAGGCTGTGGCAGGTGGCTGGAACTAGTGCAGCACCTGCCATATACATAGGCTTTCATTTGTTCCCTTTTCCCAACAGCTTGGCCATTGAGACTCCTGCTCCTCCGTTCCTAGGAGGAGTAGGTCGTCTTACCCAGCTCTTAGCTCAGGGATCTGCGGAGGGTAAGTCAGGGCTCCGAGGTTCCTGCGCATGGGTCCTCCTACCATCAAGGTCGGCCCATGCAGGTTAGGAGTTAGGGTCAGGTTAGGGATGCGTGAGGAGGTGACCTGCTCCCTATCCTGTTCTCATGGCCGAGTAGCCACTACATCACCTGGCAACACACGGCTGAGGGTTTCCCCCATCCTCAGCCGTGACAACTGCCCATTGCAACCCCCCTGAGCTGGTGGTAGATGCGTTGATAAAGAGGAAGATGTTTTGTGTCAGAATAAAATTCAAGAGTTGCATAATGAAGGTATTATGGCGGCGACACTAATCACCCCTCTGTTGGAGGAAAGTCCCCACAGCCTCACATCCCAAATCATGGGGTATGGAGGTATATAGGGCTTCAACGTCCAAACTTGCCAGCCATATTCCCTCATCACAATATATACCATCCAGCCGCTGTAACACATCCATGGTATCACGGGCATATGATGGCAGGCTCACTACAAATGGACGCAGAATGATGTCCACATACGTGCTGATATTTGCAGTGAGGCTGCCAATGCCCGAGACAATGGGTCTGCCCTTCAAGAGGGGGCCTTGTTTATGCAACTTGGGCAGACTTTAAAACATAGCAAGAACAGGGAATTTTGGTAATAAAAATTCATACACTGCCTTGCTAATCAGTCTTTCCTCCAATGCATCACTAAGTATTGTCATGAGTTGGGCCTTAAAGGTAGATGTAGGATCAGACCCCAGAATCTTATAAGTCTTTTTATCCTCCAGGAGTCTGAGACACATCATTCGATATTTATCATGGTCCATGACAACAATATTGCCGCCCTTATCCGAGGGCTTAATGACAATATTGCTGTGACTCTCCAACTGCTCCAGAGCGACCCTTTCCTCGTGGTTCATGTTATCGTGTCCCATAGATACACCGTCAAGTTTCTGGAGATCACGAGTGACCACCGTTAGGAAAGTGTTGATTGGGGTGTTGTCGTTGAGGGGTGGGAACATTTGTGATGGATTCTTCAGATCTGTATATGGGCCATCACCTATGTTCCTATCCCCCTCCTCCGATAGACCCACCAAAAGGTTCAGATCCTGAAGGATCCAATTATATCTGGTGGCACAGTACCTTGCAGATAAAAAATCAATATAATTTTTTCTCTGTAATATAATTGCAGTTGCCTGCCAGTGTGTGTCAGGCCCACAGAGTGTACTGTGCCCACTGCCCACCACTCATATAGGGTGGCACAGCACCTTGCAGATAAAAAAGCAATACAGTTTTTTCTCTGTAATATAATTGCAGTTGCCTGCCAGTGTGTGTCAGGCCCACAGAGTGTATTGTGCCCACTGCCAGTGCCCACCACTCATATCTGGTGGCACAGTACCTTGCAGATAAAAAAGCAATACAATTTTTTCTCTGTAATATAATTGCAGTTGCCTGCCAGTGTGTGTGTGTCAGGCTCACAGAGTGTATTTTGCCCACTGCCCACTGCCCACCACTCATATCTGATGGCACAGTACCTTGCAGATAAAAAAAGCAATACAATTTTTTCTCTGCAATATAATTGCAGTTGCTTGTCAGTGTGTGTCAGGCCCACAGAGTGTACACTGCCCACTGACCACCACTCATATCTGGTGGCACAGTACCTTGCAGATAAAAAAAGCAATACAATTTTTTCTCTGTAATATAATTGCAGTTGCCTGCCAGTGTGTGTCAGGCACACACAGTGTACACTGCCCACTGCCTCTCATATCTGGTGGCACAGTACCTTGCACGCATAGTACCACTAATCTAAAAAAATAATGACAGGCAGAGGCAGGCCACCCTGCAGGGGCTGTCGTGGTCGTGGTGCTGTGATTTCCTTTGGCCCTAAAATGATGCCCAGTGTTCAGAGGCCACGTACCCTGAACTCGAAAAGTTCTGAGGACATAGTTGACTGACTAACACAGGACACCTAATCTTCTACAGCTTCCACTCGGAACCTTGACGCACCATCCTCCTCCAGCTCATATTCGGGCACCTCTCAAGTTACCACTCGCCAGCCCGCTGCCACCACCAACACTAGCACCACAGCTGCTTCACTTGATCTGTCATAGGAGTTATTTACACATCAGTTTGAAGAAATTAGTGATGCGCAACCATTATTGCTAGAGGATGTAGATGACAGGGATATGTCTCAGTCAGGCAGCATTATACATATGGACATACGGTGTGATGATGATCATGTTGTACCCGCTGCTGCTTCCTTTGCTGAGGTGTCAGATACAAGTGAAGCGGTTGATGATGACGATGTGTCCGTGGATGTCACGTGGCTGCCCGCTCGAAGAGAAGAAGAACAGGGGGAAAGTTCAGATGGGAAGACAGAGAGGAGGAGGAGACGAGTTGGAAGCAGGGGGGGTCGTCGCAAGGAGCTAGTGGCAAAGTCAGACAGCATGTATCGGCACCCGGGGTCAGCCAAGCAGCACGCCAATCAACGCATGCTGTTGCCACCACCAGAATGCCGTCATTGCAAAGCTCAGCAGTGTGGCATTTTATTTGTGTGTCTGCCTCTGACAACAGCGATGCCATTTGACACCTGTGCCAAAAGAAACTGAGTCGTGGGAAGTCCAATAGCCACCTAGGTACAACTGCTTTGCGAAGGCACATGATCTCACATCACAAACGCCTATGGGATAAACACATGATGAGTACAAGCAGCACAGAAACTCAAAGCCACCATCCTCCTCCTGATCCAGCATCTTCAGCCATGTCAAGCACTGCTGTCCTCCTTGCCCCCTCCCAACCACCCGCCGAATATTTTTTTCACAAAATGCAATCCCCAACCTGTAGTCTATTGTGGAAAAGGAAGTCATGGCATGTCTGGCACACAGTGTTGGGGCAAGGGTCCATCTGACCACTGATATCTGGTATGCAAAGCACGGTTAGGGCAGGTATATCACGTACACTCTGCATTGGGTAAACCTGCTGACGGCTGCCAAGCATGGAATGCGTGGCTCTGCAGAGGAGTTGGTGACACCGCCAAGACTTGCAGGCAGGCCTGCTGCCACCTCCTCTACTCCTCCTACTTCATCCTCTTCGCTAACCTCCTTGGCTGAGTCCTCTTCTGCTGCTGCGTCTTGCTCAACATCAAATGCACTCCCCCAGCTCCCCAGGGGCTATTCCACATCCCAGATACGACAGTCTCACACCATCTTGGGGTTGACTTGCCTGAAAGCAGAGAGCCACACCGGACCAGCACTCCTGTCCGCCCTGAACGCACAGGTGGATCAATGGCTGACTCCGCACCAACTGGAGATCGGCAAAGTGGTGTGTGACAACGAAAGAAATTTGTTGGCGGCATTGAATTTGGTCAAGTTGACACATGTGCCGTGCATGGCACATGTGTTGAATCTGATTGTACAACGCTTTGTGCATAAGTACCCAGGCTTACAGGACGTCCTCAAGCAGGCCAGGAAGGTGTGTGGCCATTTCAGGCGTTTCTACACGGCCATGGTGCACTTTTCAGATATTCAGCGGCGAAACAACATGCCAGTCAGGCGCTTGATTTGCGACAGCCCGACATGTTGAAATTCAACACTCCTAATGTTCGACCGCCTGCTCCAACAATTAAAAACCGTCAACGAGTATTTGTATGACCGGGGTGCTAGGACAGCCTCTGCAGAGCTGGGTATTATTTTGCCACGTTACTGGACGCTCATGCGCAATGCCTGTAGGCTCATGCGTCCTTTTGAGGAGGTGACAAACCTAGTCAGTCGCACCATCAGCACCATGCGAAGAGTGCTGGATCAGGCCGTAGATGAGCGTGAAGAGGAAGAGTTGTGGTCCCCATCACCACTAGAAACAGCCTTATCAGCAACGCTTGCTGGACCTGCAACAACGCTGGAAGAGGAGTCTGGGGAAGAGGAGGAATGTGGTTTTGAGGAGGAGGAAGACCAACCACAGCAGGCATCCCAGGGTGCTCTTTGTCACCTATCTGGTACCCATGGTGTTGTACGTGGCTGTGGGGAAGAACAGACCTTCAAATAGATCAGTGAGGACGAGGAATGGTACTAGAGTAGCTCGGTATCCAGCCTTGTGCAAATGGGGTATTTCATGCTGTCATGCCTGTTGAGGGACTATTAAAAGGCTGAAGGAGAACGACCTGTACTGGGTGGCCACGCTACTAGACCCCCGGTATAAGCAGAAAGTGCCTGAAATGTTACCGAATTACCGGAAGTCGGAAAGGATGCAGCAGTTCCAAAACGAGTTAAAAAGTATGCTTTACACAGCGTATAAGAGTAATGTCACAGCACAACGGGAATCTAACAGGGGAAGAGGTGAAAGTAATCCTCCTCCTACCACGACCACGCCGGCAAGGACAGGATGCTTTACAGACGTGTTGTTGATGGAGGACATGCAAAGCTTTTTAAGTCCTATGCATCGCCACAGCCCTTCGGGGTCCACCCTCAGAGAACAACTCGACCGACAGGTAGCAGACTACCTCGCCTTAACTCAACACTCTGAGGAGCAATAAACCCCTTGACTACTGGGTGTGCAGGCTTGACCTGTGGCCTGAGCTATCCCAATTTGCGATAGAACTTCTGGCCTGCCCCGCTTCAAGTGTCCTGTCAGAAAGGACCTTCAGTGCAGCAGGAGGTATTGACACTGAGAAGAAAAGTCACTTAGGTCAAAAAAGTCTAGATTACTTCACCTTTATTAAGATGAATGAGGCATGAGACCCAAAAGGGACTGACAGTCGGCGATACATTTGACTAAAAAAGGCCTGATGAGATGAGCTGCCTTGGGCTAAAAATGGTCCACAAGCTGCTGTATTTAATCTCTGCATGCCGGATGACTTGCGTGACTTCTCCGCTACCAACTAGGGTTCAAGCCGTAATGTTTTAGTGCACTTTCTGCCTGGAAAACATGAATTTTTTCGGCCGCTGCTACAGCAGCGGCTGCAACAATACCTGGTTTTTCAGGCATGTGTACATACCTAATTCTTCTGGCCTCTGGTGCTGCACTGTGGCTGCAAAAACGAAAAAAAAAAAGGCACATACATGTGTCAATTCCCCTCCGTGATCGTTACCTTGTTCTGGTGAAGGGGCTTGCGTATCACAATGAAGTGACCACCTCTATGAGTGTGTTGGCAATGTTGGCACACCCCAGATGATAAGGTTGTTGCTTCATTGTGAACAGACCAAAAGTGATCGGCTGGATAATTTTGCATAGAAAAAACAATAATTTTCTTTGTGATCATCTAAGATGATCATTAAAGCCTACTAGGCCAACAATGGGCCCACACTGCAGAATCATTGTTTTCTGAGTCACTTAACTGTCACTGAACTACCTCAGCACGACCATAGGCTTTGAAAAAACCCCCATCGCCTGCAATCTCCCAAACGTGCGCACGAGCACAGTCATCACTACACCAAGATTGACGCATAGAGGAATACAATTTATGTCATGAGTGTGTCAACTATTGACAGATTTTTGCGGTTGTCTAAAATCTATTCGATACACGTCCCCTGATAGGGGACGTAACAGGGAATAAACTGATAAGAATAGTACTACTTAACACATCACTCATATAGGGTGGCACAGTACATTTAATGGTGCACGCGCAGTGCCCCAAATTGGAAGTAGGAGGACCAACCAAGCATCTTTTTCCATCTCCCGGTTCCTAAAATTTATTCCATACACCGGCCCCTGATAGGGGACAAAACAGATTAAACTGGTAAGAACAGATTTTTTTTATTTAAACAAAAGAGGACAGCCTCTGCGGAGCTGGGTATTTTTTGGCCGAGTTACTGGACGCTCATGCACAATGGCTGTAGGCTCATGCGTCCTTTTGCGGAGGAGTCAAACCCAAGTCAACATCATCGACCTCATCCCATATGTGTTTTTTCTGGAGCGTGCCCTGCAAAGAGTGCTGGATCAGGCCGTAGATGAGCATGAAGAGTTGTGGTCACCATCACCACCAGAAGCAGCCTTGTCGTCTTCGATTGCTGGACCTGCGGCAACGCAGAGAGAGGAGTCTGAGGAAGAGCAGTCAGAGGATTAAGGTGGCTTTGAGGAGGTGGAAGACCAACCACAGCAGGCGTCCCAGGGGGCTTGTTGTCACCTTTCGGGGACCCTTGTTGTGCGTGGCTGGGTGGAGGAAGAGACCTTTAATGACGTCAGTGAGGACAAGGAAGGGACATGGCTAGCTTGGCATCCAACCTTGTGCAAATGGGGAGTTTGTGGTTGTGCAAATGGACTGTTTGCGGTTGTTTGTGGTGCGTTAAATGGGGAGTTTGGTTTGTCAGAGTTTGGTCTGTCACTGTGAAGCGGGCGTAACCGTTACACTACCTGATCGATACAACATCATACCTGATGTTTTAAAGCATGCTATTCAGGTGATTTATGCCCTTTATGGATTAAAACCCAACTCTGCGTCAACTACGTAATTTTCCATGGGAGTTTTGCCATGGACCCCCCTCCGGCATGCCACAGTCCAGGTGTTAGCCCCCTTGAAACAACTTTTCTATCAATATTGTGTCCAGAAAGAGTCCCTGTGGGTTTTAAAATTTGCCTGCCTATAGAAGTCTCTGGCGGTTCGCTCGTTCGAGAACATTTGCAGAAATTCACGTTCGCCATTCGCAAACGGAAAATTTTATGTTCGCGACATCTGTAGTTATGGCAGATATGTGCTCCTCACAGTAGTTATGCCCAGATATGTGTCCCCTCACAGTAGTAGCAGTAGCCACTACATTAAGCTGCAGTGGTTCCGGGGACTATAGTGTCCCTTTAATGTGAGGTAAATTAGAGATTAGTGCCAAGAATAATACCCTAGATTGCCTCCTTACAACCAGATGAGGATGATGATGGGCTCTAGCTGCCGTCTGGCTCCAATGGTCTTGTGTAGAACAGCCTCTCCGGAGGCTTTATGTAGCTGTGGTCACAAAAATCAATGTTCTGGGAGAACGGGAAGCAGCTCAATTTTTTGGGGCCCTTTACACAGCTCAAGGTCTGGGCCCCAGGGCCTGACGGTGAGTATGCCCATAAGGCCCACGCATAAGTCCACCTACATGTTCTACCCATGAGTTTGTTTACAGTGGGTGAAGTGTGTAGGGGATGTGTTATGTGTTGGTGTACAGAATCGAATGTGTGTGCTTATGGAATGTAATGTATAGGGATAGCAGTGTGTGTAGATGAGGCAGTGTGTGTAGTG
Source organism: Bufo gargarizans (assembly GCF_014858855.1). Lineage (NCBI taxonomy): Eukaryota > Metazoa > Chordata > Amphibia > Anura > Bufonidae > Bufo > Bufo gargarizans. The sequence continues at coordinate 31,096,897 of NC_058080.1, forward strand.
GGTTGCAGTGGGTTTTCGTGCAAGGGATAGAAAAAAGTTTGTGTTTATGTATAAGGCATGTATTGTGTGTTTCTGAATGTGTGTACGGAATGCTTTGTGTGAATCTGTGTTTGTATGTGTAAGGGCTGCAAGGTGTGTGTCTGTAAGGAGTGCATTGTGTGTAAGGGGTGCATTGTGTGTAAGGGGTGCATTGTGTGTAAGGGGTGCATTGTGTGTAAGGAGTGCATTGTGTGTAAGGGGTGCAAGGTGTGTATCTGTTTCTGTAAGGGGTGCATTGTGTGTAAGGGATGCCCTGTGTGTAAGGGATGCATTGTGTGTAAGGGGTGCAAGGTGTGTATCTGTGTCTGTAAGGGGTGCATTATCTGTAAGGGCTGCAAGGTGTGTGTCTGTAAGGAGTGCATTGTGTGTAAGGGCTGCAAGGTGTGTGTCTGTAAGGAGTGCATTGTGTGTAAGGGGTGCAAGGTGTGTATCTGTTTCTGTAAGGGGTGCATTGTGTGTAAGGGGTGCAAGGTGTGTATCTGTGTCTGTAAGGGGTGCATTGTGTGTAAGGGATGCATTGTGTGTAAGGGATGCATTGTGTGTAAGGGATGCATTGTGTGTAAGGGATGCAAGGTGTGTATCTGTGTCTGTAAGGAGTGCATTGTGTGTAAGGGGTGCATTGTGTGTAAGGGGTGCATTGTGTGTAAGGGGTGCAAGGTGTGTATCTGTGTCTGTAAGGGGCGCATTGTGTGTAAGGGGTGCATTGTGTGTAAGGGGTGCATTGTGTGTAAGGGGTGCATTGTGTGTAAGGGGTGCAAGGTGTGTATCTGTGTCTGTAAGGGGCGCATTGTGTGTAAGGGGTGCAAGGTGTGTATCTGTGTCTGTAAGGGGTGCATTATCTGTAAGGGCTGCAAGGTGTGTGTCTGTAAGGAGTGCATTGTGTGTAAGGGGTGCATTGTGTGTAAGGGGTGCAAGGTGTGTATCTGTGTCTGTAAGGGGCGCATTGTGTGTAAGGGGTGCAAGGTGTGTATCTGTGTCTGTAAGGGGTGCATTATCTGTAAGGGCTGCAAGGTGTGTGTCTGTAAGGAGTGCATTGTGTGTAAGGGGTGCAAGGTGTGTATCTGTGTCTGTAAGGGGTGCATTGTGTGTAAGGGGTGCATTGTGTGTAAGGGGTGCAAGGTGTGTATCTAGGTCTGTAAGGAGTGCATTGTGTGTAAGGGGTGCATTGTGTGTAAGGGGTGCAAGGTGTGTATCTGTGTCTGTAAGGGGTGCATTATCTGTAAGGGCTGCAAGGTGTGTGTCTGTAAGGAGTGCATTGTGTGTAAGGGGTGCATTGTGTGTAAGGGGTGCAAGGTGTGTATCTGTGTCTGTAAGGGGCGCATTGTGTGTAAGGGGTGCAAGGTGTGTATCTGTGTCTGTAAGGGGTGCATTATCTGTAAGGGCTGCAAGGTGTGTGTCTGTAAGGAGTGCATTGTGTGTAAGGGGTGCATTGTGTGTAAGGGGTGCAAGGTGTGTATCTGTGTCTGTAAGGGGCGCATTGTGTGTAAGGGGTGCAAGGTGTGTATCTGTGTCTGTAAGGGGTGCATTATCTGTAAGGGGTGCATTGTGTGTAAGGGGTGCAAGGTGTGTATCTGTGTCTGTAAGGGGTGCATTGTGTGTAAGGGGTGCATTGTGTGTAAGGGGTGCAAGGTGTGTATCTAGGTCTGTAAGGAGTGCATTGTGTGTAAGGGGTGCATTGTGTGTAAGGGGTGCAAGGTGTGTATCTGTGTCTGTAAGGGGTGCATTATCTGTAAGGGCTGCAAGGTGTGTGTCTGTAAGGGGTGCATTGTGTGTAAGGGGTGCATTGTGTGTAAGGGGTGCAAGGTGTGTATCTGTGTCTGTAAGGGGCGCATTGTGTGTAAGGGGTGCAAGGTGTGTATCTGTGTCTGTAAGGGGTGCATTATCTGTAAGGGCTGCAAGGTGTGTGTCTGTAAGGAGTGCATTGTGTGTAAGGGGTGCATTGTGTGTAAGGGGTGCAAGGTGTGTATCTGTGTCTGTAAGGGGCGCATTGTGTGTAAGGGGTGCAAGGTGTGTATCTGTGTCTGTAAGGGGTGCATTATCTGTAAGGGCTGCAAGGTGTGTGTCTGTAAGGAGTGCATTGTGTGTAAGGGGTGCAAGGTGTGTATCTGTGTCTGTAAGGGGTGCATTGTGTGTAAGGGGTGCATTGTGTGTAAGGGGTGCAAGGTGTGTATCTAGGTCTGTAAGGAGTGCATTGTGTGTAAGGGGTGCATTGTGTGTAAGGGGTGCAAGGTGTGTATCTGTGTCTGTAAGGGGTGCATTATCTGTAAGGGCTGCAAGGTGTGTGTCTGTAAGGAGTGCATTGTGTGTAAGGGGTGCATTGTGTGTAAGGGGTGCAAGGTGTGTATCTGTGTCTGTAAGGGGCGCATTGTGTGTAAGGGGTGCAAGGTGTGTATCTGTGTCTGTAAGGGGTGCATTATCTGTAAGGGCTGCAAGGTGTGTGTCTGTAAGGAGTGCATTGTGTGTAAGGGGTGCATTGTGTGTAAGGGGTGCAAGGTGTGTGTCTGTAAGGGGTGCATTGTGTGTAAGGGGTGCAAGGTGTGTATCTGTGTCTGTAAGGGGTGCATTATCTGTAAGGGCTGCAAGGTGTGTGTCTGTAAGGGGTGCATTGTGTGTAAGGGGTGCAAGGTGTGTATCTGTGTCTGTAAGGGGTGCATTGTGTGTAAGGGGTGCATTGTGTGTAAGGGGTGCAAGGTGTGTATCTGTGTCTGTAAGGGGTTTATTGTGTGTAAGGGATGCATTGTGTCATGGCCTATGGTGTGCTTAGTGACACTTTCCTTCACTTGTGCTTGCCAGTGGCAACTTGTGGTGTTGTGTGCATGTGGTGGCAGTATCTCGGCCTTATGGCTCATCCCCAGGACATGGTTGCCACGCATGCCGCTGCCCGCGGTAACAGGTGGAGTGTGTGCTTGTTTGTGCTTTTCCCCTTTAAGTAGCTTCCATCCCTTCTCTGGTATTGAAAGGGTTAATTCCCTTCCTAGTGTGTGAACACTGGGTGTGTCTCTGTGTGGTTGTGGCTACTTGGAGCTATTTAGCTCCTGCTGGATGGCAGAAGCTGAGGGGTACTTCATCCATGCGGTTTGCTGCAGTCATCCGCCTGGTATTATTCCAACTGTCCACTGAGGGCCACCCTTGTGGTCATAAGTTATGTTAGACATTATTGTTCTTGTATTATTATATGTCTAGTGGTGTCTTTATCTTTATTGCAGCTTATGGTCCTGGGTTCCTGTGTGATGTGTGGTGTGGGCTGTGTCCGTTTGTGTTCTTGTGGACAGCAGCACTCGTGCATGGGTTCCAGGCTGTGTGTCTGTGGCAGGTACGTGTGATACTTTTCTACTTACCTGCCATTGCCATATGCTGTACATGTTCCCTTTTCCTTTCAGCTTGGCCAGTGAGACTCCGGTTTCTCCGTGATGTGGAGAAACAAGTTGTCTTACTCTGCTCCTAGTCCAGGGCCACCCTGAGGGCTAGTAGGGATCTTAGGTCCCTGAGTATGAGCCCTCCTACCATCAGGGTTGGCTCATATGGCTAGGAGTCAGGGTCAGAATTAGGGATGTGATAGGGGGTGACCTGCTCCCTGATTCCTGTCCTGGCCTAGCAGCTATCGTTCATATTGACATCCCATGGATCAGAGTTACTCTCACTCTGATTCGTGACAAATTGGTTGTAAGTGCTGCAAGGTGTGTGTCTGTAAGGGGTGCATTGTGTGTAAGGGGTGCAAGGTGTGTATCTGTGTCTGTAAGGGGTGCATTGTGTGTAAGGGGTGCATTGTGTGTTTCTGTGTATGTGTGGAAGGGGTGCATTGTGATGGATGTCAATCTTCCCCCTCGTCACTCTCATGTCTTAGCAGACAGTGGTGGACCACTCAGCGCTGTCCTGCTATAGCTGGCGATTGGCTGAGCGGAATTCACACAGATTGGCACTGTAAGGCCTCTGGCACATGAGCGTGTGCGCCCCGTGGTCGTGCTGCGGCACGCATTTTTGGGGCCGCAATGCACAAACACCGTCCGTGGGGCAGCCGCAGCGGATTGTGGACCCATTCACTTGAATGGGTCCGCAATCCAGTTGTTCCACAAAAAGATAGGACATGTTCTATCTTTTTGCGGAACGGAAGTATGGGATGAAACCCCACAGAAGCACTCAGTAGTGCTTCCGTAGGGTTCCGTTCCACACCATTCTGCATCTCTGGATTTGCTGACCCATTAAAGTGAATGGGTCCGCATCCATGATGTGGAATGCACACGGAACGGTGCCCGTGTATTGTGGATCCGCAAATGCGGTCCGCAATACAGCAACGGGCAGCACACATTTGTGTGCAATAAGCCTAAGATTCATGAAGTCACTATAAACACATAATGCAAGCAAGATGCAGCGCGTCCGAGCCTCCGCTACATAACGCACAAACATACAGCACAGCCGGTTCCTACTGCCCTGACATAGCCTTTTAAAGCTGGTGATTAGAGTTGAGCGAACACCTGGATGTTCGGGTTCGAGAAGTTCGGCCGAACTTCCCGAAAATGTTCGGGTTCGGGATCCGAACCCGATCCGAACTTCGTCCCGAACCCCATTGAAGTCAATGGGGACCCGAACTTTTCGGCACTAAAAAGGCTGTAAAACAGCCCAGGAAAGGGCTAGAGGGCTGCAAAAGGCAGCAACATGTAGGTAAATCCCCTGCAAACAAATGTGGATAGGGAAATGAATTAAAATAAAAATTAAATAAATAAAAATTAACCAAAATCAACTGGAGAGAGGTCCCATAGCAGAGAATCTGGCTTCCCGTCACCCACCACTGGAACAGTCCATTCTCAGATATTTAGGCCCCGGAACCCAGGCAGAGGAGAGAGGTCCCGTAACAGAGAATCTGGCTTCATGTCAGCAGAGAATTAGTCTGCATGTCATAGCAGAGAATAAAGGCTTCACGTCAGCCACCACTGCAACAGTCCATTGGCATATATTTAGGCCCAGCACCCAGGCAGAGGAGAGAGGTCCCGTAACAGACAATCTGGCTTCATGTCAGGCAGAGAATCAGTCTTCATGTCATAGCAGAGAATCAGGCTTCACGTCACCCACCACTGTAAGAGTCCATTTTCATAAATTTAGGCCCAGCACCCAGGCAGAGGAGAGAGGTCCCGTAACAGAGGATCTGGCTTCATGTCAGCAGAGAATCAGTCTGCATGTCATAGCAGAGAATGAGGCTTCACGTCAGCCACCACTGCAACAGTCCATTGTCATATATTTAGGCCCAGCACCCAGGCAGAGGAGAGAGGTCCCGTAACAGAGAATCTGGCTTCATGTCAGCAGAGAATCAGTCTGCATGTCATAGCAGAGAATCAGGCTTCACGTCAGCCACCACTGCAACAGTCCATTGTCATAAATTTAGGCCCAGCACCCAGGCAGAGGAGAGAGGTCCCGTAACAGAGGATCTGGCTTCATGTCAGCAGAGAATTAGTCTGCATGTCATAGCAGAGAATGAGGCTTCACGTCAGCCACCACTGCAACAGTCCATAGGCATATATTTAGGCCCAGAACACAGGCAGAGGAGAGATGTCCCGTAACAGACAATCTGGCTTCATGTCAGTAGAGAATCAGTCTGCATGTCATAGCAGAGAATCAGTCTGCATGTCATAGCAGAGAATCAGGCTTCACGTCACCCACCACTGCAACAGTCCATTGTCATAAATTTAGGCCCAGCACCCAGGCAGAGGAGAGAGGTCCCGTAACAGACAATCTGGCTTCATGTCAGCAGAGAATCAGTCTTCATGTCATAGCAGAGAATCAGGCTTCACGTCACCCACCACTGTAAGAGTCCATTTTCATAAATTTAGGCCCAGCACCCAGGCAGAGGAGAGAGGTCCCGTAACAGAGAATCTGGCTTCATGTCAGCAGAGAATTAGTCTGCATGTCATAGCAGAGAATGAGGCTTCACGTCAGCCACCACTGCAACAGTCCATTGGCATATATTTAGGCCCAGCACCCAGGCAGAGGAGAGAGGTCCCGTAACAGAGAATCTGGCTTCATGTCAGCAGAGAATCAGTCTGCATGTCATAGCAGAGAATCAGGCTTCACGTCACCCAACATTGGAACAGTCCATTGGCATATATTTAGGCCCCGGCACCCAGACAGAGGAGAGGTTCATTCAACTTTGAGTAGCCTCGCAATATAATGGTAAAATGAAAATAAAAATAGGATTGAATGAGGAAGTGCCCTGGAGTCCAATAATATATGGTTACGGGGAGGTAGTTAATGTCTAATCTGGACAAGGGACGGACAGATCCTGTGGGATCCATGCCTGGTTCATTTTTATGAACGTCAGCTTGTCCACATTGGCTGTAGACAGGCGGCTGCGTTTGTCTGTAATGACGCCCCCTGCCGTGCTGAATACACGTTCAGACAAAACGCTGGCTGCCAGCACCTCCAAGGCATAAAAGGCTAGCTCTGGCCACGTGGACAATTTAGAGACCCAGAAGTTGAATGGGGCCGAACCATCAGTCAGTACGTGGAGGGGTGTGCACATGTACTGTTCCACCATGTTAGTGAAATGTTGCCTCCTGCTAACACGTTGCGTATCAGGTGGTGGTGCAGTTAGCTGTGGCGTGTTGACAAACGTTTTCCACATCTCTGCCATGCTAACCCTGCCCTAAGAGGAGCTGGCATTGACACAGCTGCCTTGGCGACCTCTTGCTCCTCCTCTGCCTTGGCCTTGGGCTTCCACTTGTTCCCCTGTGACATTTGGGAATGCTCTCAGTAGCGCGTCTACCAACGTGCGCTTGTACTCGCGCATCTTCCTATCACGCTCCAGTGCAGGAAGTAAGGTGGGCACATTGTCTTTGTAGCGTGGATCCAGCAGGGTGGCAACCCAGTAGTCCGCACAGGTTAAAATGTGTCTCTGCTGTCGTTGCGCAGGCACTGCAGCATGTAGTCGCTCATGTGTGCCAGGCTGCCCAGGGGTAAGGACAAGCTGTCCTCTGTGGGAGGCGTATCGTCATTGTCCTGCCTTTCCCCCCAGCCACGCACCAGTGATGGACCGAGCTGCGTTGGGTGCCACCCCGCTGTGACCATGCTTCATCCTCATCCTCCTCCTCATCCTCGTCCTCCTCGTCCTCCGGTAGTGGGCCCTAGCTGGCCACATTTGTACCTGGCCTCTGCTGTTGCCAAAAACCTCCCTCTGAGTCACTTCGAAGAGACTGGCCTGAAAGTGCTAAAAATGACCCCTCTTCTCTTGCATCATCGCCCTAAGTGTTTTCTCAAGGAGACATAGAAGTGGTATTGTAACGCTGATAACGGCGTCATCGCCACTGGCCATGTTGGTGGAGTACTCGAAACAGCGCAACAGGGCACACAGGTCTCGCATGGAGGCCCAGTCATTGGTGGTGAAGTGGTGCTGTTCTGTAGTGCGACTGACCCGTGCGTGCTGCAGCTGAAACTCCACTATGGCCTGCTGCTGCTCGCACAGTCTGTCCAGCATGTGCAAGGTGGAGTTCCACCTGGTGGGCATGTCGCATATGAGGCGGTGAGCGGGAAGGCCAAAGTTACGCTGTAGCGCAGACAGGCGAGCAGCAGCAGGATGTGAATGCCGGAAGCGCGAACAGACGGCCCGCACTTTATGCAGCAGCTCTGACATGTCGGGGTAGTTGTGTATGAACTTCTGCACCACCAAATTCAGCACATGCGCCTAGCAAGGGATGTGCGTCAAATTGGCTAGTCCCAGAGCTGCAACGAGATTTCACCCATTATCACACACCACCAGGCTGGGCTTGAGGCTCACCGGCAGCAACCACTCGTCGGTCTGTTGTTCTATACCCCGCCACAACTCCTGTGCGGTGTGGGGCCTGTCCCCCAAACATATGAGTTTCAGAATGGCCTGCTGACGTTTACCCCGGGCTGTGCTGAAGTTGGTCGTGAAGGTGTGTGGCTGACTGGATGAGCAGGTGGAAGAAGAGGAGGAGGAAGCCGAGAAGGAGGAGGTGGCAACAGGAGGCAAAGAATGTTGCCCTGCGATCCTTGGCGGCGGAAGGACGTGCGCCAAACAGCTCTCCGCCTGGGGCCCAGCCGCCACCACATTTACCCAGTGTGCAGTTAGGGAGATATAGCGTCCCTGGCCGTGCTTACTGGTCCACGTATCTGTGGTTAGGTGGACCTTGCTACAGATGGCGTTGCGCAGTGCACACTTGATTTTATCGGATACTTGGTTGTGCAGAGAAGGCACGGCTCTCTTGCAGAAGTAGTGGCGGCTGGGTACAACATACTGTGGGACAGCCAGCGACATGAGCTGTTTGAAGCTGTCTGTGTCCACCAGCCTAAATGACAGCATTTCATAGGCCAGTAGTTTAGAAATGCTGGCATTCAGGGCCAGGGATCGAGGGTGGCTAGGTGGGAATTTACGCTTTCTCTCAAATGTTTGTGAGATGGAGAGCTGAACGCTGCCGTGTGACATGGTTGAGATGCTTGGTGACGGAGGTGTTGGTGGTGGTGTTGGTGGTACATCCCCTGTTTGCTGGGCGGCAGGTGCCAACGTTCCTCCAGAGGCGGAGGAAGAGGCCGAGGCGGCAGCAGCAGAAGAGGCCGAGGCGGCAGCAGCAGAAGAGGTAGCAGGGGGAGCCTGAGTGACTTCCTTTGTTTTAAGGTGTTTACTCCACTGCAGTTCATGCTTTGCATGCAGGTGCCTGGTCATGCAGGTTGTGCTCAGGTTCAGAACGTTAATGCCTCGCTTCAGGCTCTGATGGCACAGCGTGCAAACCACTCGGGTCTTGTCGTCAGCACATTGTTTGAAGAAGTGCCATGCCAGGGAACTCCTTGAAGCTGCCTTTGGGGTGCTCGGTCCCAGATGGCGGCGGTCAGTAGCAGGCGGAGTCTCTTGGCGGCGGGTGTTCTGCTTTTGCCCACTGCTCCCTCTTTTGCTACGCTGTTGGCTCGGTCTCACCACTGCCTCTTCCTCCGAACTGTGAAAGTTAGTGGCACAACCTTCATTCCATGTGGGGTCTAGGACCTCATCGTCCCCTGCATCGTCTTCCACCCAGTCTTGATCCCTGACCTCCTGTTCAGTCTGCACACTGCAGAAAGACGCAGCAGTTGGCACCTGTGTTTCGTCATCATCAGAGACATGCTGAGGTGGTATTCCCATGTCCTCATCATCAGGAAACATAAGTGGTTGTGCGTCAGTGCATTCTATGTCTTTCACCGCTGGGGAAGGGCTAGGTGGATGCCCTTGGGAAACCCTGCCAGCGGAGTCTTCAAACAGCATAAGAGACTGCTGCATAACTTGAGGCTGAGACAGTTTCCCTGGTATGCATGGGGGTGATGTGACAGACTGATGGGGTTGGTTTTCAGGCGCCATCTGTGCGCTTTCTGCAGAAGACTGGGTGGGAGATAATGTGAACGTGCTGGATCCACTGTCGGCCACCCAATTGACTAATGCCTGTACCTGCTCAGGCCTTACCATCCTTAGAACGGCATTGGGCCCCACCAAATATCGCTGTAAATTCTGGCGGCTACTGGGACCTGAGGTAGTTGGTACACTAGGACGTGTGGATGTGGCAGAACGGCCACGTCCTCTCCCAGCACCAGAGGGTCCACTAACACCACCACGACCATATCCACGTCCGCGTCCCTTACTAGATGTTTTCCTCATTGTTATGGTTCACCACAACAGCAAAAATATTATTTGGCCCAATGTATTGTATTCAAATTCAGCGGGATATAAATTTGAGGCCTAGTATTTAGGCGCTGGGTCACCGGTATGGATTTACTGACAGAATTAGACTTGGAAATGCACAGAAGCGTGTGTGTGAAGTTATTCTGAATGACCCTATGTGCACCTTGAATATTATATACCCTTTTAGGGATAGATTTCAAATAGCTCTGATATAGCAGAAACCACTAAATTATGAAATTGCTAAATTGGGAATTGTATTTCAACCCAGAACAAAAAATGTGCTTTGACGGACACTAAATAACTTTCCCAGCCACAACAGGACAGCGGTAACGAGAGATTTAGCGGGATATAAATTTGAGGCCTAGTATTTAGGCGCTGGGTGACCGGTATGGATTTAGTGACAGAATTAGACTGGGATATGGCCAAAAAATAACCACACTACTGAGGGTTAAATGCACTTGGTGTGACAGCTTGACCAACCACACTACTGAGGGTTAAATGCACTTGGTGACGGGCGCAGCTTGCCCCTGATGTAGTATATGGCCAAAAAATAAACAGACTATTGCTGGTTAAATGCACTTGGTGTGACAGCTTCACCCTGATGTAGGCTTTAGCCAAAAAACAACCACACCATTGAGGGTTAAATGCACTTGGTCGCAGCTTGTGCTGGCGCAACACAAGACATAAAATGGCCGCCGATCACCCCAGAAAAATGTGACTGACAAACGGTCTGGGCAGCCTAAAAACAGTGAGCAATTGAGTATCAGCAGCTCAATGATGCACAGCTGCAGATCGATCAATAATCAAGTCCTTTGGAGGAGTTAATCACTGCCTAATCTCGCCCTACTGTCGCATCCGCAACCTCTCCCTACGCTAATCAGAGCAGAGTGACGGGCGGCGCTATGTGACTCCAGCTTAAATAGAGGCTGGGTCACATGGTGCTCTGGCCAATCACAGCCATGCCAATAGTAGGCATGGCTGTGACGGCCTCTTGGGGCAAGTAGTATGACGCTTGTTGATTGGCTGCTTTGCAGCCTTTCAAAAAGCGCCAAGAAAGCGTCACAAAAGCGCCAAGAAAGCGACGAACACCGAACCCGGACTTTTACGAAAATGTCCGGGTTCGGGTCCGTGTCACGGACACCCCAAAATTCGGTACGAACCCGAACTATACAGTTCGAGTTCGCTCATCCCTACTGGTGATACTTTTTGGCTGGCTAGGGTTGAGAATTTATGTGATTATTTGTGATCAATGATAGAAAACTGTTGTCTGCCAAAAGTTTGATCTCTCAGGTTGGATTTTTTTCAGGCATTGTCAGTATGGCAGGACTGCTGAATGTGGCTGATCATTTGATTATATAATTCTGCCTCTAGCCTGAGCATTATTGATGCTGCTATTGAAGTATTTTCATTAGAAGCAGCATCAGTGTGTGGCTACTAGATGTCCTCACTCAGGCTCAGCCTCCTACCTGCCACACAACCCTGAACAGCCGGATGACAGCTCTGCACAAGCAGCAGCTACCATGCTAAAGGACCTTCCGTGTTGTTATGATCATGTGATCAGTCACATGTGTGGGAGGAGTCAGGCTCCGGTCAATTTCTGTGCTGGAGCCTGCTGTTGGGTGAGGGGCGGGGCCGGGCTCCTCTCTCTGTCAGTCACTCTGTGTAATATACTGCACCAGCCAAGGAGCCTCCTCGCAGTTGGCACGGCCGGCCGTGCGACAGTCAAGGCTACTGGTCTAACGGGAATTTTCCCGGTATCCCGGTAGGCCAGTCCGGCCCTGGGCCCTATTTATGACTGCCTCACACTGCTGACCATGCGATTAATAGTTTCTGCTTGGAGTTGCTAGAGCCTGTGTGTTTCGGATCTCCTGCTTCTCCATACATCTCGAAGCTAAGTACTTGTTACCTTTGCTGTATGTTGTTATCTGGTGTGTGTTGTTTCTAGGCCTCAGGGAGATGCGGGTTCCGTCATTGGGGAAGAATACAACTGTCTCATCCCCGCCTACCTATCCTAGGGCTCGTCTGTTTTAGCAGGGCTTTAGGTATCCGGCGTATAAGTATTTCCACCATCAGGATCTGCTCATACTGGCAGGAATTAGGGAAAGGCCTAGGGATTACTAGGAGGTCATCGTCCCTCTTCCTTAGCTTTTGAAGCCTAGATTGTCGTCTATTCGTTGTGGTGTGTATTTGGTGTTTTCCCTTCCCCTTATCCGTGACAATTAATTTCTGAGCCAGCCTAATTGTATGTTATATTATTATTCATGGGACACCTTAGACGTTTGTTTTGTGTCATTAGATGACAGATATAATATTTAAAAAAAAAGAATATTTAAATAAAGAGTCCAAATTATGAAAAAAAAAATTTTTTATCATTTTTTCTGTTGCAAAAGATTTCAAGACAAAATATTTCTAAAACCATATGTTTTTACTGTGGAAATGGCCACTTTTGTATAATTTATCTACTGGCTGGGCCCACCACAAAACTGGAGCACATTTTTTGATTTTGGCAGCCTATTTTTCTATTGCTGATTCTGTGGCATTATACCACCTGAACAAGTGTTGTACAGGGCCAAAACATTAGAAGCTCCTTCAAGGTGACTTTTATATGTTTTAAGTTTAAGTTTTTAGTTTTTTATCATTTTTAAATCAAATTTAAAAAAAGTGTTTGAATATTTTACATAATATATATAGCTAAGAAAATTACATACACTTTAAAATTTGGAAGAAATAAAAAAAAAGATACACATTTATATATTTAACACAAACAATGTCTTCTATACTATTACTGTTCTCAATATTTATACTATTCTTTATTCTTTTTTTTTACATTGTTATTAATTTATACTTTTAACTTTTATTAATATTTTTTTCTGAAATCTGAAAAAAGTGAATTTACCCCTTCCGGTAACAGTCAGGGCAGCCTGAAGGCTCACAACTAAATTAACTACCAACAGGGGGCACTCTGACATTAAGAATAGCACGCCAATAGTATGGCGGTAAACAAAAGGGTTATGTATGCTGGTTGGTGTTTTTTATACCATTGTGTTTAGTCTGTATTTGTATGGCCTGAAAAAGTCTTATATGAAAGGGGTATTCCACATCGAGAAAGTGATCCCCTTTAAGTGGAGATGTTGCTATGCTTCATATATGTCTGTAACCTGAAGCTAGAAGAAATCGGACCTGCTGGCGTCACTCTTCTATGTAATATTTGGAGAACCGCTGGTGCTGTCTTCATTTACTTCTTATGATGGTGACGTCACTTTCTGCAGTCCACCCTTCTAGGTCTCCTCACCACTATTATCACATTTGTGCCTTTTCTCTTTTCCATCAGGTCCCGGTATCCCGCTGCTCAGACCCATGTTTACCTGGAAGCCGGAAAATGGCGAGACCAACAATTCACACCTGCTGCTATGACTGCGTCCCATGTTCAGAGGGAGAGATATCCAATATAACCGGTATGTGGTAGTATGAGTTGTAGTACTGTGTTACCAGTGGTGACGATCATAGATGAGCGAATCAAAGTTGATGAAGTGGAATTTGATGCAAATTTCAGGAATTATTAAATTCGCACCAAATCCAAATTTCCCCATGCTTTGTGATTTTTTTTTTTTTCCTAAAATGGCTGATGCACATGTGAGGACATGGAGCAAGGGTCTCTGGGAACAAGGGATCACCCACAATGCCATGCATGCAGCCAATCAGCATCCAGCCAGCCCTGTGATGTCACAGCCCTAGAAAAAGCCTCTGCTATCTTGGATTCTGACATTTTCCAGTGTACTTAGTGCAGGGCGAGACGTCAGCAGCAGTGATGGCCAGTTTGCAGTGTTCGCCAGCGAACACATGCGGGCTGCCATCTTAACTCACAAGTCCGGCGATGCACAGGTAAGTCCTTACCTGTGCCTGTGCCGGGAGCCGGTCTGAAACAAATGCGGTCACCGGGAGCAGGCAGTTCTGAGAACAGCACGATGAAGGCCCCCCCGCGGCTGTTCTCGCAACTGCCTGCTCCCGGTGACCGCATTTGTTTCAGACCGGCTCGCTCACAGGCACAGGTAAGGACTTACCTGTGCATCGCCGGACTTGTAAGTTAAGATGGCAGCCCGCATGTGTTCTCGGGTGAACACGGCGAACTGGCCATCACTGGTCAGCAGGCGCTAGGGACAGTGCTAGGAAAGACATGAAACTTATATTTTTCTCAATAGAAGTTCAGGGAAAGAGCATTAGAAGTGTATGGAAAGGATAGGGAGGAATCATTCCACAGTATTGAAGCAGAACAGAGTTCAGTAGGAGAGGTTACAGCCTGGGTAACAGAAACAATACTATTACACCTTGCTGCACTGACTGCGGAGCCACATTGGTGTTATACTGCTGCTTTTAGGTTTGCACTATATGATACCTCTGTAATTCCAGCACAGTTATTGTTATTGGGGTCTTATTAACCCTTGTGCGGTGCAGTTGCTCTTTTTGGCGTGCATTAGTGGCAAAACATATATATTGTTTGCCGTTCACGGCCATAGTTATATGTTCTAAAGCCTTTTTTTGGCGTGTATTAGTTGGGAAAAAGAAAAGGGCTTATTAGCCGTTGTGTGGTGAAGTGAGAAAATTAGAGCCCTTTTTGTAATCTATTAATTTCCTTTTTATTTACTTATTTGATCTAACAGTATGTCAGACAGAGGAGTGACAGGCCCTGCACAGGGGAGGGGCACAGGCCTAAATGTTTCGGGCGCAGGAACAGGTCACAGCAGAGTAAGGGGGCGTAGCATCAGGGGTCACTACGAGAGGCCTGAGCTCCCAGTGTCAGCTAGTGGTCATGTCTTGACCAGCAACCCAGCGGTTCTTGAATGGTTGACTCGATCTTTGATTTTGTAGCAAGTGACATCAGACACCCCCAGCCAAGAGTCAGTGGGTTCGTCTGACACAACCCTTAGTTGGCCCTTACCTGTCTTCAACCTGCCTCTGTCCTTTTCTGTTCCCTCAGCCAGAGAAGTACTATATGCTGTGGGCTCAGCTCCACTATATAGCGAGGACGAGCAACTAGAGGACAGTCAGCAGCTTATGCCCAGCCAAGATCCAGAGGAGACATCCGGCGCTTCCTCCGATAGGCGGGCAAGTAGTGATGAGGAGATTGGCGTGAGAGCTGGTATTGCAAGAGGTCAGGCTCCTGGTTCAGAGACCGTTGAGGAGGACATCAGTGACGTGCAGACAGTACTCGATGATGTAGCCGATCGCAATTGGGAGCCGGGTGACGAAGGGGCTTCATCGTCATCAGGAGAAGAAGGTGGCAGCTTGCACGTGAGGCAGCGGTGGAGCCAGCAAGTCGGTAGCATGGCCGGGAGTCAGCAGGGTGGCAGCAGTGGGAGGTCGGGAGCCAAACATGCACAGGGTAGACCACCCGCTTCGCAGGAGCCTACCTGCCAGGAAAATAGTGGTGCAAGGGTTCACGGAGGCAGTGGTGGTAGCAGTCAGTCAGTGTAGAGTGTTGGGTGTAAGATCAACTAATTGGTGGTGTGGCAGCTTTTTGTCAAGTCGCCGGGGAAGGTGAACATGGCCATTTGTCAAATCTGTAGGCAGAAGGTGAAGCATTGGCAGGGTGCTAATGTTGGCACCATGGCCCTGCGTAAACATATGCAGCGTCACCATAAAGTGACCTGGCCTAACCGTGGCTCCGATGTGGTGGTCCAGCATACCGCAGCAACCGCTGCATCGCCCAGTGGCATGCACCCGATTTCATGCAGTCAAGGTTCTACCACCTCAGGAAGGAAGCTGTCTGTCCTTCCCATCATCTGCTGGTCCAAATGCTCCTGCTCTTGCTCCTCCTCCTCCTAGTCAATCATTCCTTCAGCAATTGATCACCAAAGCGATTGCCAAGAGACAACAGTATGCATACACTCATCCAACGGCACAGAAGCTGAACGTGCTCCTGGCCAAGTTGCTGGTACTGCAGTCCCTCCGTTTCCAAGTTGTGGACTCTGCACCTTTCAGAAAACAGGTGGCTTCTGCCGAAACGAGGTTGAGATTCCCAAGCCGTCATTTCTTTGCCAAAAAGGCAGTACCAGCCCTGCACACACTTGTAGAACAGAAGGTGGTCCAGTCCTTGAGCCTGTTGGTGGTTGCCAAAGTGCAAGGCAGCGCTGACGTGTGGAACTATAATTAAAGTCAAGGACAATATAGGTCCTTTATGGACCACTGGGTAAATGTGGTTCCTGTGGCCTCCTGATGCTAACGCCACCTCCACACTGTCATTGGGCCACTCCATGATGCTTCCACCTCACTACTATGTCATAGGGCCACTCTGTGGTCTCCTCATGCTGCTTCCACCTCACCACTATGTCATAAGGCCACTCTGTGCACTTGTAATGCTGTTCCCACCCTCCCCACTTCATTACTTTTTTTTCCTGCTTGAACACTACAATACCGACTATAAATGAGTTAATGGAAGCAAATATGTGCGCTAAGAGCTTCCATTAACTCATTTATAGTCGGTATTGTACCACTTTTATCTAGAATGACCCCCATTTCTGAGCTCTATTGTTTGTATGTATAATGATGTGCAGCCATCTTGTTTTTTGTAATTATGTTCGCTTCATGGATATACACCTGTGATTCTGAAGGTTCTAGACTAAATTCTCTTGTAGGCCAGTCTCATTCATCATTTTCTATGTCAGGGAGTTGGCGTGGATTTAGATCCGGCGGTGGTGCTGCCGGAGATATGTAGAGGCCGGGACCTCTACATAACTTTGGCAGACCCAGCGCACGGCCTTATTAAGACTGTCTAAAATGATGTTATTAATAAATGACCCCTTTATTCTCAACAGGCGGTCTTATATATAGGCTCATTTATCTAGTTCACCTGCTGCGCCATTCATATTTAATCTGTTCTGTTAGGCCCCTTGCAGACGAGCGTTCCTCCCGCAGCGAGTCTGCATTGCAGCACCCACCCTGACCTCCCAGCACTGACGGGATTCACATAGCATTATATTGATTTATGATGCTATGTAACCCTTACAGTTCTGGAATGTATTGGATAACACTGGCAGCATTATGCCAATGTTATCCAATACATTACAGAACTGTAAGGGTTACATAGCATCATAAATCAATATAATGCTATGTGACCCCGGCAGCGCTGGGAGGTCAGGCCGGGAGCTGCGATGCAGACTCTCTGCAGGAGGAACGCTCGTCTACAAGGGGCCTTATACATAGACTTGCTGTGCGTCAGATCCATTGTCAGCAGGCGGTCTAATATATAGGTGCGTTTGTCTAGTACACTTGCTGTGCCATTCATACTTATGACTTAATAGGATGGAAGAATTTCCTCCGTCTATTCCCACTAACCTGCCCCTTCAATAAACCACACTGACACCGTCTTGTTTTGGAGAAATTGACCATGATGGCCGAACTTTATTATTCACATATAATAATAATAATAAAATAATAATAACACTAATAATAACAGGCACTTTAACACAACCTTCAATGTTATGACCCACTGCACCGTAACAAGGATCCTGGAGGGCAACCCAAACCAGCGGCCTCTTCCTTAACCGTCTCACCTTGTACTTCAAGCTTACCCTCGGCCGCACTCACCGACCCAAGAGCACCAACTCCTTGAAGTATCCAAGTATCTCCTCCTGTAGGCCTTTTAGCCCAAACAGGAGCCCCCATCCTCGGCATTCACAAACCACATGAGATGCAGGCTCCAACATGTCCCGCATCTCTTAACCATTGAATCGCTCCCCCAGGATCCCATAACAATCAGCCACCAGAAGACCACCGGTGACACCTCACCTGTGGGCGTCCTGCCACACCCTCAGGGCCGTCTCCAAACCCTCCTGAATGCCCAAAGCCCACATGTCAATACCAACATCATTAAGGTGCACTCCATCAGCTCTCAAGAACTGAGGCGACGCCGCCTCCAATTCCCGATGGCGCACAACTATCCCACCTTGCCTGCGAACAAAGCGCCCCACCTCCTTGTTCAATTTAGCCCGCGCCTTGTTAATCTGCTCCACAGACCTGGCAAACCTCCAACTACTTCTCGCCACCACCTCCGACCAAACCAACAAAATCTCAGGAAAATCCGCCAGCAAACGCAATACATCCAGCTTAATATCCCGGATCACATCCCGGGACCGACGGACCCCCAAATCATTTCCGCCGACATAAAGAACCAACACATCCGACGGACGATCCAACCTAACATTCAAATGAATCTCAGGCAAAACCCTCCCCCAAAGAAGCCCCCGCAAACCAATCCACCTAATCTGCATGTCTTCCGCCGAAAAACCCAATTGGCGTCCGTTCCGCCTGACGTCCGCACGCAATGCCCCCCAATGGACATACGAGTGCCCGAAGATCCAAGCCAAACAAGGCGCCGATACTGCAACAAAACAAACAAAATCAAACTACATCCAACATTGCCAGATAATTAGCAACATCCCACCCCTTCTAAGCCCCAAACCAGACAATCACAACAAATGGGGACGGATATACGAACGAAAGCAATCCGACTCCCAGCGTCCGATACGCCGAATAACCTCCTCCCCTAGGCCCCACCTAGTCGCCTCGGTAGCAGCCCCAATACGAAAAGAGTGAGATGCATACTCCCTAGCAGGCAACAATCACTTCCTAAAAACCACGACAAATTGGAAACGAGACAACCGCGAACCATCCTGATGAATCAACAACGACCCCCTGCCACCTGGCCTAACATCCAAGAACTCCTCCACACATCGCACAGGACAAAGCACTGACCCCCCCCAACGGCCTCAACCACAAAACAACCCCTTTTCCCTCCTGATCCGTTTTAGACCTGCGAATGCAACACCGCAAGACTCCATCCACCAAACCAACATCCTCCCATAACAAACCCCCCTCGACTGAGCGACTCGCTGCCACCAACTCCGAGATGCGAAACGCTCCAAAAAAGGCCAGAGAAAAAGCCGCCCTAAACAGACACACTTCAAATGCCGACACACAAACTGATCCCGCCTCCGTCCACAAAGTCTGCAACACCGCGAACGAAACCGGCCTGCGAGTGTCCCTCCGTACCCCGCAACGGCGGTAACCCTTCAATGCCTGCCTCACCATAAAACACTTAGACACATCGGCCATGCCTCGCAACCGCAACCAAAAAGCAACCGCCCCTAACCTCTTTGACGCCACCGAAAACGACAAACCCGCAGCATAAAACGTTCCTAACCAAAAGACCAATAGCGTCCGAAAATCATCCAGCGAGCTACAACCTCCCACCTGCGCAATCAAATCCTCCCACAAAGACCACACAGAAGAGTAAGCAGCCCACGTACCGTTACTAAGTGACCGCCTAATCAGGCCCGCTGACACCCCAAGGCCACGCTCCAGAGCCACTGAGGACAGGGCAACCCCCGAATTTCGGCTCCCGGCGCCAAGCCGCGGAAACGCTCCCACTGAAAACGAGAAAGGGAATTGGCAAGTGAGTTATCTACTCCCGGGACATGAACCGCAACAAAACATGCATTCAATCGCAAACCCCTCAACACCAAGTGCCTCAACAAATTCAACACCGGCGGTGAGTTAGCCGACTGACTGTTAATCGCCTGAACCACACCCATGTTATCGCAGTAAAAACGCACCCGCCGATTCCTAAGCCAGTCCCCCCACAACTCAGTAGCCAGCACAATAGGAAAAAGCTCCAACAACACCAAGTTAGAAAGGAAACCCGCCTGCCGCCATTCAGCCGGCCAAACCCCTGCACTCCATTGACCCCTACAAAAAACACCATAACCACACGAAGCAGACGCATCCGAAAACAACTCCAAGTCCACATTACTAACCACCACTTCCATCCACACCGACCGACCATTATAATCCAACAAAAATTTCTCCCACACCACCAAATCATCCTTCACAGCCACCGGCAACCGCAAATAATGAAAAGGAGCAGTAACGCCTGCAGTCGCCAAAGCCAAGCGACGGCAAAAAACCCGCCCCATTGGCAAGATGCGACAAGCAAAATTCAATTTTCCCAAAACCGACTGAACCCGCTTAAGTTGCACCTTCTTAGCCTTCCGCAAAAACACAACCTCGTGCAAGAGATCAAGCACCTTATCCTCAGGCAAACGGCACTCCATAGCCAGACTGTCGATCTCAATACCTAAGAACTTGATGACCGTGGCCGGGCCTTCCGTCTTATCCGCCGCCAACGGGATTCCAAAACGCGCCGCCACCCTTTCCATCGTATGCAGCAAAACCGCGCACACCCTGGAACCGGCGGGACCCAGAAATAAAAAATCATCCAGGTAGTGCAAAACCGAGCTCCATCCCGCCTCCTGTTTCACCACCCATTCAAGAAAACAACTAAACGACTCAAACAAAGAGCACGAGATCGCGCACCCCATAGGCAGACAACAATCAACATAAAAACAACCCTCCCACTGAAAACCAAGCAAATGCAAACTGTCAGGGTGAATGGGCAACAATCGAAACGCAGCCTCAATATCAGTTTTAGCAAGCAGGGCGCCCTGCCCGAAACGCCGCACCCAACGCACTGCCTCATCAAAAGACGTGTAGGACACCGAGCATAACTCGTCCGCTATCCCATCATTCACCGACCCACCAAGCGGATAGGACAAATGATGAATGAGCCTGAACTTATTGGGCTCCTTCTTAGGAACTAAACCCAACAGGGACACCCATAAATCCGGCAAAGGACACTCCGAAAAGGGGCCAACCACCCTGCCAGCCGCAACCTCCTTCACAATCTTATCCCTCACCACATCAGGATAGCGCAAAGCCGAAGAAAAATTCCGGGACGCAACCCGCGTCCCGACCAAACTACACGGGATAACAAACCCCACAGTAAACCCCTCCAACAACAACCGAGCCGCCTCCCTATTTGGGTACATCCTTAAATACGGCTCCATCTCTTCCACCCTCACCGGCGTCACCCCTTTTTTGCATAACCTCGGATCCCTTACCCTTCCCCCTCCGGAAGCACCGAGACAGGCTATGGGAACCTCCACAACCGGAGCACTCGTGCTTAAACCTGCAGTCGGACAAGAACCGGCAATGTCCTTCATTGAATTGCCAGCAACAACCCCTTCTGCCCCCAACCTGAGACTCCCCAGCCGAGGCACCCCCGGCCGCTCCACGAAAGGACTGAGACCCCCCACCTCGGGGCGCCGCCATCAATCGCTTCCACAGACCAATGTCCATATGGTCCCAACGAATGCTAGGCCTGACCGCCTTCCGCTGCCGGAACTGCTCATCGTACCTGAGCCAAGCCACACCCCCATACGTCCGATGAGCCTCCCCGATAGCATCCATATAGCAAAAAAGGGCCGAGCAGTGCTCGGGCGTTTTTTGCCCCAATGACGCTGGCCAAAATTGCAAAAGCCTGCAACCAATTCTGAAACGTGCGCGGAATCAACCTAAACCTCCTCCTTTCCTCCTCCTCCTTCTTACTCTCGTCCAGCTTACCCCTATCCAAATTAAATTTTTCCAAAGGAAGCAACGAGAAAGTCTCCACATATTCATCCTTCCAGATCTTCTCCCTGACCTCCTGCTTCAAATGAGCCCCCAGCGGCCCCTCAAAACACACATAAATCTCACCCTTCGCAGAATCCGCCAACCTAACACCGTCCACCACATCACCTTTCGCCCCCGCCGCCAACCCAGAACCACAGGCCTGCCCACCAACCGCCGAGCCGCCACTCTCACCCAGCAAACCCTGCACCGCCCCTGGAACCAGCGCCAAATCCGGAGCCGGCGACCACACAGCCGCCGGAGACCCAGCAGCACCCGATCCCAACCGCGATAACAAAGCAAGCATACCCGACAATACATCCTTCACCAAAGCCTCAGAACCCCCCCCCACTATGTAACAATGAATTCCCAACCCCCCCCCACAGGAACCTGACACGTCGGTCTCTCACCTGGCCGTCCCCGGACAACGTCGCCGGCAGCCGCAGACCTCCCTTCGGGTATCACCAACGAAACGTCACTCCCGGATGGCCCAGCGTCGTCCAGACCACCAGCCACCGACTCTTCTCCTGGATCCACTTCACCGTCCTTCAGCTGCGACAACTCCTCCTCAGACTCCTGTTGCATAGGGCTGACATCCGCAGCCCCTTGTGAAGCAGAGGCCCTCACACCTGGCCGCAAACCCCTCATCCCGGCGACACCCAGCAAAGCAGGCTCCACAGCAGAGGTACTGTGAGCCGCACTCTCATGCCGCAGTTCAGGAGGCTCATTCACCGCCGCAGCTCCTGATAAGGTGCAATGCCGCCGGCCCACCACCAGGGGCCGCAACGCACTCTCTCTTCCAGCACTACCACTCCGCGCCTCAGGCCCACCCTGATGACGTCGCCGATCAGAGGAGACTGACCGCGACGCAGGCAAGACTCCCTCACCGCCGTCCAGAAGGCCCAGGCCGGGAAGCGACCCGGCCGCAGCAACACCGCTACACTCCGCAGGTACGTCCGCCCCGACTCGCACCCCCCGCAGGGACACACGCGGGGAGACAGCCGCGCGCACCTGCCCTCTCCCTCTCAGAGACCGGGAGACGGGACCCGAACCCAGCCGTCCCTCTCCCGCCGGCCTGCCATGTCTCGCCGCCGTCCTCCCGCTGCGTCTGCGCGCCGAGTCAGAAGCGGGCCGCGCAGACTGCAGCGGAGGGCTCTTGGGGGGGCTCCGCATTCGGCGGCGCAATCGAGGAGTAGTCTCAGGGCTCAGGCGTTCCGGGGGAACAGAACGCCTAGCCCTGCAGGGACGCGCAGCCTCAACGGACACAGAAGGGGGGTCCAGGACCGACTGCACGGTCTCTCGCAAACGTGCCGCCCCGTGTACCTGCACAGCCGCCCTAACCGCCTCCAATAAATCCTCCAGCGACGACATCGTGCCTGCTAAACGCACTTGCTCTACACTAGCACTGACCGACGCCCCTCCTACTGCCAATTTATACAGCCCGCGAATTTGCTAGTCCGCCCCTTCCTCCCTTAAACCAACCCCTAACCAAGCATACAGACATTAACCCTTCACTATCCTGTGGTCTTCCCCCTAAGTCAATCCGCACTACATTATGGCTGCGCCTCATTCCGTCGCTTTCAATATGTTCTGTTATACTTAATATGTTATGTTACTGTGCGTCAGACTCAGTCTAAAAAGGCGGTCTAATATCTAGGTGCATTTGTCTAGTACACTTGCTGTGCCATTCATACCTAATATGTTATGTTACTGTGCGTCAGACTCAGTCTTAAAAGGCTGTCTAATATCTTGATTACCTGCTGCAGCATTCATACTTAATCTGTTCTCATATACATAGACCTAGTGGGGTTCATCTAGTAACAGATATGCACCACTTTTTGGTGTATATTTGTCGCAACTTGTGATGCAAAGGTTATTTGTGCCGCAATCTGCAACTTTTCCCAGGGGAGCTGGCGTAACTTAAGGCAGGTGGTAGATAGGCTAAAGGTATGTAGAGACTGGCACCTCTACAGAAATTCAGCAAATCCACCACCAGTTAAAGGGGTATTAAGGCCAGCGTCTAAAACGCAGCTCTTAATAAATGACCCCCACTGTGCATTAGACTTAGTCTTAACAGCCGGTCTAGTATTCACCATATTTATCTTTTTCACCTTCTGCGCCATTCATACTTAATCTGTTACATTACTGATTCAGTTACTGTACACCAGGGATGCCAAACCTGCAGCCCTCCAGCTGGTATAAAACTACAACTCCCAACATGCCCTGATAGCTCCGTAGAGTATTGAAACAAAGTTTTATGCAAATAGAATTTGCATTTTTTATACATCCCTAGTGACATTAGTGAGGAACAAACCAATGTAGATGACATTGTTGTCGATCGCAAGTAGGAGTGCAGTGAAGCAGACAAGGTAACTAGGGCCCCTTTTAGGCATACGGTTGTACCCAGGTGTAGGAATGGCCGGGTGGTATAGGGTGACCTAAAATGTCCCTTTAAGTGTACTTGTAAAAGAAAAGACCGGCACTCACTTTTTTCTTCAGAAAATTTTTCTCTTTATTCGCCACTAGGGATGAGCGAACTCGAACTGTATAGTTCGGGTTCGTACCGAATTTTGGGGTGTCCGTGACACGGACCCGAACCCGGACATTTTCGTAAAAGTCCGGGTTCGGGTTCGGTGTTCGTCGCTTTCTTGGCGCTTTTGTGACGCTTTCTTGGCGCTTTTTGAAAGGCTGCAAAGCAGCCAATCAACAAGCGTCATACTACTTGCCCCAAGAGGCCATCACAGCCATGCCTACTATTGGCATGGCTGTGATTGGCCAGAGCACCATGTGACCCAGCCTCTATTTAAGCTGGAGTCACATAGCGCCGCCCGTCACTCTGCTCTGATTAGCGTAGGGAGAGGTTGCGGCTGCGACAGTAGGGCGAGATTAGGCAGATTAACTCCTCCAAAGGACTTGATTAACTGATCGATCTGCAGCTGTGGATCATTGAGCTGCTGATCCTCAATTGCTCACTGTTTTTAGGCTGCACAGACCGTTTGTCAGTCTCATTTTTCTGGGGTGATCGGCGGCCATTTTGTGTCTTGTGGTGCGCCAGCACAAGCTGCGACCAAGTGCATTTAACCCTCAATGGTGTGGTTGTTTTTTGGCTAAAGCCTACATCAGGGTGAAGCTGTCACACCAAGTGCATTTAACCAGCAATAGTCTGTTCATTTTTTGGCCATATACAAAATCAGGGGCAAGCTGCGCCTGTCACCAAGTGCATTTAACCCTCAATGGTGTGGTTGTTTTTTGGCTAAAGCCTACATCAGGGTGAAGCTGTGACACCAAGTGCATTTAACCAGCAATAGTCTGTTCATTTTTTGGCCATATACAAAATCAGGGGCAAGCTGCGCCCGTCACCAAGTGCATTTAACCCTCAATGGTGTGGTTGTTTTTTGGCTAAAGCCTACATCAGGGTGAAGCTGTCACACCAAGTGCATTTAACCAGCAATAGTCTGTTTATTTTTTGGCCATATCCCAGTCTAATTCTGTCACTAAATCCATACCGGTCACCCAGCGCCTAAATACTAGGCCTCAAATTTATATCCAGCTAAATCTGTCCCTAGTGCTGTAGCTGGGCGAGTTATTTAGTGTCCGTTCAAGCACATTTCTTGTTCTGGGTTGAAATACAATTCCCAATTTAGCAATTTCATAATTTAGTGGTTCCTGCTATATCAGAGCTATTTGAAATCTATCCCAAAAAGGGTATATAATATTGAAGGTGCACATTGGGTCATTCAGAATAACTTCACACACACCCGCTACTGTGTATTTCCAAGTCTAATTCTGTCACTAAACCCATACCTGTCACCCAGCGCCTAAATACTAGGCCTCAAATTTAAATCCCTCTAAATCTCTCGTTACCGCTGTACTGTTGTTGCTGGGCAAGATATTTAGTGTCCGTCAAAGCACATTTTTTGTTCTGGGTTGAAGTACAATTCCCAATTTAGCAATTTCATAATTTAGTGGTTTCTGCTATATCAGAGCTATTTGAAATCTATCCCTAAAAGGGTATATAATATTGAAGGTGCACATAGGGTCATTCAGAATAACTTCACACACACGCTTCTGTGCATTTCCAAGTCTAATTCTGTCACTAAATCCATACCGGTCACCCAGCGCCTAAATACTAGGCCTCAAATTTATATCCCGCTGAATTTGAATACAATACATTGGGCCAAATAATATATTTGTTGTTGTGGTGAACCATAACAATGAGAAAAACATCTAGTAAGGGACGCGGACGTGGACATGGTCGTGGTGGTGTTAGTGGACCCTCTGGTGCTGGGAGAGGACGTGGCCGTTCTGCCACATCCACACGTCCTAGTGTACCAACTACCTCAGGTCCCAGTAGCCGCCAGAATTTACAGCGATATATGGTGGGGCCCAATGCCGTTCTAAGGATGGTAAGGCCTGAGCAGGTACAGGCATTAGTCAATTGGGTGGCCGACAGTGGATCCAGCACGTTCACATTATCTCCCACCCAGTCTTCTGCAGAAAGCGCACAGATGGCGCCTAAAAACCAACCCCATCAGTCTGTCACATCACCCCCATGCATACCAGGGAAACTGTCTCAGCCTCAAGTTATGCAGCAGTCTCTTATGCTGTTTGAAGACTCCGCTGGCAGGGTTTCCCAAGGGCATCCACCTAGCCCTTCCCCAGCGGTGAAAGACATAGAATGCACTGACGCACAACCACTTATGTTTCCTGATGATGAGGACATGGGAATACCACCTCAGCATGTCTCTGATGATGACGAAACACAGGTGCCAACTGCTGCGTCTTTCTGCAGTGTGCAGACTGAACAGGAGGTCAGGGATCAAGACTGGGTGGAAGACGATGCAGGGGACGATGAGGTCCTAGACCCCACATGGAATGAAGGTCGTGCCACTGACTTTCACAGTTCGGAGGAAGAGGCAGTGGTGAGACCGAGCCAACAGCGTAGCAAAAGAGGGAGCAGTGGGCAAAAGCAGAACACCCGCCGCCAAGAGACTCCGCCTGCTACTGACCGCCGCCATCTGGGACCGAGCACCCCAAAGGCAGCTTCAAGGAGTTCCCTGGCATGGCACTTCTTCAAACAATGTGCTGACGACAAGACCCGAGTGGTTTGCACGCTGTGCCATCAGAGCCTGAAGCGAGGCATTAACGTTCTGAACCTGAGCACAACCTGCATGACCAGGCACCTGCATGCAAAGCATGAACTGCAGTGGAGTAAACACCTTAAAACCAAGGAAGTCACTCAGGCTCCCCCTGCTACCTCTTCTGCTGCTGCCGCCTCGGCCTATTCTGCTGCTGCCGCCTCGGCCTCTTCCTCTGCCTCTGGAGGAACGTTGGCACCTGCCGCCCAGCAAACAGGGGATGTACCACCAACACCACCACCACCACCTCCGTCACCAAGCGTCTCAACCATGTCACACGCCAGCGTTCAGCTCTCCATCTCACAAACATTTGATAGAAAGCGTAAATTCCCACCTAGCCACCCTCGATCCCTGGCCCTGAATGCCAGCATTTCTAAACTACTGGCCTATGAAATGCTGTCATTTAGGCTGGTGGACACAGACAGCTTCAAACAGCTCATGTCGCTTGCTGTCCCACAGTATGTTGTTCCCAGCCGGCACTACTTCTCCAAGAGAGCCGTGCCTTCCCTGCACAACCAAGTATCCGATAAAATCAAGTGTGCACTGCGCAACGCCATCTGTAGCAAGGTCCACCTAACCACAGATACGTGGACCAGTAAGCACGGCCAGGGACGCTATATCTCCCTAACTGCACACTGGGTAAATGTAGTGGCAGCTGGGCCCCAGGCGGAGAGCTGTTTGGCGCACGTCCTGCCGCCGCCAAGGATCGCAGGGCAACATTCTTTGCCTCCTGTTGCCACCTCCTCCTTCTCGGCTTCCTCCTCCTCTTCTTCCACCTGCTCATCCAGTCAGCCACACACCTTCACCACCAACTTCAGCACAGCCCGGGGTAAACGTCAGCAGGCCATTCTGAAACTCATATGTTTGGGGGACAGGCCCCACACCGCACAGGAGTTGTGGCGGGGTATTGAACAACAGACCGACGAGTGGTTGCTGCCGGTGAGCCTCAAGCCCGGCCTGGTGGTGTGTGATAATGGGCGAAATCTCGTTGCAGCTCTGGGACTAGCCAATTTGACGCACATCCCTTGCTTGGCGCATGTGCTGAATTTGGTGGTGCAGAAGTTCATTCACAACTACCCCGACATGTCAGAGCTGCTGCATAAAGTGCGGGCCGTCTGTTCGCGCTTCCGGCGTTCACATCCTGCCGCTGCTCGCCTGTCTGCGCTACAGCGTAACTTCGGCCTTCCCGCTCACCGCCTCATATGCGACGTGCCCACCAGGTGGAACTCCACCTTGCACATGCTGGACAGACTGTGCGAGCAGCAGCAGGCCATAGTGGAGTTTCAGCTGCAGCACGCACGGGTCAGTCGCACTACAGAACAGCACCACTTCACCACCAATGACTGGGCCTCCATGCGAGACCTGTGTGCCCTGTTGCGCTGTTTCGAGTACTCCACCAACATGGCCAGTGGCGATGACACCGTTATCAGCGTTACAATACCACTTCTATGTCTCCTTGAGAAAACACTTAGGGCGATGATGGAACAGGAGGTGGCCCAGGAGGAGGAGGAGGAGGATGAGGAAGAGGGGTCATTTTTAGCACTTTCAGGCCAGTCTCTTCGAAGTGACTCAGAGGGAGGTTTTTTGCAACAGCAGAGGCCAGGTACAAATGTGGCCAGCCAGGGCCCACTACTGGAGGACGAGGAGGACGAGGATGAGGAGGAGGTGGAGGAGGATGAGGATGAAGCATGGTCACAGCGGGGTGGCACCCAACGCAGCTCGGGTCCATCACTGGTGCGTGGCTGGGGGGAAAGGCAGGACGATGACGATACGCCTCCCACAGAGGACAGCTTGTCCTTACCCCTGGGCAGCCTGGCACACATGAGCGACTACATGCTGCAGTGCCTGCGCAACGACAGCAGAGTTGCCCACATTTTAACCTGTGCGGACTACTGGGTTGCCACCCTGCTGGATCCACGCTACAAAGACAATGTGCCCACCTTACTTCCTGCACTGGAGCGTGATAGGAAGATGCGCGAGTACAAGCGCACGTTGGTAGACGCGCTACTGAGAGCATTCCCAAATGTCACAGGGGAACAAGTGAAAGCCCAAGGCCAAGGCAGAGGAGGAGCAAGAGGTCGCCAAGGCAGCTGTGTCACGGCCAGCTCCTCTGAGGGCAGGGTTAGCATGGCAGAGATGTGGAAAACTTTTGTCAACACGCCACAGCTAACTGCACCACCACCTGATACGCAACGTGTTAGCAGGAGGCAACATTTCACTAACATGGTGGAACAGTACGTGTGCACACCCCTCCACGTACTGACTGATGGTTCGGCCCCATTCAACTTCTGGGTCTCTAAATTGTCCACGTGGCCAGAGCTAGCCTTTTATGCCTTGGAGGTGCTGGCCTGCCCGGCAGCCAGCGTTTTGTCTGAACGTGTATTCAGCACGGCAGGGGGCGTCATTACAGACAAACGCAGCCGTCTGTCTACAGCCAATGTGGACAAGCTGACGTTCATAAAAATGAACCAGGCATGGATCCCACAGGACCTGTCCGTCCCTTGTCCAGATTAGACATTAACTACCTCCCCATAACCATATATTATTGGACTCCAGGGCACTTCCTCATTCAATCCTATTTTTATTTTCATTTTACCATTATATTGCGATGCTACCCAAAGTTGAATGAACCTCTCCTCTGCCTGTGTGCTAGGCCTAAATATATGCCAATGGACTGTTGCAGTGGTGGCTGACATGAAGCCTGATTCTCTGCTATGACATGCAGACTAATTCTCTGCTGACATGAAGCCAGATTGTCTGTTACGGGACCTCTCTCCTCTGCCTGGGTGCTGGGCCTAAATTTATGACAATGGACTGTTGCAGTGGTGGCTGACGTGAAGCCTGATTCTCTGCTATGACATGCAGACTGATTCTCTGCTGACATGAAGCCAGATCCTCTGTTACGGGACCTCTCTCCTCTGCCTGGGTGCTGGGCCTAAATTTATGACAATGGACTGTTGCAGTGGTGGCTGACGTGAAGCCTGATTCTCTGCTATGACATGCAGACTGATTCTCTGCTGACATGAAGCCAGATCCTCTGTTACGGGACCTCTCTCCTCTGCCTGGGTGCTGGGCCTAAATTTATGACAATGGACTGTTGCAGTGGTGGCTGACGTGAAGCCTGATTCTCTGCTATGACATGCAGACTGATTCTCTGCTGACATGAAGCCAGATCCTCTTTTACGGGACCTCTCTCCTCTGCCTGGGTGCTGGGCCTAAATTTATGACAATGGACTGTTGCAGTGGTGGCTGACGTGAAGCCTGATTCTCTGCTATGACATGCAGACTGATTCTCTGCTGACATGAAGCCAGATCCTCTTTTACGGGACCTCTCTCCTCTGCCTGGGTGCTGGGCCTAAATTTATGACAATGGACTGTTGCAGTGGTGGCTGACGTGAAGCCTCATTCTCTGCTATGACATGCAGACTGATTCTCTGCTGACATGAAGCCAGATCCTCTGTTACGGGACCTCTCTCCTCTGCCTGGGTGCTGGGCCTGAATATATGCCAATGGACTGTTGCAGTGGTGGGTGACGTGAAGCCTCATTCTCTGCTATGACATGCAGACTAATTCTCTGCTGACATGAAGCCAGATTGTCTGTTACGGGACCTCTCTCCTCTGCCTGTGTGTGTGCTGGGCCTAAATATATGCCAATGGACTGTTGCAGTGGTGGCTGACGTGAAGCCTCATTCTCTGCTATGACATGCAGACTGATTCTCTGCTGACATGAAGCCAGATCCTCTGTTACGGGACCTCTCTCCTCTGCCTGGGTGCTGGGCCTAAATTTATGACAATGGACTGTTGCAGTGGTGGCTGACGTGAAGCCTGATTCTCTGCTATGACATGCAGACTGATTCTCTGCTGTCATGAAGCCAGATTGTCTGTTACGGGACCTTTCTCCTCTACCTGGGTTCTGGGCCTAAATTTATGAAAATTGACTCTTACAGTGGTGGGTGACGTGAAGCCTGATTCTCTGCTATGATATGAAGACTGATTCTCTGCTGACATGAAGCCAGATTGTCTGTTACGGGACCTTTCTCCTCTGCCTGGGTTCTGGGCCTAAATTTATGAAAATTGACTCTTACAGTGGTGGGTGACGTGAAGCCTGATTCTCTGCTATGATATGAAGACTGATTCTCTGCTGACATGAAGCCAGATTGTCTGTTACGGGACCTTTCTCCTCTGCCTGGGTTCTGGGCCTAAATTTATGAAAATTGACTCTTACAGTGGTGGGTGACGTGAAGCCTGATTCTCTGCTATGATATGAAGACTGATTCTCTGCTGACATGAAGCCAGATTGTCTGTTACGGGACCTTTCTCCTCTGCCTGGGTTCTGGGCCTAAATTTATGAAAATTGACTCTTGCTGTGGTGGGTGACGTGAAGCCTGATTCTCTGCTATGATATGAAGACTGATTCTCTGCTGACATGAAGCCAGATTGTCTGTTACGGGACCTTTCTCCTCTGCCTGGGTTCTGGGCCTAAATTTATGAAAATTGACTCTTACAGTGGTGGGTGACGTGAAGCCTGATTCTCTGCTATGATATGAAGACTGATTCTCTGCTGACATGAAGCCAGATTGTCTGTTACGGGACCTTTCTCCTCTGCCTGGGTTCTGGGCCTAAATTTATGAAAATTGACTCTTACAGTGGTGGGTGACGTGAAGCCTGATTCTCTGCTATGATATGAAGACTGATTCTCTGCTGACATGAAGCCAGATTCTCTGTTACGGGACCTCTCTCCTCTGCCTGGGTGCTGGGCCTAAATTTATGACAATGGACTGTTGCAGTGGTGGCTGACGTGAAGCCTGATTCTCTGCTATGACATGCAGACTGATTCTCTGCTGACATGAAGCCAGATTCTCTGTTACGGGACCTCTCTCCTCTGCCTGTGTGTGTGCTGGGCCTAAATATATGCCAATGGACTGTTGCAGTGGTGGCTGACGTGAAGCCTCATTCTCTGCTATGACATGCAGACTAATTCTCTGCTGACATGAAGACAGATTCTCTGTTACGGGACCTCCCTCCTCTGCCTGGGTGCTGGGCCTAAATATATGCCAATGGACTGTTGCAGTGGTGGGTGACGTGAAGCCTGATTCTCTGCTATGACATGCAGACTAATTCTCTGCTGACATGAAGCCAGATTGTCTGTTACGGGACCTCTCTCCTCTGCCTGTGTGTGTGCTGGGCCTAAATATATGCCAATGGACTGTTGCAGTGGTGGCTGACGTGAAGCCTCATTCTCTGCTATGACATGCAGACTAATTCTCTGCTGACATGAAGACAGATTCTCTGTTACGGGACCTCTCTCCTCTGCCTGGGTGCCGGGGCCTAAATATCTGAGAATGGACTGTTCCAGTGGTGGGTGACGGGAAGCCAGATTCTCTGCTATG
Source organism: Bufo gargarizans (assembly GCF_014858855.1). NCBI lineage: Eukaryota > Metazoa > Chordata > Amphibia > Anura > Bufonidae > Bufo > Bufo gargarizans. Next base: position 31,128,615 of record NC_058080.1, read on the forward strand.
GAACCTCTCTCCAATTGATTTTGGTTAATTTTTATTTATTTAATTTTTATTTTAATTCATTTCCCTATCCACATTTGTTTGCAGGGGATTTACCTACATGTTGCTGCCTTTTGCAGCCCTCTAGCTCTTTCCTGGGCTGTTTTACAGCCTTTTTAGTGCCGAAAAGTTCGGGTCCCCATTGACTTCAATGGGGTTCGGGTTCGGGACGAAGTTCGGATCGGGTTCGGATCCCGAACCCGAACATTTCCGGGATGTTCGGCCGAACTTCTCGAACCCGAACATCCAGGTGTTCGCTCAGCTCTATTCGCCACCCATCAAGTATTCAGTGACGCGCGTTTCGGCTCTGCTGCGAGCCTTTCTCAAACCAATGGCATATAACAAAATCAAGCAGTATACATGATTTAAATAGACCGCCACAGCGGAAGTGACATCAAGTAGTCATGGTGATTAAACAAACAAATAGAATAAAAAGAAAAAAAAAGAGACAGGAAGGGGAGGGGAAAAGAGGAAAAAGAAAAAAGAACAAAGTAACAATTTGGATAATCAGATACACGTGAGAAGCGGCCCAACTGCAACAGCATCAATGAAAATAGTAACAATTGTAGATTCCTATGAGATTCTCTAGTTCATCTGAGACCAACATTTTTTTGCGACAACATTGATTATTGCACTAACTTCTCAAATATATTAAACAAGTGTTCCATGGACTTGATGGTATTAACCATCGAATACCTGACGGAAGCTATTACGGCTAGCAGGCAGAAAATTGCCACAATTGAGATGCAACTGAAGGACGCATTACCAGCAGAGGAATTGATTACTCTAAAATCTAAAGTGGAAAAAATTGGCGCTGACCTCAAACGGGACATTGAAAGTACTAAACGCCAAAAATTTATCAGAGATTCTGAAGATTATCAGAATAAACGTGTGTATAAATGGCAAGATCTGTCTGGTACAGCTATACCCTTATTTACCAGGCAACAACGTCGGGGAGCCTCGATGTCATCTGGATCTGGAAGTGATTCCACTATAGGACCTCCACGTGTGTCTTTTTTAGGCAGAAGGAGGCAAAGACCCCAATCAAGAAAAACACCAGACGAGCAGGACGCCATTATCGGGGGCATCGACGCACCGCGGACAACACGCTCTCAGGTAGAGATGACACTTTAATCTTCAATATCTCCTCTAAAAGTTTGAGTCCACTTCAGTTGCAAGTACTGGAGAAGGGACTATCATTTTGCCCCACTAGTCCGTTGGACAGTTTTGAATTTGATATGGACTGTCAGCGTTTTTTTAAGGAATATTCGACTCAGGTTTGCAATCTACCAGTGTTAAAAATATGCGCAAATAGAGTGACGACCGGTGATACTTGCCTATCATTAAAGGACTTTGGACTGAGAACCAAGAGTCATTTTCAACCACCAAAATGTTACCATCCTGTTGAAACATTTATTTTATTGGTCCAACGTGATATGTTAAAATCTTTACAGGAAACACGACAAAGTGGATTTCATGTGAACCACAACTTGTCGCGACTTGAAAGACAGGCTATTGAAAACCTATTGGATGACGGTAGCCTGATTTTCAAGCCTGCAGACAAGGGGGGTGCTCTTGTCTTGATGGACAAGGAATATTATGTTAATGAGATTCTGGGTCAGTTGGCCAATACCGATGTATATCGTCCATTGGATGGCGATCCGGTATATATTATTAAAAGGAAATTGTGTACTTTGGTTGATACATTTACTTCACAGCAGATTATTGATCCCAAATTGGGGGAATATCTGATTAATCATCATCCTGTAACACCGGTGTTATATACACTGCCCAAAGTGCACAAATCTTTGACTCTGCCACCGGGTCGGCCTATTGTGGCCTTGACTGACTCTATTCTGTCTCCACCAGCTATTTTACTTGAAAAGGTCATGACACCCCTGACCAAAAATATGCCGTCTTTCCTGCTTGACACGAATCAATTTTTGCGTGAGGTTGGGACCCTGGTGTTACAGGATGATGATTTGTTGGTAACTTTTGATGTTTGTTCTCTGTACACTTCTATTGTCCACTGGAAGGGTATACGGGCTGCTGAGTGGCTTCTATCCTTCTCCTCTCACAGTGAAGGCGCTAGACTATTTTTTTTGAAGCTACTTGAAATTATTCTAACTGAAAACTACTTTTTATTTCAGGATACCTACTACCAGCAGTGCTGTGGGACCGCGATGGGCTCGAATGCCGCACCGCCATATGCAAATTCATACATGTCATGGTTTGAAGATAAACACATTTACAGCAATGATCTGTTTAAAATCCATTGTATTTTTTGGCGAAGATTCGTCGATGACGTGTTTTGTGTATGGCGGGGCGGCATTCGATCCCTTCGTGCCTTCTCAGATTATCTAAATTCGATCTGGCCCAAGTTGCAGTTTACTCTACATTATAATGACCACGAAATTAATTTTTGGACACCCTGGTCATCAAGGGTGAAAGTGGGTCAATTGTGACTGATCTGTACATTAAAAATACGGACAGAAATTCTCTTCTCCATTTCTCTAGCTATCATCCCCCTACAGTTAAAAAAGCATTACCCCACTCCCAGTTTCAGAGGGTGCGTAGGATTGTTTCCAACATTGAGGTGAAAGAAAAACGTCTTGATGAAATGTCTATGAGATTTGAGAATAGAGGGTATCCCACAGCACTGCTGGATAGTGAGAGGGGTAGGGTTACCTCCTTGACCCCTAAACAGGAGTCTAGGGGGTCACGTATACCATTTGTTACCAAGTTCCATCCATGGGTTAACAAGTGTCGTTTTATTTTCTCTAAACATTGGAATATTTTGTCTAGAGCTTATCCCTCTATTGTGGAATTTAAAAGTCCTCCTTTATTGTGTTACAAACGTAACAAAAACATTCGCGACATGGTAGTGAGGGCAGATGTGGGCAGTGCTCAAACTGAGAAGCGCCAGAAGACTTTATCTACTCCTAGAAAGGGCACATTCCCTTGCCTAGGGTGTATACACTGTTCAAGTGTAATTAAAGGGGAATATTTCACACATCCCCACACAGGCAAGCGCTTTCCAGTTCGAGGCCTCTTCACATGTAATAGCAGTTTCATCATATATTTACTTAAATGCCCTTGCGGACTGTTATACATAGGTGAAACGTCCATGCGAATGAAGGACCGCTTCTCCAAGCACAAGTCCACCATAAGAAAAAATAATTTACTTTTACCGGTCCCCTACCATTTTGATCGCTGTAAGCACAATATTGCGCAATTGCACTTTCAAATTATTGAGCAGGTACAACAACCTCGAAGAGGTGGCAATCGATTGAAAATGTTAAAGAAGAGTGAATCCTATTGGATTCATACTCTCCAGACACTGGAACCCATGGGGTTAAACCGGGAGTATGATCTCCATAGCTTCCTGTAAATTTCCATTCTTTTTAAGTGTATGTTAAGTTTACATTTTGTTTTCTTGTATTTTTACAGAAAACGTGAGGAACTCCCCAACCGCATCATCTGAATTGCAAGCTACTATGATTATCTAGAGAATCTCATAGGAATCTACAATTGTTACTATTTTCATTGATGCTGTTGCAGTTGGGCTGCTTCTCACGTGTATCTGATTATCCAAATTGTTACTTTGTTCTTTTTTCTTTTTCCTCTTTTCCCCTCCCCTTCCTGTCTCTTTTTTTTTCTTTTTATTCTATTTGTTTGTTTAATCACCATGACTACTTGATGTCACTTCCGCTGTGGCGGTCTATTTAAATCATGTATACTGCTTGATTTTGTTATATGCCATTGATTTGAGAAAGGCTCGCAGCGTCACTGAATACTTGATGGGTGGCGAATAAAGAGAAAAATTTTCTGAAGAAAAAAGTGAGTGCCGGTCTTTTCTTTTGCTTGTACCTGGACTTTGGCCCTGGACTCGTGCACCACGCCTACAAACGGAGTGCCGGCTGACCCTCGTTGAAACATTTAAGTGTACTTGTGTCATGGTGCTCCTACCTGGATATACTGGAACCTAGGCCTTAGCTCCGAAGGAGACAAATAGGGGGTAGTTGAATTGGGGGATGAAGAATAAATTGAGTCTCTGCTACATCTGTTGCCCTCTGACTCTGTTGTACTGGCCGGGTAGCTGTATGACTCAGCTTTCTTCTTTATGCTGAAACTTCTCTCTGTAGTCTAACTCTTGAATTAGACCAGGAACTCTCTTCCTGGCTTCTGAGGCTCTAAGCTGTGGCCTCCATGACCAGCAGAGCTTAAAGGGGTTGTCCCATCCAACTATTTTATACTCGCCTGCTGCGAGCTGCACTTTTTACTTCCTGGTTTCCGGCTTGTGAGGCTGGGCGGGCTTAGCAAGCTTGATTGAAGGCTTGTCCAGGCCATGCCGCGCATCACTGTCTTGAACTTGCACGCCGCCGCGCATGCGCCATGGTGACTTCTTCCTGGCCAGTATAGTAAATTCAATTCTATAAGAGAGGGAAGGAGATGTCAGAGGTGGGGGAAGTCAAAGGGGAACCTCGTATGGGGGACCTATCTCATACTTAATGCCATCCTCTGCCTCAATGAGTCAGACACCTTTCACTTTTTTAGAAAAAGTCCAAATCCGGTATCAGCTGCGAGACCGTGGGAAGGTGGGCGAGAATCGTACTCTCCAAATGACCTTCAGATCATAAATCTCACTTCACGTGACTTGAATGACACCGAGCGTGATTTCTTAAAAAAAGGTCTTTCATTTGTACCAACTACTAATTTTCACCTCTTCTGTAACACAAATAGACAATCTTGTGATAAACTTGGTGTTAGTATGGAGGACTTCCCTAATCTACAAGTCTTTATAGACTTGTGGGAGGAAGGGTCGCATGAGATGGGTGAAGGTGCATTAACTGATCTTAAGAGAAAAAGTACATGGATGTCCCCTCCTGCAGATTATCAGTATATTAATAGTTTTCTTTGTTTAGTTTTACATCTTTTTAATTTGTCCGGTATCCAAATGCAGGCCCTTATAGGCCTTGAGAAAGACAAATCCATTATTATCAAACCATCTGACAAAGGGGGTAATCTGGTAATTCTAGACCATAAACATTTCAGAAGATGTGTTTAGATTTACTTAAGGATCCTGAGGGTTACTGTAAATTACCATCGGATCCTACCGATAAGTTTCTTATTAAACCTAAGAGTATCCTTCAGATGGGCCTAGCCCAGCGAGTTATTAATGAGGTAGAATAAAATTTTCTCTTACCTGACAACACTAGCATAGCGACAGGGGCAGGGATCCGCTGAAAAGCCGACAGTTAGTATCTGGGGTTAACTCCCTGATATAAAATTGTGATATCTTCCTTGACAAAGTCCTCAGAAAATATGTATTGTCCCTCCCCTCATATACGAGGGATACAATGGATTTTCTTTAAAAAAATTGATGCATTGAATATTGACCCCGATTGCCTACTTGCATCTATCGATGTGGAGATATACTGTAGCTCCATTCCCCATGATAAAGGTCTAACGGCATTGGCATATTTTTTACAAACATGGGGTACACAATACAGGACCCATAATGCATTTATTTTGCGCCTTCTGGAGTTCACACTTACAACTTTTTTCTATTCCACCCCCGTTTCTACCACCAGCTCAGGGGGACAGCGATGGGGAGCCCCTGTGCTCCCACGGATGCAAATCTCTTCCTGGGCTGGTGGGAGGACAATATAGTCTTCCCTGATCATCAGGAATGGTGGAGCAATAAAATATTGTTGTGGACATGATTTATTGATGACATCTTTGTCATCTGGGATGGTAGGGCTGAGGAATTTGTGAACTTCATGGATACACTGAATATTAACCAAATTGGACTCAAGTTCACATATGAGACACAGAAGCATAGAATAACAAATACCGAGGGGGCAATATCTGCAGGTGCGCAGAAATTGCTCCAACCCCGACTCATATCACAGGGAAGCTAGACTACTCTTTGTTAGATTTCAGAACAGGGGTTACCCACAGAACATTCTCATGGATGCCTTTAAACAGGCATCGCAGCAGGACCGTGATACCCTTCTGACCCTCACTTCCTGATGATGATGCCTCCTCTTCACCCGGCTCCCATGTGTGGCTAAATCATCATCCAAAATTGTCTGTTTGTCACTTATGTTACCCTCACCAGTCTCATGGCCATGCTCCTGACCACTCACAACACGTGCCCCCACCTGACTGTCATTATCGGTAGTTGTACACCTAAGGAAGGACACAGGGGATCTCTTGTCCAAGTCTGTGCTGGCCTGTAGCTGCTGATTGTCTTCACTAAGCTCATCCTCGCTAAAAAGCAGAGATGAGCCGGCAGCATGTCTTACTTCCCGAGCAGAAGGAGCAGCAAAAAAGAGGCAGTTGCAGGACAGGTGAGGGCTAAGAGGCAGTTTCTGGGCCATGCCAACTAAGTGTGGTTTCAGAGGAACCCACAGATTCCTCGCTGTGTGTATCTGTTGTCACCTGAGAAGATGTTGAAGAGTCAACCATTCCAGTACAGCTAGATTGTTGCTCAATACACGACCGCTGGATGACAGTGGCAGCTGTGGCTAGTTGCTGCAGAAGCTGCTACCACCAACCCTTCTGCTGCTGCTTGTGCCATCTTCAGCAAGATTTTTGCCACTGCCCGTTCCTTTTGAGGGCCCAGTTATAAAAATAGTAGGATAAAACCAGAAAGGTTCTTACTACTCAAAGAATTGCGTGATCAGAGTCCGTTTACGATTTCTGGGGAGAGGAAGACATGAAACACAACCCAATGTTGATCGGATCCCCAAATTGTGTCAATGAAATGTTCTCAATCGTTTATTTTTATTCCCATTGGGCAGAGGGTGTAGCTGAGAGGAGTCTCCTTCCTATTCTTGTCCAAGCCTTCTGTGAAGGCTCTCATTACCTGTGCACTCTCCACTTCTCTTACTCAGCTGGCAGACATGAAATATTAATAAAACAAGGCTTCCCGTCCACACTAATAATTTTCGGGCCCGACGCGTTTTAATGATGCATATCTTATCAGGCTGATTGTTTTGATACCACATATGACCGGTCTAGGGGTCCCAGAAGTTGAGATACTTGTTATGTGGGAATGTTGGCTTTCAGGGGTGGGATGTTTGGACTCCGTACGATGCTCACATTATACAGAATGCAATGATTTGTATTATGTTGCTTGAAAAAGCCTGTAACGTCCTGTTCTCCTGTAACGTCCTGTTCTCCTGTAACGTCCTGTTCTCCTGTAACGTCCTGTTCTTCGATTTGTTTCAGCTTATTATTATTCCGTTTTATTCTTCTTCTCCGCCCCCCCCCCCCATTTTCTATACGCTACTCCTCCTACAGTATTTGGGTTACAAACGGCAAACTTTCCACACTTCTTCGACCTATAGTGAAGTTATTTGCTTGTGCTTTGATAAGCGATCCCACCACCGAAGACCCTTTTTTTGCCATTGACTTTGACAGGGAAAATTTTCTAATCGCTCCCACTCGCACAGTTTTGAAGCTACACTCGCCAATCTCGAACCACATATTGTTGGTGTCAACCCAAATAAAAGGGTACATTTTGAGGGGACACCCCAAAGTGGGCAGAGCTAGCAAGGGCCAATGAAAATGTAGCTATTTTCTATACACTACTCCTCCCACAGTTTTAGGAGGACAATTTTCCCTATTGACTGCAATAAGAAAATTTAAAAAGCTGTCATTCTCACAGTATTTAAGCCAGAACTTTTTATTTTAAATCATAAAATAACAACACAAAGACCATTTCCAATAAAGGACTTAACCCGGCCAGTCTCCCACCCCACACAACCCTTCTACATTCATAGTACCCATTCATGCACATCCATACACTATTTACATATTTACATATCAACATATTTAGATAACTAAGGCAAAACTAAAAGAACAAATAAATTAAAAGACAACAATATATACAATATATACAATATATACAGGACCTATCCATAACCCTAAATCTAACTTATAACCCATCACCTGTCCCCACATAACACACCAAACCGGTCTCCCACAGAAGTTCAAGAGGATATCCCCGAGCTTCTCAAGTTCCATAGTTCTCCCCAGTCAGACTGGGGCTGACTGGTTTGTAAGAAAAATGTATTTTTATTTTTTGTATTTTGTATTTTATTTTATTTATTACACACACACACACACATATAAATATATATACATAAGTCCCTATATAGTCAACTTATACATATACAATATACTTATCATATAATACATGACGCAAAATCCAACTTTTCAGCTATCGTTCAGTGCCTGTAAACCAAACCATCCTACTTCATCATAAAACAAAAGAAAAATCTAATAGTGTCATGCCAGCCCACCACCAGGGCTGAGAGTTACTCGGTTAGTGTACCCTGAAATAAAAGCCCCTCCACAGATGAGAGACTTTAGGGCCACCCAACCTTTCGCTCTCAAGAGAGCGCACTTTATCCAAGTCACCCATGATGCTACTATATACCGTCTCCCCTGGGAGGACTTTAGAACCCGTCGACACTAGACACCTTGCACACTAAATGTGATACCTGACCACTGCGCTAACTAGGAATAAAGTGCAACGGTCCCGTCCACCCAGATCTTTGAACGCACAATAGGCCCACTCTGCATAGGATAGGGCAGCCAACCTAGGCCAGCCGATGGAAGTCCCTACTGGGATTATCTCTACAGCAAGTAAATGAGGAGACAACCCCGAAGGAGGCCATTTTAGTATTCACAAATGGGAATTTGGTATATGATATTACTGTAGGGGAAAGCTTGGGATCTAGTGATCACCAGTCAGTGTGGTTTACTATAAGTACAGTGACTGAGTCACACCACACAAAAACAAAAGTTTTAGATTTTAGAAAAACTGACTTTTCTCAAATTAGATTAGTGGTATACGAGTCCCTATAAGATTGGAACAGTTTCATTGGAGTCCAGGAGAAATGGGACTAGTTAAAAGTGGCACTATTGAAGGCAACATAAAATTGCATTAGGCTTGTCAGTAAAAGCAAAACAAGGAAGAGACCACTGTGGTACTCAGCAGAAGTGGCCAACATTCTTAAAAACAAAAAGATAGCATTTAGAAATTATAAAAAAAAAAAAAACGAGGATGACAGGCAAATTTATAAGATTAGGCAGACAGAGGCCAAACAAGTTATAAGAGCTTCTAAAGCACAGGCAGAAGAGAAATTAGCTAAGTCAGGGAAAAAAGGCTATAAGGCATTCTTCAGATACATAAATGAAAAAGGGAAACTAAAACAAGGAATTACCAAATTAAAAACAAAAGAAATAAGGTATATGGAAGAAGATAAAGAACTAGCTGACTACATCAATGAATACTTCTGTTCAGTTTTTACAAAGGAAAATTAAGGAAAAGGACCTCAGTGAGGAAAGAAGACTAATGAATCTTTTGATGTCTGTGTCTTTACAGAGGAAGAGGTTCTAAGTCAACTGTCTAAAATTAATACAAATAAGTCACAGAGGCCTTATGGGATACACCCAAATCTATTAAAAGAGCTCAGCGGTGAACTAGCAAAACTATTAACAGATTTATTTAACCAATCACTGGCAACAGGAGTTGTCCCAGAAGATTGGAAATTAGCACATGTTGTGCCCATTCACAAGAAATGTAGTAGGGAGGAATCGGGCAACTATAGGCCAGTAATCCTGACATCAATAGTGGGGAAATTAATGGAAACCATACTTAAGGAGAGGATTGTGGAACATCTAAAGTCCCATGGATTAAAAGATGAAAAACAGCATGGGTTTACTTCAGGGAGATCATGTCAAACTAATCTTATTGTTTTTTTGATTGGGTGACTAAAATAATAGATGGAGGAGGTTCAGTAGACATTGCTTATCTAGACTTTAGTAAGGCTTTTGATACTGTCCCACATAGAAGGCTTATCAATAAATTGAAGTCTTTGGGCTTGGACTACCATATTGTTGAATGGATTAGGCAGTGGCTGAGGGACAGGCAACAGAAGGTTGTAGTCAATGGAGTATATTCAGACCAATGTCTTGTTACCAGTGGGATACCTCAGGGATCTGTTCTGGGACCCATATTGTTTAATATCTTTATCAGCGAAATTGCAGAAGGCCTCGATGGTAAGGTGTGTCTTTTTGCTGATGACACAAAGATTTGTAACAGGGTTGATGTTCCTGGAGGGATATAGCAAATGGAAAAGGATTTAGGAAAACTAGAGGAATGGTCAAAAATCTGGCAACTAAAATTTAATGTTGATAAGTGCAAGATAATGCACCTGGGGCGTAAAAACCCAAGAGCAGAATATACAATCAGTGATACAGTCCTAACCTCAGTATCTGAGGAAAGGGATTTAGGGGTCATTATTTCAGAAGACTTAAAGGTAGGCAGACAATGTCATAGAGCAGCAGGAAATGCTAGCAGAATTCTTGGGTGTATATGGAGAGGAATTACCAGTAAAAAGAGGGAGGCGCTCATGCCGCTCTACAGAGCACTAGTGAGACCTCATCTGGAGTATTGTGCACAGTACTGGAGACCATATCTCCAGAAGGATATTGATACTTTGGAGAGAGTTCAGAGAAAAGCTTCTAAACTGGTACATGGATTGCAGGATAAAACTTACCAGGAAAGATTAAAGGACCTTAACATGTAGAGCTTGGAAGAAAGACGAGACAGAGGGGAGATGAGAGAAACTGCTAAATACATAAAGGGAATCAACAAGGTAAAAGAGGAGAGAAGATTTACAAGAAGAAAAACTGCTACAAGAGGACATAGTTTTAAATTAGAGGGGCAAAGGTTTAAACGTAATATCAGGAAGTATTACTTTACTGAGAGAGTACTGGATGCATGGAATAGCCTTTCTGCAGAAGTGGTAGCTGCAAATACAGTGAAGGAGTTTAAGCATGCATGGGATAGGCATAAGGCCATCCTTCATATAAGATAGTGTTCAGTATATTGGGCAGACTAGATGGGCCAAATGGTTCTTATCTGCCGACACATTCTATGTTTCTTTGTCCCCACCCTTTTGTAGACCTCTATATTAAAAGGACAGTGAAGAAATGGTCCATAATTTCCAGCACAGCACCGCACTCCTCCCAGGGACAACCCCTTTCCTCAGAGTTTCTACACTTCACAATATCCCTTACATATAGCTTACCATGGAAGCAGCGCCAAGCCATATCCCAAACTTTCAAGGGGATCCTCACCGAATTTAATAAAGTTAACCCGCCCTCTACATCCCGAATTGGGCAATCCCTCAAGGCCAACGGAGGCTGCAAGAGGGTAGACAGGACCTTAAAATCAAGGTCGAACCTTGACTTGGTCTCTATCTCTCCCCTCCCGAGTCCCCATTGCTTTATAATTCTCAGGACCGGGGCAACATAAGCCGGGAGATATCTCTGCCTTGACGAGAGTAGGTCTTTCACACGCCCTCCTGTCTCCCATTCCTGGAAGAAGGGCCAAAACCATTCCTTACAGGAATTCACCCACCAAGGAGCCCTCTCCAGCCAGAGGATTGCAATGTTAGCTTTTAAAAAGGTGTTAGTTAGGAATTCCACTGGGTTGACCATATCCAACCCACCTAGTCTCCTTGGTCGGTAAGTGACATCTCTCTTGACTAGGTTCAGCCTGTTTCCCCATAACATCTGGAAAAACAGGCTGTTGTCACAGACGGTGTACAGGAAACAAGGCAAAACAACATGCATAAATGACTCGCTGGATCCAGAAGCTAAGGAACAAAAGGGAGACCCCTGTAGAAGACCTGGGACTTTCCCTGGCTGCTCAGCCTATGCATAGATCCGAATGGTGGAGGTATGCATATCCACGTACCTTGACTATATAACCCCTGAGCACCCTACAATAGTGAGGGGACACGACCACCGGCTCCCTACACCAGACACGGAGGGAGTCAGGGTCACCTGGGATCCAGCAAACAGAAAATAACAGATAACAGTATAACACTTAACTTTGTAGAGGAGAGGAGAACCAGATGGGCATGCACACATACTCCAGGAAGAAATATAAGCCGCCCAGAAAAGCCTTCTGGGGAAGAATTTAAAGGGAAGCAATTAGTCCAACACATAACAGCTGAGAGAGGCTAACGAGAGGAGGAGCTGAATACCACAACACAGAAACTCAAGGAGGAGGTTCTGAAAGGCCTCTGTCAGAGCTTCTCAGCTGTCTGGTTGTGACAGCTGTAGACCGTTGCCCAGAGAGAGCCTGGCAGGACACAGACAGTGCCCAAGTACAATAGTACCGGGATCAGATAAGCCTTGCACAGGTGAACCCTTTCCCTGAGTGTCAAAGACCAACCCTTCCAGCAGTCCACCTTTTGACCGACATCTTTCAGTCTGCCTTCCCAATTTTTCTGATGATAGTCCTCATCCTGGCCAGGTTGATCTGAGACCCAGAAACCTCTGAATAGCGGTCCACTTCCGACATCACCCACCCCACCTCCTCACCAGAAGAGGCGAAAATGGTGACATCATCCGCATACGCTACCACCCTCAAAGACGGCCCCCTTGCACTGGCCAGTTCCATCCCCACCCCTGCTAACGGTCCACGATCTACCCTTCTATTGAAGGGATCGATCGCAAACACATACAGCAAGGTGCTTAAGGGACATCCTTGACGGACACCGGAAGTCACCTCGAAGGGCTGTCCTGACCAGCCCTTAACCGACGGGAAACTCTCAGCCCCTTTGTACAAAGCCTTTAGCTAATTCACAAACCTCCCCGGAAGACTGTACCACAAAAGGACGGACCACAGGTACTCGTGGTTCACCCGGTCAAAAGCTTTAGCCTGATCCAAAGTCAAAAGGTAACCCCTTCCAAAGGCCTGCCGTGCCTCGCTCCACGGCCTCTCGGACACTGAGAACAGCGCTAAAAGTGCTCCGACCAGGAACTGTGCAGTGCTAAGCCCCTGAATGAAGTCTCGGTGCAAACTTAACCAATATATTAAAAAGTATTTTTGCCAGGATGGATCTTTTCCCCTGACAGAATAATCAGGGCTGACTTACCCATTGACTTTGGTAAAGTGCCCAAGGAAAGACACTCATTAAAGACCTCAGTCAAAGGAGGAACTAACTGTTCCTTGAAAGTCCTGTACCACTCAGATGTTAAGCTATCTGGGCCTGGCGATTTCTTGGGCGTAAGCCCTTCAATGACCAGTCTTACTTCCTCTTCCCTGATTGGTTCAGACAAAACATCAAGAGAGCGGTCCATTCCTGCCTTGGGAACAGCTTCAGCCAAGCTGAAAACCTGTCCCGATCTAGTTCTTTCCTACCCAAGAGGTGAGAGTAGAAAGACCTGACCATCTACAGGATCCCTGATTTGGACCTATTCAGGGATCCTGTACTATCAATCAGGCCTGTCACCAGCTTACGTTTTACTGACATCTTACAGTTGCCATAAGTGTTGGGCGAGCGGTACTTCCTGAAGTCCCTCTTGACAACCAAAGATGTGTACCTATCGTACTGACACCTCTAAGCAAGGAGTTCACACGAGAGATAGCCTCACGGTTACCTCCCGTTGAGACCAGACTTTCAAGTTACTTCCTCAGTTCCTGGTACAGATTATTTCTGTCTTGGCACCTGAGGTACAAAAGCTCTCGGAAAAACCTTGCCGTCCTTGTTTTAAACATCTCCCACCACTCTGACTTACTGTTACAGAGGTCCACTAACGGTTCCTGGCCCTGAAAGAACTCCTCGAAGAATTGTATTATTGTTGCATCTTCCAGGAGAGATGAATTCAACTTCCACAAATCTCTGCCCATACAAAGAAAAACAAATTAAACAGTGATCGGAGAAAACCACTTCCTCAGTTTTTAAGACCGAGAAAACAGCTTCCCCCTTCTAATAAAACCTATCCTAGACCTAGACCTTTTGGCTACCTCCATGAAAGGTGAAGTCCACGTGGTCTGGCTTATGCTTTAAATGAGCATCCACCAGACTAGCTTCCTCAACACAACGCTATAGGTATCCAGCCTGACTTTGGAGCCTCCCCTATCACAGACTCTTGTCACATTGTTGAAGTCTCCACCAAAGATCACCTGACGACTGGAAAAAAGGTAAGCTTTAATCCTCGTGAGAAGACATTTACGGTCCCTGTAACGGTCGCATACACACACACACACACACAGGGGGGAGGGAAGTGACCACTGCGCTCCACCCTTACTCCTGGCCCTGCCTACCTGCCTTGCCAATCCTAATGACAGGATACAACAGGACGGCAATCCCTAGCTTGGAATAAGTGCAGGGATGACAGACAGACAAACAACAGAACGTGAACGGACCGAGTCAATACCAGGAAAGCTACAAAGTACAAATGGAGCAAGCAGAGAATAGTCAGGAGAAGCCAGGGTCATAAATACCAGGAGAGTCATGAAGTACACAAGGAGCAGGCAGAGTATCGTCAGGAATTCAGCAGGAGGTAAGTACACCAGGAAAGACAAAATCGCAGGTGGAACCTAAATAACAAGCAATCTGTGGCCAGCAGATTGCCTGTTTAAATAGGGAGCTAGAGGGGTCATGTGACATGGCCAGCGTCACATGACTCCACACAGACTACGCAGCCAAGCACTGAGTGATCAGCTCGGTGCTCAGCCCTAAAACCATTACCATAAATGCAGATAGATGCACGCATAGTATTATCAGGAGCGCGGGTGGAGCTTGATGCACTGATGATGCGCGCGCGCTCCAGACGTGCCCGCCTCCTAGACGGTGCCGTGACAGTCCCACTTGGTTTGTGGACCATAGATGTGTCACGACCATGGTCATGGTCGTGACTCCTGAACTGCAAGCTGTTGCTTGCGGTTTGGTTTGGTTGTTCAACCACATGTGAGGGCTGCTAGTTTGTTACCTCACTTGTGGTTGCCGCGGGCAACAAGTTGTTATTTTGTGTGTGACAGTATAGCAGCCTGAGCTGGTGCTAGACAGCTTGCTGCAATGTGCATGCGGTTGCACCTGGCAACCTGTCTTTGTTAGGTGTGTCTTTTGTATGTCTGGTGTGCACAGGGTTTTAGTTATGTGTGCACTTTCTCCTTTAAGTGGCTGTCATCCCTTCCCTGGTGTGAGAAGGGTTAATTCCCTTCTGTGTGTGTGAACACTGGGTGTGTCTGTGTGGGTGTGGCTACTTGGGCCTATATAGCCTCTGCTGAGAGCAGTAGTCAGAGGGGTACTTCAGCCATGGTCTGCTGGAGGCGTCCTTCTACTTTATACCATCTGCCAGTGAGGGCCACCCTTGTGGTCATAAATGTTTTATGTGATGTTTAGTTGAGGTTGTTTTCCTTTTCATATTTTATGCACCTATGGATCTGGGTTCCTGTGTGTTTGTGTGTGTGCTGTGTCCATTTATGTTTGGGTGTGGACACTAGTTTGTATTGCACGGGATCCAGTCAGTGTGTCTGTGGCAGGTAGGTGTGGAAGTTCATTTCATCCTCCTGCCATATCCATAGGCTGTTCATGTTCCTATCCCCTTGAAGCTTGGCCACTTTAGACTCCTGTTTCTCCGCGTCCAGGAGGAACGGGCTGTCTACCCAGCTTAGGGATCTGCGGAGGGTGAGTAGGGATCTAAGGTTCCTGAGCATGAGCCCTCCTACCTTCAAGGTCGGCTCATGTAGATAGAAGTCAGGGTCAGATTAGGGAAGCTCTAGGAGGTGACCTGCTCCCTAATTCTGTGGTCCTGGCCAAGTAGCGACCTACCATCTTCTGGCATCGCACGCTGAGGGTTCTCCCCATCCTCAGCTGTGACAGTATGACCACAATGGCTCCTCACGTGGCGTAGCCTTTGGAAGAGGGTGCAGCATGCATCACCATACATTTGTGGGGTGCATGCGTGTTCTCCGGAGGGAGAGCGTTTTGGGGGTTTCGTCACTGACGGCACGGTGAGTGGCTTTTCCCCGCCATTCCTTCACCATTGTCTGTCTTGGCGTCCCCTTACTTTTATTCCTTCTCCGTTGTTTGTTTGGTGTGCAGCATGCAACGCCATCTTTCTTTGCGGTGCATGCACGTTCTCCGGAGGGAGAGCGTTTTGGGGATCACCGTTAATGGTGTGGTTGGTGGCTTATTCCCCGCC
Organism: Bufo gargarizans; assembly: GCF_014858855.1. Taxonomy (NCBI): domain Eukaryota; kingdom Metazoa; phylum Chordata; class Amphibia; order Anura; family Bufonidae; genus Bufo; species Bufo gargarizans. The sequence goes on from NC_058080.1 coordinate 31,144,680, forward strand.
ACCTTACCTTCCGTGTCCGTGTTGGTGATCCCACATCCCTCTCCATGTTCCTCTCTCTAGTCGTCTGCTAGCAGCATTCCGTTAGTGTTCCAGCTGTGTGCTGGTTAGGAGTGTCTGCTGGCAGCGACTGGAGTGAGGACGTGAGTGGAGAGTGGATGCAGTGTCAGTGCTCTCTCCCCGGGCTGTTTCTTTGCTGGTCTCCGGTTCCTGTGTGTTGCTCCGGAGCCTGGCAGTCGGCTCCTGGTTCCTGTGTGTTGCTCCAGGGGCCGGCAGCAGTCCTGGGGAGATGCGCATGTTATGACACTGATTCCCCTTATTTTCCCCTTTTCCTATCCCCTTGTTGAGTCTCTCACCAGTTTTCCTTTTTTTTTTGTGGGGGGGCTTTGAGGGGTGGGAGTGTCACGGCCATGGCCATGGTCGTGACCCCTGAACCGCAGGCTGTTGCCTGCGGTTTGGTTTGGTTGTTCAACCACAGGTGAGGGCCGCTAGTTTGTTGCCTCACTTGTTGTTGCCGCGGTCAACAAGTTGTTATTTTGTGTGTGGCAGTATAGCAGCCTGAGCTGGTGCTAGACAGCTTGCTGCAATGTGCATGCGGTTGCACCTGGCAACCTGTCTTTGTTAGGTGTGTCTTTTGTATGTCTGGTGTGCACATGGTTTTAGTTATGTGTGCACTTTCTCCTTTAAGTGGCTGTCTTCCCTTCCCTGGTGTGAGAAGGGTTAATTCCCTTCTGTGTGTGTGAACACTGGGTGGTCTGTGTGGGTGTGGCTACTTGGGCCTATATAGCCTCTGCTGAGAGCAGTAGTCAGAGGGGTCCTTCAGCCATGGTCTGCTGGAGGCGTCCTTCTACTTTATACCATCTGCCAGTGAGGGCCACCCTTGTGGTCATACATGTTTTATGTGATGTTTAGTTGAGGTTGTTTTCCTTTTCATATTTTATGCACCTATGGATCTGGGTTCCTGTGTGTTTGTGTGTGTGCTGTGTCCATTTATGTTTGGGTGTGGACACTAGTTTGTATTGCACGGGATCCAGTCAGTGTGTCTGTGGCAGGTAGGTGTTAAAGTTCTTTTCATCCTCCTGCCATATCCATAGGCTGTTCATGTTCCTATCCCCTTGAAGCTTGGCCACTTTAGACTCCTGTTTCTCCGCGTCCAGGAGGAAAGGTCTGTCTACCCAGCTCCTAGCTCAGGAATCTGCGGAGGGTGAGTAGGGATCTGAGGTTCCTGAGCATGAGCCCTCCTACCTTCAAGGTTGGCTTATGTAGCTAGGAGTCAGGGTCAGATTAGGGAAGCTCTAGGGGGTGACCTGCTCCCTAATTCTGTGGTCCTGGCCAAGTAGCGACCTACCATCTTCTGGCATTGCACGCTGAGGGTTCTCCCCATCCTCAGCAGTGACAAGATGTTAATGAGCCTCAGCTCTTGTCCTCCCATGAGCACATCCAGGATCAGGCACCTTCCCATTTCTAGTTTGATTACTTTCCTGTATTCAACTCTTCCAGTGGTTTTAAAAAGTACCGCTACCCAAACAAGATGGCTGAAAAAATCAAAGGCCACATAACAAGCCATATCTGACTTAATGCTAGCAACATTAATGCTTGCTAGCGTCAACAGGGTGAGTTCCGCCATCATAAGTGATTGAACTAGATAGCTTTCTTCTTAACCCCACTGCCACCCTCACCATCACAACCATCTGACCCCCCACTTTCTTTCTGCCTTTTTAGGCATTGGGAGACATCCATAACACATTTCTCTTTGCCCACAGGATCTGACTTGACCCCCCTTCCAGAAGGTTCCCCTCTGAAGGTCAGGGCCCGGCAACCCGCGAGGAGGCCTTCTCACCCACCGGCACTGCATCCCTCGCCCCCCCTTAGCCAAGCCAGCCTTGGAGGTATCACTTAGGATGCCATACCGGTTGTAGACCTCCACAAGAGGGTCACCAGCCGAAACCTCCCTTGGTATCTGGTCAAGGGAGAGTGGGATGGACGGATCCCACTCAAATAGAGGCCTTCCTGCCCTCTCTCTTGCTGTTTCTCTTCTTACCCTGCTTGTTCCTCCTCCTCACCAATCATTCACTGTCCTCCTCATCCACACTATCCCCACCTGAGGAGAAAGAGACAGCAGAGAGGTTAGCCTCTTCGGTATGAACTCCAGGGTTCCCATCATCATCACTGTCATCTTGGCCTCTATTGGCCGGATTCTCAACTAGGGTACCAGTTGTGGGATTAGCTGCCTCCTGCTCCCTCTGTTTGCGGCGTTGTTCCTGCCACCTGGCTCTAGCTGCCATATTTTTTTTTACCTTATCTGAATCCTTTTTGCTTCCTCCAGTGCTGGGATCCCCAGTACTTATCCCCTCACTAGTCTGCCCAGTCCCGGCAGCAGACTCTTCACCAACCTCAGGGCCATCCTTGCGGCTAGTATCTGCCTGGTTCTGAGCCTGTCCCTGGGCCTGGTTGGCAAAGGCAAGTGGACAGTGAATAAACGAGTGACCCAGGTCTCCACACAGGTTACACCTGATCCTCCGAGAGGTTGCGGCAAGATGGTCACTCCCTCCACACCTCACGCACCTCTGGGTATTACACTGTGCACTGAAGTGTGTTCAGCAGCAAAACCTTTTTTAACCGTGCCCACCACTTGTTCAGCAGTGGACATTTTTACATTACAGGGATTAACCACATGGACGCCGGCCTGGTCAAGGGTCGAGTCCAAGCTCCTGACATTTCAAATTTTTCCCCGGATCTTCCCCGGGAGTCGGGTCTCCGGGCCTCTCCTTCCCACTGCACTCCTCTCTGGGGCGCTTGATTGCAAAACATTCGTAAAGGTCCCATGTCGCTTACCTCCTCCTGGCTGCAACACTACCCCCGATCTTTGCATATCTTCAGACGTTGTGTCCAATGCCTCTGGACTGCATGGTCTCTCTGTGTCTTCAATTTCCACCTCAACTTCATACACCACAGGTGCAGGTGTATCCTGTGTCAGATCCATTGCGAATCCTTCCATCGCTGTGCCACTGTTGCGGCCGCACAATATAGAACCCCGGAAGGCCGCAGCCCGGGTGTCCATACCGGGAGAGAACACCACCCCCTGGGGAAAGGGCAGCGCTCCCCCCGGCAAACACCGTTGGCCTCCCGGTCCTGTCTCCAAGTGCTGCAGTCCTCCTGTAGATTTTACCTTCCAGGACCTGCGATGATGTCAGCTGACAGGAAGTGATGCAAAGAGGAAGCCAGAATATCCACTGGGTGACTGGGGTTAAAATTTATAAAAAGTGGGTGGAGTCTACAACGGCTAGGATATGCCCCCATTGTCTGAAAAGTGAAGGTCCCACCGCTGGGATCCACACCTATATTGAGAACAGAGCAGGTATGCACCACCAAAACGGTAGGAGGAGTAGCGAATAGAAAAAAGGAGGGGGGGGCGGAGAAGAATAATAACTAGATGGCGTCGTTTGGCTTGAAATCTGATTAGCTGTTTGTGGCTCCACGCACTTTTTAAAATTTGAACCCAAGTCAGACAATGACTGACTGTGCCACATTTTCGGACCCTGCCATTAACAGTCAAAGAGCGGCAGTAATTTAAATTTTCCCATATAAAACGAATGGCTGAAATGTGATTGGCTGTTAAAGGCTATTTTCGGCTATTTTTGGTGGCCCCATAGAAATGAATGGAGGGCGGCTGCGCATGCGCAGTGCGCTCTCCTTCACTTTCGGGGCTCCGTTATCGAAATAGGTGCGGGTGCCAGCGGTCCTAGCGATATGCCCCCATTGGCTGAAATGATAAAACCCCCTTAAAGTGTTAGTCACTGGGTCACTGTGGTTCACAACTAGGAAAAAAAGGTTAAACAGACTTTGCTTATATCTCTAGCGTTTTTAAGCCAACATCCTGTGGTTTCTTCAGAAACGACACCATGTAGTTGTATTTGCTATTTGAGTAATTTTGGTTTTCTAATATAACGTTAATAAGAGTCACTAAACAACCATCGTAGGCATATTATGTGGATGATGTAATAAACCGTGCTGTTTAGCATCGCTACTACTGTGTATGAGATGGGGAGATAGATATAAGATGTTATGACATTTTCCTACAGATTCTGACAGCTGCATTAAATGCCAAAGTGATGAATGGCCTAATGAGAAGAGAGACCGATGCCGGCCCAAAGTAGTGGAATTCATCTCTTACCAGAACGACACCATTGCTTCTGTGTTCTCCTGTGTCTCGGTCTTCGGATGTCTTGTGACCGACTTCATATTTGTAATGTTCATTTCCCATCGAGACACTCCTATTGTTAAAGCCAATAACCGGAACCTGAGTTATCTCCTCCTGGTCTCCATCATCCTCAGCTTCCTCTCTGTCTTCTTCTTTCTGGGTCGTCCCAATGATGTGACTTGTAGATTACGTGAAACCAGTTTTGGAATCTTCTTCTCAATAGCCGTCTCTTCACTTCTCGCCAAGACTGTCATGGTTTGTGTTGCTTTTAAGTCCACCAAGCCTGGAAGCCCTTGGAGAAAATGGCTTAGTGTGAAACTACCATATGCCATAGTGTCATTGTGTTCATCCTTTCAAGCTGTAATCTGTATTATCTGGCTGTCTATTTCTCCTCCATTCCAGGACCTGGACACTGACTCTTATCCTGGGAAGATCATCATTCAGTGTAATGAAGGCTCAGATATCTGGTTCTACTCCATGTTGGCTTATCTGGGGCTCCTGGCAGCTGTGAGCCTTGTTCTGGCTTTTATGGTGAGGACATTACCGGACAGTTTTAATGAGGCCAAGTACATCACCTTCAGCATGCTGGTGTTCTGCAGCGTCTGGATCTCTATGATCCCGGCTTATCTGAGCACCAGGGGAAAGAACATGGTGGCTGTGGAGATATTTGCAGTAATGGCTTCCAGTGCTGGACTTTTAGGTTGTGTGTTTTTCCCAAAATGTTTTATAATTTTGTTTAAATCTGAAATGAACAGAAAAGCTGACCTGCTGGGGACAAGAAAGAACTGATGGCAAAATGGTCACCCCGATAATAGTGATTAACTCTGAAATAACAACTTGTAGATATCATCTTATACTAGAAAGAAATGATAAAATATAATTAGATTCCAATCGTTACATTGTCTCAGCAGTGCATTTATTAGGAGGAGAAGGAGAGGATCTCCCCATGTCTACCTGCTGATATGTAGGATATATACACGGGCATTACTGCTCCTTGCTATAGCTAAGGAATTCATACATCTGACATGATGTCAAAGACATCGGACCAAAAATATCAGTCCCTTGAGGTTACGGGGGCTTTGTATTTGTCTTTCTTTGTCTGGGTAAGGGATTTTTAAATATACAAATAAATATAAAAAAAGATGAATTCTTTTATGACAAGACTCTACATACATATACAGTGTATAACGTGCAGGGCAGAGGGATGTCATAAGGTCATTTAGGATAAAAACAGGAGACCTTGAGAACAGATCTAGGAGAAGCTGCAGCAACCGCGGTCCGCAAGCGGTCCCTTTAAGATGGAATAAGTGTTTGTCGTGACGCCAGATGCATTGCAGCAACGAGGGCACAGGGCCCCCTTTTAGTGATATGGTGGTCCCTAGGTGTAGGAATGTCAGAGTGGTGTAGGGTGGCCTAATGTCCCTTATAATGGAAAATAACAGCATTCTTTAATTCAGAATGCTTAGTAAAAGGTCCATTGTGGGGTTAAAAAAATAATAATTGTAACTCACCTCATCCACTTGATCTCGCAGCCAAGGTCGTCTTGTTTCTAATTCTTCTTGCAGGACGTGACTGGAAAAGGACCTTTGGTGATGTCATCGCGCTCATCACCGATCCCAAACCCGAACTTCAGTGAAGAAGTTTGGGTACCACATTCCGTTTTTTCTCCCACGCGTGCAAAACGTGTTGCACTCGCGCAGAAAAAACTGAACAATGGCACACAATCGCAGGCAAAACTGACTGCAATTGCATATCTACTTGCATCATTTTCCCTGAAATTACCTACATCCTAAATGGCCCTCACACGCGACGCCCGTGTGAAAGAGGCCTTAGGGAAACATGGCGCCTAGATTGTAGAAATGGTTCTAGGAGTTATAGTTTGGGTGTTTTTTTTTTTCTCTCAATTACTTTTTTCTCTCTGGTGGGGAGGCACCCCAGGTTTAAGAGGAGGAAAATAAGAAAAAAATATTTTTCATGAGACGTCATATCAGATCCTCAGATCAGACCCCCATAAATATCAGGATATCAGATCAGGGCCCCTATATCAGGACATCAAATCAGCCCTCCATGTCAAAACCCAATCAGACCTCAGATCAGTCCACAATGTCAGACCTCCATCAGACCTCAGATCAGTCCACAATGTCAGACCTCCATCAGACCTCAGATCAGCCCACATTTTAAGGCCCCCATCAGACCTTATATCAGCCCACATTGTTAGACCTTATATCAGCCCACATTGTGTGTCCAAAACTTTTGGTCTGTACTGTATCTACACATGACATACTGAGGACATGACATAGCAGCCAATCCTGTACAGTTTAAACACAAAACTAACCCTATTCAACAAACACAATGGTATTGTCTGTGACACAATTAACTAACACACTGGCATTGTCTTTGACGCAATCAACAAAATACAATTACCAACATAATGGGCTAACTTAATCACTCACAGACAGAAACCACACATTTTTCCCAAAACACAGAAAACACCTCAAAACCCCACATATCCCCATAATGTATGCATCCATGGTTAGCTCTGTTCTGGGTGAACAACATATCCAAAAATCACCCAGATCCAAGCAGGGGTTCCCAAATTCCATGGAAGTCACATTTGGCCGGCCGTAAGCACGACTTTCCTGCCCAAAACAGTTCCACAGATTTAAGCTGTGCGGCCGGTCTGTCTTCTCCTTCAAAGTTAGTATGGGCCATAATCCTGAGGCAAGAGGCTGGTAGCCAGGCTTCTCCACCACCCAGTGGCGAGGTTGGTTTCGCCACAGGTTCTATATACCTGTTTACACACGACATTGATAGAGGGCAGTGATGAACGAACATTGGCCGGGACGATTTGCGAATGAGATAAAATGTTCACCACCGCATTCATTTTAATGGCAAGAGAACCTGAAAAACCTTCAGCTTATATAAGCAGCCACCAAATAATTACGAGAAGTGCACAAATCATCCCACAACATGGACAGTGACATACCAGAGGGGGATCAATGGCCAAAATTTCCTCAAAAATATGTACTTTAATTAGGGGCCATTTTTATGCGCCTGAAAAGAGAAATTCTCAGAAATGTGTCCTGCTGGAGCCTAGAAAATGTTTTTTTTAGGTCACGGGGGTACGGTCCTTAAAAATTTGCCATTCACCTGACAAAGAAGAAATTGCGATTATGTGGCTCGAGGTACATTATGCGGTCAATGGATACAAATTTTACTGCAGGCCACTGGACTATAGGCCCCAAACATTAGGCATTCACCGGACAGAAAATATCAAGTGATTATGTGGCTGGCGATATATTAGACGGTCATTGGATAAAAGTTTTAGTGATGAGCGGCAGGGGCTATATTCAAATTTGCGATATCTCACAAATATTCAGGAGACTATTCGTCATATATTTGAGAATTTGAGATTATTTTATTGAATGTGAAAAATCAGCAATGTAAAAATTGTGTAATGCAAATTTGTAACGCGAAATACAGGCGTGGGTCACTTTGGCTACATTTTTCAAGCTGCTAGAAGTTTCCTGAGTTTCTCCTAAAACTGGAGAAAATGGTCGGCACGGCAGAACATTGCAATAGCTTTATATGCAGATAGAGTCAAGTGCTCCAATATATTCGCAATTGCGCTAATCGGCAATGATTAGAATATTTTTTCGCACTACGTGCAACTTCACATTTTTGCAGGTCTGACTACAGATTACTGATTGATGCACTAAGTATTGTTGTAAACTTGGCATCGCTTCCTTCTCATTGGCCCACAAGCTAGATACACGGAGGAATCATGTGTTTAGATGGAAAAAAAATGATCAATATTCAATATAACTAATATATATCACTATATTCTAAATATTGGCAAATTCTCAAAGTGGCGATATTCACAATAAATATTCGTTAATCGAATATTCGAGCTTAACACTAATCAATTTTACTGCAGGCCAGTGAACTACAGGCCCTAAAAATTATTCATTCACCGTACAGAAAAGAACAAGTGATTATGTGGCCGGAGGTACATTAGACTGTCAATGAATATCAATTTTACTGCAGGCAAGTACTAATACATGTCAAATACATATGTTTAAAATAACTAAAAATATAAAATTGGATTAAAAACATGGCCAACAAAATTCCCCCTGTTGAAAAATGATAATAGTTGAAATTCGATAACACGTGGTCGTCACAGGTGTTGAATTCCTCCGAGGCCCCAAGCATTAGGCATTCACCAGACAGAAAACATCAAGTGATTATGTGGCTAAAGGTATATTAGACTGTCAATGGATATCAATCTTACTGCAGGCCAGTGGACTACAGGCCCCAAAAATTATTCATTCACTGTACAGAAAAGAACAAGTGATAATGTGGCTGGCAGTACATTAGGCGGTCAATGAATATCAATTTTACTGCAGGCCAATTAGATTACAGGCCCCAAAAATTATGCATTCACTGTACGTAACAGATCAAGTGATTATGTGGCCGGCGGTATATTAGACAGTCAATGGATATCAATTTTACTGCAGTCCAGCACAAATACAGGTCAAATACATATGTTTAAAAGAACAAAAAATATTAAATTGGATTAAAAACATGGCTAACGAAATCCCCCCTCTTGAAAAACGCCCAAATGATAATAGTTGAATTTTAATAACACATGGTCATCACATGTGTTGAATTCCTCCGAGATCCCAAACATTAGGCATTCACTGGACAGAAAAGTTATTTTATGCTACTGAATTTACATAAGACAGGGACCATGATTTGCTCTGGGTGGTGGCGGATATTGTGGACTCTCATGAGGAAATTCAATTAAATGTGGTCGACTCGTCACATGTGTTGAATTCCTCCGACATCCATGTGTCATTTAATTTTAGAAATGTGAGGTAGTCCACACTGTCGTGGGCTAGGGGAGAGCGCTTATCGGTCACGACTAGAGTTGAGCGAACACCTGGATGTTCGGGTTCGAGAAGTTCGGCCGAACATCCCGGAAATGTTCGGGTTCGGGATCCGAACCCGATCCGAACTTCGTCCCGAACCCGAACCCCATTGAAGTCAATGGGGACCCGAACTTTTCGGCACTAAAAAGGCTGTAAAACAGCCCAGGAAAGAGCTAGAGGGCTGCAAAAGGCAGCAACATGTAGGTAAATCCCCTGCAAACAAATGTGGATAGGGAAATGAATTAAAATAAAAATTAAATAAATAAAAATTAACCAAAATCAATTGGAGAGAGGTTCCATAGCAGAGAATCTGGCTTCCCGTCACCCACCACTGGAACAGTCCATTCTCAGATATTTAGGCCCCGGCACCCAGGCAGAGGAGAGAGGTCCCGTAACAGAGAATCTGTCTTCATGTCAGCAGAGAATTAGTCTGCATGTCATAGCAGAGAATGAGGCTTCACGTCAGCCACCACTGCAACAGTCCATTGGCATATATTTAGGCCCAGCACACACACAGGCAGAGGAGAGAGGTCCCGTAACAGACAATCTGGCTTCATGTCAGCAGAGAATTAGTCTGCATGTCATAGCAGAGAATCAGGCTTCACGTCACCCACCACTGCAACAGTCCATTGGCATATATTTAGGCCCAGCACCCAGGCAGAGGAGGGAGGTCCCGTAACAGAGAATCTGTCTTCATGTCAGCAGAGAATTAGTCTGCATGTCATAGCAGAGAATGAGGCTTCACGTCAGCCACCACTGCAACAGTCCATTGGCATATATTTAGGCCCAGCACACACACAGGCAGAGGAGAGAGGTCCCGTAACAGAGAATCTGGCTTCATGTCAGCAGAGAATCAGTCTGCATGTCATAGCAGAGAATCAGGCTTCACGTCAGCCACCACTGCAACAGTCCATTGTCATAAATTTAGGCCCAGCACCCAGGCAGAGGAGAGAGGTCCCGTAACAGAGAATCTGGCTTCATGTCAGCAGAGAATCAGTCTTCATATCATAGCAGAGAATCAGGCTTCACGTCACCCACCACTGTAAGAGTCAATTTTCATAAATTTAGGCCCAGAACCCAGGCAGAGGAGAAAGGTCCCGTAACAGACAATCTGGCTTCATGTCAGCAAAGAATCAGTCTTCATATCATAGCAGAGAATCAGGCTTCACGTCACCCACCACTGTAAGAGTCAATTTTCATAAATTTAGGCCCAGAACCCAGGCAGAGGAGAAAGGTCCCGTAACAGACAATCTGGCTTCATGTCAGCAGAGAATCAGTCTTCATATCATAGCAGAGAATCAGGCTTCACGTCACCCACCACTGTAAGAGTCAATTTTCATAAATTTAGGCCCAGAACCCAGGCAGAGGAGAAAGGTCCCGTAACAGACAATCTGGCTTCATGTCAGCAGAGAATCAGTCTTCATATCATAGCAGAGAATCAGGCTTCACGTCACCCACCACTGTAAGAGTCAATTTTCATAAATTTAGGCCCAGAACCCAGGCAGAGGAGAAAGGTCCCGTAACAGACAATCTGGCTTCATGTCAGCAGAGAATCAGTCTTCATATCATAGCAGAGAATCAGGCTTCACGTCACCCACCACTGTAAGAGTCAATTTTCATAAATTTAGGCCCAGAACCCAGGTAGAGGAGAAAGGTCCCGTAACAGACAATCTGGCTTCATGACAGCAGAGAATCAGTCTGCATGTCATAGCAGAGAATCAGGCTTCACGTCAGCCACCACTGCAACAGTCCATTGTCATAAATTTAGGCCCAGCACCCAGGCAGAGGAGAGAGGTCCCGTAACAGAGGATCTGGCTTCATGTCAGCAGAGAATCAGTCTGCATGTCATAGCAGAGAATGAGGCTTCACGTCAGCCACCACTGCAACAGTCCATTGGCATATATTTAGGCCCAGCACACACACAGGCAGAGGAGAGAGGTCCCGTAACAGACAATCTGGCTTCATGTCAGCAGAGAATTAGTCTGCATGTCATAGCAGAGAATGAGGCTTCACGTCACCCACCACTGCAACAGTCCATTGGCATATATTCAGGCCCAGCACCCAGGCAGAGGAGAGAGGTCCCGTAACAGACAATCTGGCTTCATGTCAGCAGAGAATCAGTCTGCATGTCATAGCAGAGAATGAGGCTTCACGTCAGCCACCACTGCAACAGTCCATTGTCATAAATTTAGGCCCAGCACCCAGGCAGAGGAGAGAGGTCCCGTAAAAGAGGATCTGGCTTCATGTCAGCAGAGAATCAGTCTGCATGTCATAGCAGAGAATCAGGCTTCACGTCAGCCACCACTGCAACAGTCCATTGTCATAAATTTAGGCCCAGCACCCAGGCAGAGGAGAGAGGTCCCGTAAAAGAGGATCTGGCTTCATGTCAGCAGAGAATCAGTCTGCATGTCATAGCAGAGAATCAGGCTTCACGTCAGCCACCACTGCAACAGTCCATTGTCATAAATTTAGGCCCAGCACCCAGGCAGAGGAGAGAGGTCCCGTAACAGAGGATCTGGCTTCATGTCAGCAGAGAATCAGTCTGCATGTCATAGCAGAGAATCAGGCTTCACGTCAGCCACCACTGCAACAGTCCATTGTCATAAATTTAGGCCCAGCACCCAGGCAGAGGAGAGAGGTCCCGTAACAGAGGATCTGGCTTCATGTCAGCAGAGAATCAGTCTGCATGTCATAGCAGAGAATCAGGCTTCACGTCAGCCACCACTGCAACAGTCCATTGTCATAAATTTAGGCCCAGCACCCAGGCAGAGGAGAGAGGTCCCGTAACAGACAATCTGGCTTCATGTCAGCAGAGAATTAGTCTGCATGTCATAGCAGAGAATCAGGCTTCATGTCAGCCACCACTGCAACAGTCCATTGGCATATATTTAGGCCTAGCACACAGGCAGAGGAGAGGTTCATTCAACTTTGGGTAGCATCGCAATATAATGGTAAAATGAAAATAAAAATAGGATTGAATGAGGAAGTGCCCTGGAGTCCAATAATATATGGTTATGGGGAGGTAGTTAATGTCTAATCTGGACAAGGGACGGACAGGTCCTGTGGGATCCATGCCTGGTTCATTTTTATGAACGTCAGCTTGTCCACATTGGCTGTAGACAGGCGGCTGCGTTTGTCTGTAATGACGCCCCCTGCCGTGCTGAATACACGTTCAGACAAAACGCTGGCTGCCGGGCAGGCCAGCACCTCCAAGGCATAAAAGGCTAGCTCTGGCCACGTGGACAATTTAGAGACCCAGAAGTTGAATGGGGCCGAACCATCAGTCAGTACGTGGAGGGGTGTGCACACGTACTGTTCCACCATGTTAGTGAAATGTTGCCTCCTGCTAACACGTTGCGTATCAGGTGGTGGTGCAGTTAGCTGTGGCGTGTTGACAAAAGTTTTCCACATCTCTGCCATGCTAACCCTGCCCTCAGAGGAGCTGGCCGTGACACAGCTGCCTTGGCGACCTCTTGCTCCTCCTCTGCCTTGGCCTTGGGCTTCCACTTGTTCCCCTGTGACATTTGGGAATGCTCTCAGTAGCGCGTCTACCAACGTGCGCTTGTACTCGCGCATCTTCCTATCACGCTCCAGTGCAGGAAGTAAGGTGGGCACATTGTCTTTGTAGCGTGGATCCAGCAGGGTGGCAACCCAGTAGTCCGCACAGGTTAAAATGTGGGCAACTCTGCTGTCGTTGCGCAGGCACTGCAGCATGTAGTCGCTCATGTGTGCCAGGCTGCCCAGGGGTAAGGACAAGCTGTCCTCTGTGGGAGGCGTATCGTCATCGTCCTGCCTTTCCCCCCAGCCACGCACCAGTGATGGACCCGAGCTGCGTTGGGTGCCACCCCGCTGTGACCATGCTTCATCCTCATCCTCCTCCACCTCCTCCTCATCCTCGTCCTCCTCGTCCTCCAGTAGTGGGCCCTGGCTGGCCACATTTGTACCTGGCCTCTGCTGTTGCAAAAAACCTCCCTCTGAGTCACTTCGAAGAGACTGGCCTGAAAGTGCTAAAAATGACCCCTCTTCCTCATCCTCCTCCTCCTCCTCCTGGGCCACCTCCTGTTCCATCATCGCCCTAAGTGTTTTCTCAAGGAGACATAGAAGTGGTATTGTAACGCTGATAACGGTGTCATCGCCACTGGCCATGTTGGTGGAGTACTCGAAACAGCGCAACAGGGCACACAGGTCTCGCATGGAGGCCCAGTCATTGGTGGTGAAGTGGTGCTGTTCTGTAGTGCGACTGACCCGTGCGTGCTGCAGCTGAAACTCCACTATGGCCTGCTGCTGCTCGCACAGTCTGTCCAGCATGTGCAAGGTGGAGTTCCACCTGGTGGGCACGTCGCATATGAGGCGGTGAGCGGGAAGGCCGAAGTTACGCTGTAGCGCAGACAGGCGAGCAGCGGCAGGATGTGAACGCCGGAAGCGCGAACAGACGGCCCGCACTTTATGCAGCAGCTCTGACATGTCGGGGTAGTTGTGAATGAACTTCTGCACCACCAAATTCAGCACATGCGCCAAGCAAGGGATGTGCGTCAAATTGGCTAGTCCCAGAGCTGCAACGAGATTTCGCCCATTATCACACACCACCAGGCCGGGCTTGAGGCTCACCGGCAGCAACCACTCGTCGGTCTGTTGTTCAATACCCCGCCACAACTCCTGTGCGGTGTGGGGCCTGTCCCCCAAACATATGAGTTTCAGAATGGCCTGCTGACGTTTACCCCGGGCTGTGCTGAAGTTGGTGGTGAAGGTGTGTGGCTGACTGGATGAGCAGGTGGAAGAAGAGGAGGAGGAAGCCGAGAAGGAGGAGGTGGCAACAGGAGGCAAAGAATGTTGCCCTGCGATCCTTGGCGGCGGCAGGACGTGCGCCAAACAGCTCTCCGCCTGGGGCCCAGCTGCCACTACATTTACCCAGTGTGCAGTTAGGGAGATATAGCGTCCCTGGCCGTGCTTACTGGTCCACGTATCTGTGGTTAGGTGGACCTTGCTACAGATGGCGTTGCGCAGTGCACACTTGATTTTATCGGATACTTGGTTGTGCAGGGAAGGCACGGCTCTCTTGGAGAAGTAGTGCCGGCTGGGAACAACATACTGTGGGACAGCAAGCGACATGAGCTGTTTGAAGCTGTCTGTGTCCACCAGCCTAAATGACAGCATTTCATAGGCCAGTAGTTTAGAAATGCTGGCATTCAGGGCCAGGGATCGAGGGTGGCTAGGTGGGAATTTACGCTTTCTATCAAATGTTTGTGAGATGGAGAGCTGAACGCTGGCGTGTGACATGGTTGAGACGCTTGGTGACGGAGGTGGTGGTGGTGGTGTTGGTGGTACATCCCCTGTTTGCTGGGCGGCAGGTGCCAACGTTCCTCCAGAGGCGGAGGAAGAGGCCGAGGCGGCAGCAGCAGAAGAGGTAGCAGGGGGAGCCTGAGTGACTTCCTTGGTTTTAAGGTGTTTACTCCACTGCAGTTCATGCTTTGCATGCAGGTGCCTGGTCATGCAGGTTGTGCTCAGGTTCAGAACGTTAATGCCTCGCTTCAGGCTCTGATGGCACAGCGTGCAAACCACTCGGGTCTTGTCGTCAGCACATTGTTTGAAGAAGTGCCATGCCAGGGAACTCCTTGAAGCTGCCTTTGGGGTGCTCGGTCCCAGATGGCGGCGGTCAGTAGCAGGCGGAGTCTCTTGGCGGCGGGTGTTCTGCTTTTGCCCACTGCTCCCTCTTTTGCTACGCTGTTGGCTCGGTCTCACCACTGCCTCTTCCTCCGAACTGTGAAAGTCAGTGGCACGACCTTCATTCCATGTGGGGTCTAGGACCTCATCGTCCCCTGCATCGTCTTCCACCCAGTCTTGATCCCTGACCTCCTGTTCAGTCTGCACACTGCAGAAAGACGCAGCAGTTGGCACCTGTGTTTCGTCATCATCAGAGACATGCTGAGGTGGTATTCCCATGTCCTCATCATCAGGAAACATAAGTGGTTGTGCGTCAGTGCATTCTATGTCTTTCACCGCTGGGGAAGGGCTAGGTGGATGCCCTTGGGAAACCCTGCCAGCGGAGTCTTCAAACAGCATAAGAGACTGCTGCATAACTTGAGGCTGAGACAGTTTCCCTGGTATGCATGGGGGTGATGTGACAGACTGATGGGGTTGGTTTTTAGGCGCCATCTGTGCGCTTTCTGCAGAAGACTGGGTGGGAGATAATGTGAACGTGCTGGATCCACTGTCGGCCACCCAATTGACTAATGCCTGTACCTGCTCAGGCCTTACCATCCTTAGAACGGCATTGGGCCCCACCATATATCGCTGTAAATTCTGGCGGCTACTGGGACCTGAGGTAGTTGGTACACTAGGACGTGTGGATGTGGCAGAACGGCCACGTCCTCTCCCAGCACCAGAGGGTCCACTAACACCACCACGACCATGTCCACGTCCGCGTCCCTTACTAGATGTTTTTCTCATTGTTATGGTTCACCACAACAACAAATATATTATTTGGCCCAATGTATTGTATTCAAATTCAGCGGGATATAAATTTGAGGCCTAGTATTTAGGCGCTGGGTGACCGGTATGGATTTAGTGACAGAATTAGACTTGGAAATGCACAGAAGCGTGTGTGTGAAGTTATTCTGAATGACCCAATGTGCACCTTGAATATTATATACCCTTTTTGGGATAGATTTCAAATAGCTCTGATATAGCAGGAACCACTAAATTATGAAATTGCTAAATTGGGAATTGTACTTCAACCCAGAACAAAAAATGTGCTTTGACGGGCACTAAATAACTTTCCCAGCTACAACAGGACAGCGGTGGGTAACGAGAGATTTAGCAGGATATAAATTTGAGGCCTAGTATTTAGGCGCTGGGTGACCGGTATGGATTTAGTGACAGAATTAGACTTGGAAATACACAGTAGCGGGTGTGTGTGAAGTTATTCTGAATGACCCAATGTGCACCTTCAATATTATATACCCTTTTAGGGATAGATTCCAAATAGCTCTGATATAGCAGGAACCACTAAATTATGAAATTGCTAAATTGGGAATTGTATTTCAACCCAGAACAAAAAATGTGCTTTGACGGACACTAAATATCTTGCCCAGCAACAACAGTACAGCGGTGGGTAACGAGAGATTTAGAGGGATTTAAATTTGAGGCCTAGTATTTAGGCGCTGGGTCACCGGTATGGATTTAGTGACAGAATTAGACTTGGAAATGCACAGTAGCGGGTGTGTGTGAAGTTATTCTGATTGACCCTATGTGCACCTTCAATATTATATACCCTTTTAGGGATAGATTTCAAATAGCTCTGATACAGCAGAAACCACTAAATTAGGAAATTGCTAAATTGGGAATTGTACTTCAACCCAGAACAAAAAATGTGCTTTGACGGACACTAAATATCTTGCCCAGCAACAACAGTACAGCGGTAACGAGAGATTTAGCGGGATATAAATTTGAGGCCTAGTATTTAGGCGCTGGGTGACAGGTATGGGTTTAGTGACAGAATTAGACTTGGAAATACACAGTAGCGGGTGTGTGTGAAGTTATTCTGAATGACCCTATGTGCACCTTCAATATTATATACCCTTTTAGGGATAGATTCCAAATAGCTCTGATATAGCAGGAACCACTAAATTATGAAATTGCTAAATTGGGAATTGTACTTCAACCCAGAACAAAAAATGTGCTTTGACGGACACTAAATATCTTGCCCAGCAACAACAGTACAGCGGTAACGAGAGATTTAGAGGGATTTAAATTTGAGGCCTAGTATTTAGGCGCTGGGTGACAGGTATGGGTTTAGTGACAGAATTAGACTTGGAAATACACAGTAGCGGGTGTGTGTGAAGTTATTCTGAATGACCCAATGTGCACCTTCAATATTATATACCCTTTTTGGGATAGATTTCAAATAGCTCTGATATAGCAGGAACCACTAAATTATGAAATTGCTAAATTGGGAATTGTATTTCAACCCAGAACAAGAAATGTGCTTGAACGGACACTAAATAACTCGCCCAGCTACAGCACTAGGGACAGATTTAGCTGGATATAAATTTGAGGCCTAGTATTTAGGCGCTGGGTGACCGGTATGGGTTTAGTGACAGAATTAGACTGGGATATGGCCAAAAAATGAACAGACTATTGCTGGTTAAATGCACTTGGTGTGACAGCTTCACCCTGATGTAGGCTTTAGCCAAAAAACAACCACACCATTGAGGGTTAAATGCACTTGGTGACAGGCGCAGCTTGCCCCTGATTTTGTATATGGCCAAAAAATGAACAGACTATTGCTGGTTAAATGCACTTGGTGTGACAGCTTCACCCTGATGTAGGCTTTAGCCAAAAAACAACCACACCATTGAGGGTTAAATGCACTTGGTGACAGGTGCAGCTTGCCCCTGATTTTGTATATGGCCAAAAAATGAACAGACTATTGCTGGTTAAATGCACTTGGTGTGACAGCTTCACCCTGATGTAGGCTTTAGCCAAAAAACAACCACACCATTGAGGGTTAAATGCACTTGGTCGCAGCTTGTGCTGGCGCACCACAAGACACAAAATGGCCGCCGATCACCCCAGAAAAATGAGACTGACAAACGGTCTGTGCAGCCTAAAAACAGTGAGCAATTGAGGATCAGCAGCTCAATGATCCACAGCTGCAGATCGATCAGTTAATCAAGTCCTTTGGAGGAGTTAATCTGCCTAATCTCGCCCTACTGTCGCAGCCGCAACCTCTCCCTACGCTAATCAGAGCAGAGTGACGGGCGGCGCTATGTGACTCCAGCTTAAATAGAGGCTGGGTCACATGGTGCTCTGGCCAATCACAGCCATGCCAATAGTAGGCATGGCTGTGATGGCCTCTTGGGGCAAGTAGTATGACGCTTGTTGATTGGCTGCTTTGCAGCCTTTCAAAAAGCGCCAAGAAAGCGTCACAAAAGCGCCAAGAAAGCGACGAACACCGAACCCGAACCCGGACTTTTACGAAAATGTCCGGGTTCGGGTCCGTGTCACGGACACCCCAAAATTCGGTACGAACCCGAACTATACAGTTCGAGTTCGCTCATCCCTAGTCACGACCCTCCCTGCTGTGCTGAACGTCCTTTCGGACAGAACATTGGATGAGGGGCAAGCCAAGAGTTCAATGCCAAATTGTGCTAGCTCTAGCCACAGATCAAGCCTGCACACCCAGTAGTCAAGGGGTTCCTTGTTTCTCAGAGCATCCACATTGGCCATTAATCCGACGCAGTCGGACACCTGTCGGTCTAGGTGTTCCCTGAGGCTGGATCTGGAGGGCGACTGTCGATGGGTTGCCTGCAAGAATGATCTCATATCAGTACAGCGGGTAAGTAGGTATTTAGGGGAATGAGAGCGAGTGTGAATGAGAGGAGGAACAGGACGCTACCAGGACGCAGCTTAAATGTAAGTCTGGACCATTTATTGAGAGTTTATACCATCATAGTATGTAGTGTGTTTCACACTATATTTGACCTTTTGCTCACAGCTTCCTGGGTGAAGTACTGGCCCGTATCGTGTGGGCCCTTTAGCCTCCTGACTGCACAGGATATTAAGTAAGTGCTGATCTAAAGGAGATGCAGGGGATATATATATTATATCCAGCACCTGAACTGAGAATGTTTTTATTTCTTACAGGTGGGACATATCAAACGGGTCCCTTGGTCCTATGCTTAATATCATCTGCGTCTCTGGTCCTGTTGCCTCAACTATATTCTAAGTATCTTTGATTTATCACTAGTTTGATGGTTGTATCTCTGACCATGTATGCCCCCTGATGAACCTAGCAATAGGGGAAACGCGTAGGGGCTTCTGTGGAACCAGCCTGGGAACGCACCGTTTTGATGCCCCAGGGCTTGGTCCCTTATGTTTAGAGGTGACATTTATCTAATTCACCTGTTCATTGAAATGGTCTTTATCTATCAGTGCCCCTGAGAGTATTCAGTTACCAGGGACACATTACTACACCCGTCAGCTTCCTGGGGGGGGCATTCTGTTATTTTTGGAGAGGAGGGTAAACGCAGGGCAGTCAGCCCAGGAACGAGGACAGGGAGTCTCCACCACCAGGGGACGTCCCTGGGCTGAGGTTGTAGCCAGGGTGAGCATAGGGAGAGTATAGTTTTGCCCACTGCTCCCCTTAGCTGCCTTGTGTTCACTCACCCCTCTATAAGTGTATCCACGACTAGCTCCCAGGAACACTTTGTATCCATGATTATTGTTGTTCGTCTTATCACTTTTCACTGGTGAACCACTACGGTGGTATTATTTTATAATTTGAAGAGTAAAAGTTACGTTTTAAAGGGATTAATACTGCTGGACATTACATATCAGAAGTGACCAACATATCTTCAAACCGCTCTCTTCTTGCATGCGCTGTTGGATTGGTACCTGCAACTGTATTTCTGTGAGTAGAAATTCCTCTGCCAGCGCCCGCAAAAGCAGAATGCAGCATTTCTCGAAGCAAGGCCTGGAAGTGCTGCATTCTGACAGCCCTCTGTGATGCCGGTAACATATCCGCCATTTAGTTTTTGTACCGGGGTCTAAGTACGTTGCCACCCAGTACTGGTCCTTGCCCTTTATGCTGTATATAAGGGCGTCCCTCTTCAAATACTGGAGCATGAAGGCCCCCATTTGCACTAAATTGTAAGCGGTGGAGCGCCCTGACTCCTGCTCATCGCCCAGGAGAATGTCGTCCTCGGTCTCCTCCCCCCATCCACGGACAACATCAGGGATCCCAGAAAAGTTTAGAGCCTGTTCTGCTTGGTTCCCCTCCCCCCAGCCATCATCCTCCTCTGACTCCTCTTTAGACTCCTGCTGTCTTGTCTCAGATGGAGTAGCCCCCTCTGGGAATTTTAGCATTGCGACTTCCTCATCTTCCTGCTCCTGTTCCTTGATGGCTTGATCAATGACACGACGCAATGCAAAGTCCCGAAAGAAGGCAATCAGTTTGGTGATCTCATCAAATGTCCACAGAAGTCTGCATGCGTCATGCATGAGCAGCCACTAATGTGGTGGAAAAAAAAAAAAACAAGCTCCCAGAACCTATCAGGCCGCAGAGTTCGTACAGGTAGTCGTTAATGGCACGTTTCTGCTGGAGTAGCCAATCAAGCATATACAAGGTGGAGTTCCAGCGCGTCGGACTGTCACAAATCAGACGTATGTGGTGTCGCTGCTGAACGTCAACAAAGTGAGCCATGGCCGTGTAAGATCTTCTAAAATGGCCAGAGATTTTCCTGGCCTGCCGCAAGACGTCCTGGACCCCAGGTTATTTGGCAACGAATCGCTGCACGACTAAGTTCAGGACGTGTGCCATGTGTGTAATTTTGCCCTGTTTCAGCGCGATCAGCAGATTGGCACCGTTGTCGCACACCACTTTACCAACTGTCAAATTAAACAGATTTAGCCACTAATCGGCCTGTGACCGCAAAGCTTAAAGGAGTGCAGGACCAGTATAGATCTTGGCTTCCAGTCACAACAGCCGGAGCACAGCATGGCAACATCATACCTAGCACGTCGAATAGGTTCTGGGGAGCTTGGGGGGTGCAGTGGAAGAGGTGGTAGCAGTGGCAAACGAGTCAGCCGAGAAGGAGACGGAGGATGGAGTAGGAGGAGGAGAAGAAGAGGCAGGGCTGCATGCAATCCGTGGGTGCCACGGGTTGCATGCTTGACGCCAATCAGAAGGTTCACCCAGTGGGCAGTAAAAGTTATGTATCTTCCCTGCCTGTCTTTGCTAGACTATGTGTCTGTGGTCAGATGTATCTTGGCACCCACACTATGTGCCAGAGATACATTCACTTTTTCCGCTGAACTTATATGGCCAAATAGCTCCGGGATTCCCTTCTGGGAGAAATATTTCCTTTCAGGGACCTTCCATTGCGGAGTGCCAATGGCCACAAATTTTCTTAAGGCCTCTGAGTCGACCAGTTTATACAGGGAGTGCAGAATTATTAGGCAAATGAGTATTTTGACCACATCATCCTCTTTATGCATGTTGTCTTACTCCAAGCTGTATAGGCTCGAAAGCCTACTACCAATTAAGCATATTAGGTGATGTGCATCTCTGTAATGAGAAGGGGTGTGGTCTAATGACATCAACACCCTATATCAGGTGTGCATAATTATTAGGCAACTTCCTTTCCTTTGGCAAAATGGGTCAAAAGAAGGACTTGACAGGCTCAGAAAAGTCAAAAATAGTGAGATATCTTGCAGAGGGATGCAGCACTCTTAAAATTGCAAAGCTTCTGAAGCGTGATCATCGAACAATCAAGCGTTTCATTCAAAATAGTCAACAGGGTCGCAAGAAGCGTGTGGAAAAACCAAGGCGCAAAATAACTGCCCATGAACTGAGAAAAGTCAAGCGTGCAGCTGCCAAGATGCCACTTGCCACCAGTTTGGCCATATTTCAGAGCTGCAACATCACTGGAGTGCCCAAAAGCACAAGGTGTGCAATACTCAGAGACATGGCCAAGGTAAGAAAGGCTGAAAGACGACCACCACTGAACAAGACACACAAGCTGAAACGTCAAGACTGGGCCAAGAAATATCTCAAGACTGATTTTTCTAAGGTTTTATGGACTGATGAAATGAGAGTGAGTCTTGATGGGCCAGATGGATGGGCCCATGGCTGGATTGGTAAAGGGCAGAGAGCTCCAGTCCGACTCAGACGCCAGCAAGGTAGAGGTGGAGTACTGGTTTGAGCTGGTATCATCAAAGATGAGCTTGTGCGGCCTTTTCGGGTTGAGGATGGAGTCGAGCTCAACTCCCAGTCCTACTGCCAGTTTCTGGAAGACACCTTCTTCAAGCAGTGGTACAGGAAGAAGTCTGCATCCTTCAAGAAAAACATGATTTTCATGCAGGACAATGCTCCATCACACGCGTTCAAGTACTCCACAGCGTGGCTGGCAAGAAAGGGTATAAAAGAAGAAAATCTAATGACATGGCCTCCTTGTTCACCTGATCTGAACCCCATTGAGAACCTGTGGTCCATCATCAAATGTGAGATTTACAAGGAGGGAAAACAGTCCACCTCTCTGAACAGTGTCTGGGAGGCTGTGATTGCTGCTGCACGCAATGTTGATGGTGAACAGATCAAAACACTGACAGAATCCATGGATGGTAGGCTTTTGAGTGTCCTTGCAAAGAAAGGTGGCTATATTGGTCACAGATTTGTTTTTGTTTTGTTTTTGAATGTCGGAAATGTATATTTGTGAATGTTGAGATGTTATATTGGTTTCACTGGTAAAAAAAAATAATTGAAATGGGTATATATTTGTTTTTTGTTAAGTTGCCTAATAATTATGCACAGTAATAGTCACCTGCACACACAGATATCCCCCTAAAATAGCTAAAACTAAAAACAAACTAAAAACTACTTCCAAAAATATTCAGCTTTGATATTAATGAGTTTTTTGGGTTCATTGAGAACATGGTTGTTGTTCAATAATAAAATTAATCCTCAAAAATACAACTTGCCTAATAATTCTGCACTCCCTGTATGGCAGTAGTTGGCAGGCTAGCAGTTCTGACAAGCCAGCAGTCAGCAACAGGGTTATCCGACGACGGCACGGTGGAAGGTGAAGTGGAGGACAAATGGGAGTAGAGAGAAGATGCAGGACGTGGAGCGCTGGGGGTCTGGCTTTGTGGGTTCTGACGGTGTTGCTCCCACTGGGCTCGGTGATGGGAGGCCAGGTGACTTCTTAAGGCGGTTGTCCCTAGGTAAGTGTTGGGATTACCACGACTTATGCGTTGACGGCACAGCCAGCAGATGGCAACACTATTGTCAGCAGCAGACACGTTAAAAAAGCGCACACTGCGGAGCCATGTGCCGGTATCCGGGGAGCGCCAAATGTGACCGTGCATGGTGGATGGCTCGCTCCATATACATTAGCAGTCTGCTTTTTTGCCTCCTGTGCACTGCAAGTTCTGCCTGCTTCTCCTGCTTCTCCTCCTCCCTATCTGCCGCTCCGTCTCTCCCTCTAAACTCCCCTCCTCTTCTCTTGTGAGCACCTACGTTACGTCCATCGACACGTCATCATCGTCACCTTCACCACCACTGACATTAGAGATCTCGGAGAAGGCAGCAACAGTGGGGACCACCCTCCTTGGGCTGATTTGGGTACTGTCGTCAGACACTGGGTGGCGACCGTTACTACCTCCTCTTTCTCATCCGATGCCAAGAATGGCTGTGCATCGGTAAGGTCTGGGAATGGATGGGAAAATAATTCCTCTGACTCGGTGGTGGTGGTGTCTTTGGGGGTGCACACAGCAGAGAGTGAAGAGGGTGCAGATAGAGAGGATGAGGAAGGTGCAGAAGCAGAAGGTGGTGCGTCCTTTGACATAATCGCATGTACCTTCTGCAACTTCCCACTGAGGCTCCGGTGCACCTGCCCGACCCCTACCACCCCTGCGGAATGGCCTGCCTCTTCCTCTGCATGTAATTTTCCAAATGATCCTGTGACAAAAGTCCCTACAGAAAAGCAGTATTTGTGGAAGAAGGTATATAATACCCCTGCCTCAACCAGTTTTTTGGGGGGAGCAACTGGTATATCACACTGGTTGAAATTATTTGTTCCAATAGCGTTTGTCACTCTGTGTAGCTGCGGTAACGCAGCAGAACCGCACGCAACTGCTGCACTACCCAAATGCAATATATAGAAAGTATATTATTGGTAAATATATAACCCTGCGTCAATCAGTTTTTTGGGGAGGCAACTGGTATATCACACCAGTTGAAATAATTTGTTCCAATAGCGTTTTCCCCTCTGTATAGCTGCACAATACAAATGCACTATAATATACTTTCTATGTAAGAAAGTATATTATAAGTATTGTATAAAGGCACAAGGGACCATCATAGATGGAAGATATGTGTCACCAAGGTTCCTGGCCTCGGTGAAGTAGGAGCCAGTAGTGTATATGTCCGCAGCAGTTGCTGATGGACACTTTGATAGTTATCATAGTTGGGAAAAGCTAATCCGGGCCGGCTCTTACTGGGAGCAGCCAAAGTGCAGGGGCCGGGTTTTGACGGGTTTACAAAAAATTCAGCCAGCAGGGTCAGGGGGTGATTACCTGGCTGATGGTGGAGCTCTGTGTAGCTGTGTGTTTTTAGAGCCGAGTGAAAACCAGAGGGTCTCTGCCGAGAGATAAAGGACAAAGCAAGGTTCCCATCCACTCCGTGGGGAGTACGGTACTGTGCCCTAAAACTTTCTATGTGATTTTTCAGATTCAAGACTGAACTGTTTTTCTTTAAGTGTCAGCTGAAGTAAGCTGATCACTACCGCCTGTTGAATTTTGGTGTGCCAACAATAAAAGACATTTATTACTTTGATTTCCACCACTAAAAGTCTACTGTGTATTTATCTGAAGGCTACCATTTGGGAAATCCCTACAGTATATTACATCCCTCAGTAAGTCACACCTATCGATAACACACCTATAGCAGTCCTTAAAAGGACTTTTGTGGCCCTATTAGCTAGCGTTTGGTGTCCCTAATAGTCTGTCCCTGCTCCACACAGCAACCTCTCCCTACACTGGCAAAAGACAGAATGGAAAATGGTGGCCAGATCAGGTTTATTTATAAGGTAGGGGGTATGTTCATGTGCTGAAACGTCTCAATTGTCTGTCCTGTACCACCTGATGGATGTGTCATGGGTCAAGTTATGACACTTGCGGACATCGCCATATGTTCGCTTGTTCGGTGAACAACGAACAAGCAAAGTTTGCAGCGAAACTACGTCCGGGCGAACCGCAAGGCCATCTCTAGTCACAAGGAGAGAAAAGTTTTGGAAGATGGTGAAGGAATATATAGCAGACGGTGCAGCGTCCTCCATGGTTCCTCTGTGCCTTACAACTACTGAGTGTCCAAGCTGGACACGTGACACGAAATGGCGCTCTGTGCTTTGGAGGTGCTGGCCTGCCATGCCACCAGCGTTTTGTCTGAGCGGGTGTTTAGTGCTGCTGGTGGCATTATAACAGATAAGTGCATCCGCCTGTCAATTAAAAATGCTGACAGGTTGACTCTTATAAAAATGAACAAGGCCTGGATTGCCCCTGACTTCTCTACTCCACCAGAGGAAAGCCATGACTGAACATAAAGGCACTTTAAATGTGGCTTTTATGGTGTATTGAATACACTGTATTCCCATGCATCCCTTCCACCACAAAAAAGGGTATATGGTTCAATTTTCCTTCTCTCGTACTCCTCCTCGTCCTCTTCCATCATATCAACATGTTTATTAGTCTGCCCCCACTCCTATTGTTGTAGAGGGTCAGCTCACCTGCAGGCCCTAGCATATAATGTTTTAGAGGGTCAGCTCACCAGCAGACACTAACCTACAATCTTTTAGAAGGTCAGCTTACCTGCAGGCCCTCACATATAATATTTTAGAGGATCAGCTCACCAGCAGGCCCTCACATACAATCTTTTAGAGGGTCAGCTCACCTGCAGGCCCTCACATGTAATGTTTTAGAGGGTCAGCTCACCTGCAGGCCCTCGCATGTAATGTTTTAGAGGGTCATCTCACCAGCAGGCCCTCACCTACAATCTTTTGGAGGGTCAGCTTACCTGCAGGCCCTCACATTTAATGTTTTAGAGGGTCAGCTCATCAATCAAGCCCTCATCTACAATCTTCTAGAGGGTCAGCTCACCAGCAGGCCCTCACCTACAATCTTTAAGAGGATCAGCTCACCTGCAGGCCCTCGCATGTAATGTTTTAGAGGGTCGGATCACCAGCAGGCCCTCACCTTCAATCTTTTATAGGATCATCTCACCTGCAGGCTCTTGCATATAATGTTTTAGAGGATCAGCTCACCAGCAGGCCCTCACCTACAATCTTTTAGAGGGTCAGCTCACCTGCAGGCCCTCAACCATAATGTTTTACAGGGTCAGCTTATCAGCAGGCCCTCACCCATAATTTTTTTCAATGGTCAGCTCAGCAGCAGGTACTCCGCCGCAAATTATTTGATGCTCATATCAACAGCAGGCACTTGCCATTTAATGTTTTAGAGAGTGCATCAGACCATCACCTTTTATTGTTTTAGATGGTCAGCTCAGCAGCAGGTCCTCGCCCGTAATGTTTTATAGGGTCACCAGCTGGCCCTTGCTCCTAATGCTTTTGGGGGTCACCAGCAGGCCCTTACTCCTAATGTTTTAGAGCGTCACCAGCAGGCCATCAATCATAATTTTTCAAGGGTGTATGATGCCCTCCTTTATGTATAATAAAGGGTGCATTGGAGTGCTGGTTCCTTGTAATTTTTGGAAGCTCTTTCTCTTAGTGCATAGGCTTTATGAGTGTAGGAGTCTCACTACCTGAACAATAGTACCACAATATGAATGAGGCCCTCCGTTATGTGATATACAGGGTGTATCGGAGTGCCTCTTCCTTGTAATTTTTGGCAGCACTTGCACTTTATATACAAGTAAATATACAGGAAAGAATGTTTCCTAACAATTTTTCCTCTAAAATCGATTTTATCGTTGGTTTTGTGCGTATTATTGTCAGTCTGTAAAAGTGGCGTACTACTTGGACAAGATTGTTCCCAGCAGCGACTTGGTGAGCCAAGCTGCATCCAGACATCCTCCCATGCTGTTCCCAACCCATTTTGGTGGCGTTTCCATCAATTTCTGACCTTTTCCTATGAACCAGACACCCTCCCCTCTTCAGAGCAGGGGTGCCTAGTTTAGTTTGCTCGGGTTCTCCCATTGACTTTCATTGTGCTCAGGTGCTCGGTAGAGCACCCTAGCATCCCGAACACCCGAGCATTTAGTGCTCAATAAACACTATTCATAATATAATCCCATTATTTCCACTATTATCACTAATGAATTCACAGAAATGTGAGATGCACTTGCATAGGGGAAAATGAGAAACTATCACATAGACCCCTAAAATGTAACTTTTAATGATATTCAGATAAAATAATGACCAAACCCCAAAAACTTATATATATTGAAAGATAAACAAGATAGCCTAATATCTGATGCCTACACACAAGATGCAAAGTCAGTGTAGTGCATTCATCATATTATACAGCAGCAGAGAAAAGTAACCAGCCTATTGTCTGCATATTTGATAGAGCTTGAAACCTGCTGTTAAATAGCCAGCAGGTGTTTATTATAAAAACTCCCGGTTACTTGTATACAGATGGTCTCTAGATGTTGAAGGACTCACGGTTACTAATGACCAGGTAGTCTGTGGGCCAGCAGCCGAAGAAATGGGGTGGGAAAGGTGTCTTCTCCCTGAGTTGTCCCTGCCGGCTATACCTGCGTAAAAGCAGACCCCACTTCTCGGTGGCTAGACCGTCAAAATCCCTAGGTGTCCCTACTGACTTAAAACACTGTTCCCGACGGGTTTCCCCAAAAGGAGATATCCAAGTGGTTCTTCAGGGGACAGCGCTTAGTTGATAAATAAACGCTGCAAGTGATACAAAAGGCACATATGATATGGGCACCAAGATGAAGAAGTGGGGTCGCCCCTTTCAGGGCGGGTGCTCTGCTTTTAGGTAGGGATAGCCGTCAGGGACAACTCAGGGAGAGGACACTATTTTATCTGAATATCATTAAAAGTTAAATTGTAGGGGTTTATGCTCAGTGATAGTTATTATCACTAATGAATAGCAAATTTACATCAGGCAACTCTTAAATAAGCCCCTTTTCTATTCATTAAGAAAATAAAAAAAACAAATCATTAGAACATTCCATTCCTGGTTCATTATCTTTTTATAATGGAGTATGGCCTGAAGTATCTTTTATGCTACCCTTCTGAGACCCCCACAATTTACGACATGAGTATGTTTGTTAAGATTCTTGACTCTTTCTTGTAAGTCTTTAGCCAAACAGAATAAACTCGCATTGACCTTTAAGTAAGCATCGAATTGTGCAGAATTGGAAAAGGCAGGGAAAGCTGTCGACCAGGGAGTGAGAAGTGAGGAGCTGAGACTGGGTGTGCCAAGCAGTGCCTTCTAGCTACAATCACTGCCTTATAATATAGCCGCAGATGCTGCAGAACATCAAAACCCTAACCCTAATGTGCAAGAACATTTCTTCCCCCCCCCCCATATTAAAATTAGAAAAAATCCTGGGGGGAATAAGCTCAAAACTGTACAACATGTGTTTTACCCTTCAGAGGATAGATAGCATTTGAAAGTGATAACACTTGAAATTTGAGCCAGAAATCTGTGTCGGGGAATTTCTTTCCGCCTTGTATTTCGCGTTATCACTCAGAGATTTCAGACGTTACCATCTGTATTATAAGACACACGTTGCACACATTCTGTGTTGCTATATTTCACAAACAAAAAAGAAAAGGCTGAGCTGTCTGGAGATGCCCCAACACAGATTTCAGACAGTATTTAAAATGCTACCCCTTGTACTGTAAGACACACATATATTGCTGACAGTGTTGAGCGAACTGAATCATCTGAAGTGCAATTCAATCCAAAGTTTCGGAAAAATTTGATTATCCATAAAGCCAACTTTCCTTGTGCTCCGTGGTAATTAGAGATGAGCAAATTTAAGTATTCATTCTTTAACCTCTCCAAGGATCTGGACTTCAGTACAGGGGAGCCACCAGGCTGCTATCTCTTACAATTTTCTTGGTGTGATTGACAGTTGACCCCTGAGGATCAGAGACACTGGTGCCAGACACCAAGGGGTCAGGCAAAGCTCATTGTCAATGGCAGGTTGAGGTCCAGCAGGCTGAGTACATGTGAATCCAAGAATCAATCAGAAGTTCAGGGCAGGCAGTTCAGGGTTAGTACAGTGAACAGGCACAGGTCGGGTCATATGGCACAGGGTCAGAGTCCAGAAAACAGACAGAGGTCAGTACACAGGCAGACAAATGACTTATAGCTCCTTTCCAGGATCTTAGCAAGCAAGAGAATCTATTGCTCAGACACCTCTCCCTTGGGAATGGTGCCTTAGATACCAACAGGAGCAGAGATGGCTTTGCAGTTTGCCCGACGGTCGTTTCATGGCAAACTTTGCTTGTTCATGGTTCGCTGAACGGGGCAACATATGGCAATGTCTGTCAGCACCATATTCTTTTACATTGTGAAGAACTATGACCCATGACACATCCACCAGGTGGTACAGGACAGCCAATTGAGACGTTTCAGCACATGGACACACCCCCCACCTTATAAATAAACCTGATCTGGCCGCCATTTTATATTCAGTTATTTGCCAGTGTAAGGAGAGGTTGCTGTGTGGAGCAGGGACAGACTGTTAGGGACACCAAACGCTAGATAATAGGGCCACAAAAGTCCTTGTAAGGACTGGTATAGGTGTGCTATCGATAGGTGTGACTTACTAAGGGGTGTAATATACTTATAATATACCTTCCAACATAGAAAGTATATTATAGAGCATCTGTATTGTGCGGCAGTCGTGTGCGGTTCTGCTGCGACACTGCAGCTACACAGAGTGACAAACGCTATTGGAACAAATTTCTACTGGTGTGATATACCAGTTGCCCCCCCAAAAAAGTGATTGAAGCAGGGGTGTGAAATACCAAAAATATACTTTCTATATAGTGCATTTGGGTAGTGCAGGATTTGTTTGCGTTTTTTCTGCGTTACCTCGGCTACAGACAGTGACAAACGACATTGGAACAAATAATTTCTACTCGTGTGATATACCAGTTTCCCCCCAAAAAAATCTGATTGCGGCAGGGGTGTGATATACCTTCTTCCACAAATACTGCTCTTCTATAGGGACTTTTGTCACAGGGTAATTTTGAAAATGACAGGCAGAAGAAGAGGCAGGCCATTCCGCAGGGGTGATAGGTAGAGTTAAGCGAACCCAAACTATAAAGTTCGGGTTCGTACCCGGACCCGAACATTTACGTAAAAGTTCGGGTTCGGTGTTCGGTGATTTTTATGGCGCTTTTTGAAAGGCTGGACAGCAGCCAATCAACAAGCGTCATACTACTTGCCCCAAAAGGCCATCACAGCCTTGCCTACTATTGGCATGGCTGTGATTGGCCAGAGCACCATGTGACCCAGCCTCTATTTAAGCTGGAGTCACGTAGCGCCGCACGTCACTCTGCTCTGATCAGTGTAGGGAGAGGTTGCGGCTGCTGTGAGGGAGAGATCAGGGAGAAATCTTATCAAGAACTGGTTTATGGTTTTCAGCGATCTACAGAAAAAGCGTTTTGTGGGTGCAGTGCACAATTTTTTTAAGCCTGCCCTGAGCCAACTACTGCTGAAAACAAACTTATTTTTCTTCAGTTAGTCAATATCAATACATGATCGGCAGCCATTTTATGCAACGACAGTGCACCAGCACAGGCTATCTGCAAGTCCAGAAATACTGCTTTTTGATTACTGGGGTGAAAAAACCCTCTAACATACTGCACATCTGGGATTACACATGTATAAGTGACTCACATTTAGGCAAGAAATACAGCTTTTTGGTTACTAAGGTAAAAAACCCTCTAATATAATGCACATCTGGGATTAAGCGTGCATAAGTAACTGTCACATTTAGGACAGAAACACGGCTTTTAGGTTACTGAGGTGAAAAAAGACTCTAATACACTGCACATCTAGGATTAGACAAGCATAAGTGAGTGTCACATTATGGCCACAAGTAACGCTGTCATATAGAGTTAAAAAAAAAATTGAGTGCAATACCCTACATCAGGGTTTATATTGGCGGTTAATTATTTTTAACAGACTTAGACACTTTTTACTTTGCTTTGTGAACGCTAACTATGAGGCAAACATCTAATAAGGGACATGGTCGTGGTAGTGGTGTTGATGGAGCCTCTGGTGCTGGGAGAGGACGTGGCCGTTCTGCCACAGCTATACATCCTACTGAACTTCCTACCTCAGGTCCCAGTAGCCGCCAGAATCTACAGCGATATTTGGTGGGGCCCAATGCCGTTCTAAGGATGGTAAGGCCTGAGCAAGTACAGGCATTAGTCAATTTGGTGGCCGACAGTGGATCCAGCACGTTCACATTATCTCCCACCCAGTCTTCTGCAGAAAGCGCACAGATGGCGCCTGAAAACCAAGCCCATCAGTCTGTCACATCACCCCCGTGCATATCAGAAAAACTGTCTGAGCCTCAAGTCATGCAGCAGTCTCTTATGCTGTTTGAAGACTCTGCTGGCAGGGTTTCCCAGGGGCATCCACCTAGCCCTTCCCCAGGGGTGGAAGACATAGAATGCACTAACGCATAACCACTTGGAATGGGAATACCACCTCAGCACGTCTCTGATGATGAGGAAACACAGGTGCCAACTGCTGCGTCTTTCTGCAGTGTGCAGACCGAAAAGGAGGTCAGGGAGGAAGACTGGGTGGAAGATGATGCAGGGGACGATGAGGTCCTAGACCCTACATGGAATGAAGGTCGTGCCACTGACTTCCAGAGTTTGGAGGAAGAGGCAGTGGTGAGACCGAGCCAACAGCATAGCAAAAGCGGGAGCAGGGTGCAAAAGCAGAGCAACCATCGCCAAAACAGTTCGCCTGGTACAGACCGCCGCCATCTGGGACCGAGCACCCCAAAGGCAGCTTCAAGGAGTTCCCTGGTATGGCACTTCTTCACACAATGTGCTGACAACAAGACCCGAGTGGTTTGCATGCTGTGCCATCAGAGCCTGAAGCGAGGCATTAACGTTCTGAACCTTAGCACAACCTGCATGACCAGGCATCTACATGCGAGACACGGGCTGCAGTGGAGTAAGCACCTTCAAAACCAAAAAAGGGCTCAGACCCCTCCTGCTCCCTCTTCTGCTGCTGCCTCTGCCTCTTCCTCCGCCTCTGGAGGAACGCTGGCACCTGCCACCCAGAAAACAGAGGATGTGCCACCAACAACACCACCTCGATCACCAAGCATCTCCACCATGTCACACAGAAGCGTTTAGCTCTCAATCTCACAAATCTTTGAGAGAAAGCGTAAATTCCCACCTAGCCACCCTCGAGCCCATTTCTAAACTGCTGGCCTTTGAAATGCTGTCATTCAGGCTGGTGGAGACGGACAGCTTCAAACAGCTCATGTCGCTTGCTGTCCCACAGTACGTCGTTCCCAGCCGCCACTACTTCTCCAGGAGAGCCGTGCCCTCCCAGCTATCAGATAAAATCAAGTGTGCCCTGCGCAACGCCATCTGTGGCAAGGTCCACCTAACCACAGATACGTGGACCGCGCACACAAATGTAGTGGCGGCTGGGCCCCAGGCGGAGAGCTGTTTGGCGCACGTCCTTCCGCCGCCAAGGATCGCAGGGCATCATTCTTTGCCTCCTGTTGCCTCCTCTTCCTACTCAGATTCCTCCTCCTCTTCTTCCACCTGCTCATCCAGTCAGCCACACACCTTCACCACCAACTTCAGCACAGCCAGGGGTAAACGTCAGCAGGCCGTTCTGAAACTAATGTGACAGGCCCCACACCGCACAGGAGTTGTGGCAGGGTATAGAACAACAGACCGACAAGTGGTTGCTGCCAGTGAGCCTCAAGCCCGGCCTGGTGGTGTGCGATAATGGGCAAAATCTCATTGCAGCTCTGGGACTAGCCGGTTTCACCCACATCCCTTGCCTGGCGCATGTGCTGAATTTGGTGGTGCAGAAATTCATTCACTACTACCCCGACATGTCAGAGCTGCTGCATAAAGTGCGGGCCGTCTGCACACGCTTCCAGCGTTCTCATCCTGCCGCCGCTCGGCTGTCTGCTCTACAGCGTAACTTCGGCCTTCCCGCTTACCGCCTCATATGCGACTTGCCCACAAGGTGGAACTCCACCTTGCACATGCTGGAGAGACTGTGCGAGCCGCAGCAGCCCATAGTGGAGTTTCAGCTGCAGCACGCACGGGTGAGTCGCACTGTGGAACACCACCACTTCACCATCAATGATTGGGCCTCCATGCGAGACCTGTGTGCCCTGTTTCGAGTACTCCACCAACATGGCCAGTGGCGATGACGCCGTTATCAGCGTTACAATACCACTTCTATGAAAACACTTGAGAAAACACTTAGGGCGATGATGGAAGAGGATGTGGCCCAGGATGAGGAGGAGGAAGAGGGGTCATCTCTAACACTTTCAGTCCAGTCTTTAAGAAGTGGCTCAGAAAGAGGATTTTTGCAACGGCAGAGGTCAGGTACAAATTTGGCCAGCCAGGGCCTACTACTGGAGGACGAGGAGGAGGAGGATCAGGAGGATGGGGATGAAGCATGTTCACAGCGGGATGGTATCCAATGCATCTCGGGCCCATCACTGGTGCGTGGCTGGGGGGATATGGAGGACGCAGACGATACGCCTCCCACAGAGGACAGCTTGTCCTTACCTCTGGGCAGCCTGGCACACATGAGCGACTACATGCTGCAGTGCCTGCGCAATGACTGCAGAGTTGCCCACATTTTAAGGTGTGCTGACTATTGGGTGGCCACCCTGCTGGATCCACGGTACAAAGACAATGTGCCGTCCTTAATTCCCTCACTGGAGCGTGATCGGAAGATGCGCGACTACAGACGCACGCTGGTAGACGCGCTCCTGAGAGCATTCCCTACTGACGCCGGCGAACAGGTGGAACCACAAGGCGAAGGCAGGGGAGGAGGAAGAGGTCGCCAATGCAGCTGTGTCAGCGCCAGCACCTCAGAAGGCAGGGTTAGCATGGCTGACATGTGGAAAAGCTTTGTCACCTCGCCGCAACAACCGACCCCAACTGCTGATATAGAGCGTGTTAGCAGAAGGCAGCATTTGAACAACATGGTGGAACAGTACCTGTGCACACGCCTACACGTACTGACTGATGGTTCTGCCCCATTCAACTTCTGGGTCTCCAAATTGTTCACATGGCCAGAGCTTGCCCTGTATGCCTTGGAGTTGCTGGCCAATGGCCATCCCTGCAGCCAGTGTACTCTCTGAACGTGTATTTAGCACGGCAGGAGGCGTCATTACAGACAGACGCAGCCGCCTGTCCACAGCCAACGTGGACAAGCTCACGTTCATTAACCACTTCAACCCCGCTAGCTGAAACCCCCTTCATGACCAGGCCACTTTTTACACTTCTGCACTACACTACTTTCACCGTTTATCGCTCGGTCATGCAACTTACCACCCAAATGAATTTTACCTCCTTTTCTTCTCACTAATAGAGCTTTCATTTGGTGGTATTTCATTGCTGCTGGCATTTTTACTTTTTTTGTTATTAATCAAAATGTAACGTTTTTTTTGCAAAAAAATGAAATTTTTCACTTTCAGCTGTAAAATTTTGCAAAAAAAACGACATCCATATATAAATTTTTCGCCAAATTTATTGTTATACATGTCTTTGATAAAAAAAAAATGTTTGGGCAAAAAAAAAAATGGTTTGGGTAAAAGTTATAGCGTTTACACACTATGGTACAAAAATGTGAATTTCCGCTTTTTGAAACAGCTCTGACTTTCTGAGCACCTGTCATGATTCCTGAGGTTCTACAATGCCCAGACAGTAGAAAAACCCCACAAATGACCCCATTTCGGAAAGTAGACACCCTAAGGTATTCGCTGATGGGCATAGTGAGTTCATAGAACTTTTTATTTTTTGTCACAAGTTAGCGGAAAATGATGATTATTTTTTATTTTTTTTCTTACAAAGTCTCATATTCCACTAACTTGCGACAAAAAATAAAAAATTCTAGGAACTCACCATGCCCCTCACAGAATACCTTGGGGTGTCTTCTTTCCAAAATGGGGTCACTTGTGGCGTAGTTATACTGCCCTGGCAATTTAGGGGCCCATATGTGTGAGAAGTACTTTGCAATCAAAATGTGTAAAAAATGACCGGTGAAATCCGAAAGGTGCACTTTGGAATGTGGGTCCCTTTGCCCACCTTGGCTGCAAAAAAGTGTCACACATGTGGTATCGCCGTACTCAGGAGAAGTTGGGGAATGTGTTTTGGGGTGTCATTTTACATATACCCATGCTGGGTGAGAGAAATATCTTGGCAAAAGATAACTTTTCCCATTTTTTTATACAAAGTTGGCATTTGACCAAGATATTTATCTCACCCAGCATGGTTATATGTGAAATGACACCCCAAAACACATTCCCCAACTTCTCCTGAGTACGGCGATACCAGATGTGTGACACTTTTTTGCAGCCTAGATGCGCAAAGGTGCCCAAATTCCTTTTAGGAGGGCATTTTTAGACATTTGGATCCCAGACTTCTTCTCACGCTTTAGGGCCCCTAAAAAGCCAGGGCAGTATAAATACCCCACATGTGACCCCACTTTGGAAAGAATACACCCCAAGGTATCCAATGAGGGGCCTGGCAAGTTCATAGAATATTTTTTTTTCGCATAAGTTAGCGGAAATTGTTTTTTTGTTTTTTTTTTCTCACAAAGTCTCACTTTCCGCTAACTTAGAACAAAAATTTAAATCTTTCATGGACTCAATATGCCCCTCAGCAAATACCTTGGGGTGTCTTCTTTCCAAAATGGGGTCAGTTGTGGGGTGTTTGTACTGCCCTGGCATTTGAGGGTCTCCGCAATCATTACATGTATGGCCAGCATTAGGAGTTTCTGCTATTCTCCTTATATTGAGCATACAGGTAATGAGATTTGTATTTTCCGTTCAGCCTCTGGGCTGAAAGAAAAAAATGAACGGCACAGATTTCTTCATTCGCATCGATCAATGTGGATGAAAAAATCTCTGCCAAAAAAAAAAAGGAGGGGAAAGGCGTCTGCCAGGACATAGGAGCTCCGCCCAACATCCATACCCACTTAGCTCGTATGCCCTGGCAAACCAGATTTCTCCATTCACATCAATCGATGTGGATGAATAAATCATTGCCGGGATTTTTTTTTGATTTTTTTTACATACAAAGTGTTTGCCAAAGCATAGGAACGCCGCCGCCCCCTCAGCTTGTATGCCTTGGCAAACGTCTCTGTTACTGCAGAGGAGAAATCTCGTCTTGCAGCGCCGCATACACCGACTTGCGTGTAATCTGACAGCAGCGCAATGCTTCTGTCAGAATGCACATCGGTGCTGCAGCTAGTCGATCGGTTGGTCCACCTGGAAGGTAAAAAAAAAAAAAAAAAAAAAAAGAAAAAACCAGGCCGCAACGCAATAATTTTATTAACTTTGCAACAGAACATATAAACTTTAACTTTTTGAACTAAACATTAACCTTTTTGCTTACTGGTGTTTTTTTTATTTTTTTTGGTTTTTTTACCTTTATAGAACAAACCTCTCCTTCCCCATGGGTCAATGTGCAAAGCGCAAATCGCCCAAAGATGTGGCGAAGTGCGTTATGCACTTTGTCCCAGGTGAAAGGAGAGGTTTGCAGCAGCTCTGTGTGAATGGGCCCTAATAGCCCTGTGTGCCTGTCCTGGTGAGATGATCCCTATGCTAGGTGTACCTGTGTGTGGTACTTCCGGAAACACTCCCCAAAGCATAGGGCAGGGTGGTCAGGACAGTAAGGACAGAAATAGCGGGTGTCACGCCTTATTCCACTCCTGCTACAGACACAACATTTTTTTCGGGGTGGCGGTCGGTTTGAGGTACCAGCAACGACACTGGGGAAATGTCGCTCGTGTAGACGGCTAACTACACTGGTGGATGGGGCCACGGAACCTCCTGGATACAGGAGGTTCGCAATGATCTCTTCCTGAAATTTGAGGAAGGATCCAGTTCTCCCAGCCTTACTGTAGAGAACAAAACTATTATACAGAGCCAATTGAATTAAATATACAGACACCTTCTTATACCAGCGTCTGGTTCTGCGGGAAACTAAATACGGAGACAACATCTGGTCATTGAAGTCCACCCCTCCCATGTGAAGGTTATAGTTGTGGACTGAGAGGGGCTTTTCAATGACACTGGTTGCTCGCTCAATTTGTATTGTCGTGTCTGCGTGAATGGAGGAGAGCATGTAAACGTCACGCTTGTCTCTCCATTTCACCGCGAGCAGTTCTTCGTTACACAGTGCGGCCCTCTGCCCCCTTGCAAGACGGGTGCTAACGAGCCGTTGGGGGAAGCCCGCGCGACTAGTTCGCGCGGTACCACAGGCGCCAATCCGTTCTAGAAACAAATGCCTAAAGAGGGCCACACTTGTGTAGAAATTGTCCACATAAAGATGGTACCCCTTGCCGAATAAGGGTGACACCAAGTCCCAAACTGTCTTCCCACTGCTCCCCAGGTAGTCAGGGCAACCGACCGGCTCCAGGGTCTGATCTTTTCCCTCATAGACACGAAATTTGTGGGTATAGCCTGTGGGCACGCTTGCTTGGGATGTATTGTTTGAAGCCAAGGCGCCCGGTAAAATGTATCAGGGACTCGTCTACGCAGATGTTTTGCTCTGGGGTATACAAATCTGCAAATTTCAGGTTGAAATGGTCTATGAGGGGCCGAATTTTGTGGAGCCGGTCAAAAGCAGGGTGGCCTCTGGCACGGGAGGTGCTGTTATCACTAAAGTGCAGGAAACGCAGGATGGCCTCAAATCGTGTACTGGACATAGCAGCAGAGAACATGGGCATGTGATGAATTGGGTTCGTGGACCAATATGACCGCAATTCATGCTTTTTAGTTAGACCCATGTTGAGGAGGAGGCCCAGAAAAGTTTTAATTTCGGAAACTTGGACTGGTTTCCACCGGAAAGGCTGGGCATAAAAGCTTCCCGGGTTAGCGGTTATAAATTGTGTGGCATACCGGTTTGTCTCTGCCACAACTAAGTCTAAGAGCTCCGCAGTCAAGAACAGCTCAAAAAATCCCAGGGCCGATTCGATCTGAGCTGTCTCAACCCGAACTCCAGACAGGGCGGTGAAAGGGGGAACTACAGGTGCGGCTGAAGTTGGGGACTGCCAATCAGGGTTTGCCAGCACCTCGGGGATTCTAGGGGCTCTACGGGCACGTCTTTGCGGTGGCTGCGACGGGGTCACTACTGCACGTGCCACCGTACCAGCTTCAATTGCCCTTCTGGTGCTCGCTACTTCACCATGTTCTACGGCAGTGCTGGTACTAGGTCCAGGAAGGGCTGGGCTGCTGGTGTATGCCTCACCACGTAATCCGACAGCACCAGCCCCACTCTGCTGCTCTTGAAGCGGATCCTGCGCAACCTGCGGTCTAGCGACACGGGGCCGGGTACGCCTGGTGCTATCAGGGACCTCAGCCTCCTCGTCCGAACTTTGGGTCAGAGAGCCACTGCTTTCTACAGGTTTGTATTCTGACCCGCTGGATTCGTCAGATGAGGGTTCCCATTCCTCATCCGACTGGGTCAGAAGCCTGTAGGCCTCTTCAGAAGAATACCCCCTGTTTGACATGTGGGCAACTAAATTTAGGGGTATTCCCTGAGACTACCCAAGAAAAAAAAAGCAAGCCTGTCTTACAAAGGGGAGGCTAGCGAAGTACCGGAGGCCGCTGCGGTTGATAAAAAATATCAAAAATGATTTTTTTTATCGCCGCAGTGCATGTAAAGTGAATGTGCAGTGATCAAAAAATAATAATTTTTTGTCACTGCGGTGGCGCGGGTGTGGGTGAACGCACGTGTGGGCGACCGATCAGGCCTGATCGGGCAAACACTGCGTTTTGGGTGGAGGGCAAACCTAAAGTGACACTAATACAATTATAGATCTGACCGTGATCAGTTTTGATCACTTCCAGATACTATAAAAGTACAAATGCTGATTAGCGATACGCTAATCAGCGAATAACGGACTGCGGTGCGGTGGGCTGGGCGCTAACCGATCCCTAAACTACCTAACCAAGGGGCCTAAACTATACTGAAACCTAACGGTCAATACCAGTGAAAAAAAAAAGTGACAGTTTGCACTGATCACTTTTTTCCTTTCACTAGTGATTGACAGGGGCGATCAAAGGGGTGATCAAAGGGTTAATTGGGGTTCAGGGGGGTGATCTGGGGCTAGTATGAGGTGTTTGGTGTACTCACTGTGTAGCCTGCTCCTCTGCTGCATCCAACCCACGAAAAGAACCAGCAGAGGAGCAGGCAGCCATATAACAGATCATATTTACAAATAGATCTGCTATCTGGCACTCTGATTGGATTTTTTAAAAATCAGCAACCTGCCAGCCGCGATCATTGGCCGGCAGTTTGCTGACGAAATACTCCTTGACGAAATGCCGGCCCGCAATGCGCATGCGCGGGCCGGCTGTGACAAAATCTCGCGTCTCGCGAGATGACGCGCTGATGCGTCCAGGAGGAATAAATCAACCACCTCCAGGACGCATCGGTGCGTACAGCGGTCGGGAGGTGGTTAAAATGAACCAGGCATGGATCCCTCAAGACTACAAGCGCACGCTGCTGATGGCATTCCCACCTGACAGCGGGGGCACAGTGGAAGCACAAGGCGAAGGCAGAGGAGGAGGAAGAGGTCGCCAATGCAGCTGGGGCACCGCCAGCACCTGAGAAGGCAGGGTTAGCATGGCCAAAATGTGGAACAGCTTTGTCAGCCTTGGAGGTGCTGCCCTGCCCTGCAGCCAGTGTATAGTGTGAACGTGTGTTTAGCATGGCAGAGAGCATTATCACAGGCCGCAGCCAATGTGGACCAGCTGACGTTTATTAAAATGAACTAGGCCTGGATCCCACAGGACTTTTCCGTACCTTGTGCAGAATAGACATTTATGCCAGCCTCAACCATCCATTCTTGTAATCAAGTGCACTTATTCTTGTTATATGTCCCAATATTTTGGGGGATACCTCAATTTAAAAATAAAAAATAACTCAGTATTGGCTACCTATTCCTCCTTCACCACCGCTTCCACCTACACCGCCACGTCAACCTACACCGCTACATCCAACCATCCACCGCCTCCTCAACCTCCTACTCCTAGATCCAGATTGTTATTTTAAATTTTTCTGTATTTTATGTTATTTTAATTCATTTCCCTATCCACATTTGTTTGCAGAACAGTTGCCATGCTCTTAAGCAAATTTTGATGCCTTTTGCAGCCCTTTTGCCCTTTCCAGGACTATTTTAGAGCCATTTTAGTGCGCAAAAGTTCGGGTCCCCATTGACTTCAATTGGGTTCAGGTTCGGGGTCAAGTTCGTGTCAATGTCATGGCTGAGGATGGGAAAAACCCTCAGCCGTGCAATGCCAGAAGATGTTATTGGCTTCTCGGCCAGGACGACAGAATTAGGGAGCAGGGCACCTCCTATCGCATCCTTAACCTGACCCTGACTCCTAACCATATGAGCCAACCCTGATGGTGGGAGGGCTCATACACCAGAACCTAATAGTCCCTGCTAGCCCTCAGGATTGCCCTGACCTAGTAGCAGGGTAAGACGACCTGTTCCTCCTAGGCACGGAGGAACAGGAGTCTAACTGGCCAAGCTACAAGGAAAAGGGGTACAAAAACAGATCTATGGATATGGCAGGTGAACTGCACTAGTTCCACCTACCTGCCACAGCCTTGCTAAATGGATCCCTGTGCTGACACACTGATGTCCACACCATACTTAAATGGACACAGCCAACACATATACACAC
Organism: Bufo gargarizans; assembly: GCF_014858855.1. Classification (NCBI taxonomy): domain Eukaryota; kingdom Metazoa; phylum Chordata; class Amphibia; order Anura; family Bufonidae; genus Bufo; species Bufo gargarizans. Next base: position 31,185,235 of record NC_058080.1, read on the forward strand.
ACAGGAACCCATATCCATAGCTGCAATAAATAACAAAAGGAATTCATCAACTGAACATATAAACATCTATGACCACAAGGGTGGCCCTCACTGGCAGATGGAAAATAAGAAGGCGGAAGTACCCCTCAGACTTCTGAATCACAGCAGAAGCTATATAGGCCAAAGTAGCCACACCCACACTCAGACACACCCAGTCCACACACACTAGGAAGGAAGTTAACCCTTCCAATACCAGGGAAGGGAAGACAGCAACTTAAAGGGGAATACACACACAATAAACCTCGTGCACACCAGACAAGGAAAGTGCACACATATAAACACACGTTGCCAAGTCCAACCGCATGCACAGCATAGCAAGCTGCCTCGCAACAGCTCAGGCTGCTATGCTGCCACATAAATAATGTTGCCAGCGGCAACCACAGGTGAGGCAACATACTACAGCCCTCACCTGTGATTGACAACCAGACCTAGACCGCAGGCAACTGCTTGCGGTTACAGGAGTCACGACCATAACCATGGTCGTGACAGTCAAGTTCGGGTCCCGAACTCAAACTTTTTTTTCAAGTTCGACCGAACCTGCCGAACCCGAACATCCAGGTGTCCACTCAACTCTACTCGTCACAATGAGTGAATTATGGGGGGACCGCAGAGAACGCATCAAATTTGTCCAATCTTTAGTTCAATCAACACATACCCCTAGACAACAAGAATCACCAGATAGTAAAATTATAGAAATATTGATAAGATTATTAATAACTGAAAGGAGGAATCTATGGGAGGTGGACACATTAGAGGAATATCTAAACAATAATATTATACCAAAAGGTCTAAAGGTCACTAAAACACTGACGGGTGATTTATGGGACACAGAAACTTTGAAAGAATGGGATTATCTATTTCACACATTTTCTAGAAACGCTGTGTTATTTATATTAGAAAAAAGGAAAGAAGGGTTAATGAGAACCAACCATATAAGACCATATAAATATCATCCAGAGGTCATTAAAATCTCAAAATCAATCAGAATGAGAATCAGAATGAAAGAGGATGAGATTATTAATAGAATGAAAAAGTAATTCAAAAGAGATCACCTTGAACTACCTTCCTGTCTGTGCCACCTACGGCAGTCGGCAGTCAAGACGGTCTGGGCCTGGCTGTGTGAGTCTGTCACTGTCTGATGTCTCACAGTTACTCACCACTAGAGTTGAGCGAACACCTGGATGTTCGGGTTCAAGAAGTTCGACAGAATTTCCCGGAAATGTTCGGGTTCGGGATCCGAACCCGACCCGAACTTCGTCCCGAACCCGAAACCCATTGAAGTCAATGGGGACCCGAACTTTTCGGCACTTAAAGGGCTGTAAAACAGCCCAGGAAAGGGCTAGAGGGCTACAAAAGGCAGCAACATGTAGGTAAATCCCCTGCAAACAAATGTGGATAGGAAAATGAATTAAAATAAAAATAAAATAAATAAAAATTAACCAATATCAATTGGAGAGAGGTCCCATAGCAGAGAATCAGGCTTCACGTCACCCACCACTGGAACAGGCCACTGTCAGATATTTAGTCCCAGGCACCCAGGCAGAGGAGAGAGGTCCCTTAATAGAGAATCTGGCTACATGTCACCAGAGAATTAGTCTTCATGTCAAAGCATAGAATCAGGCTTCACGTCAGCCACCACTGTAACAGTCCATTGTCATATATTTAGGCCCCGGCACCCAGGCAGAGGAGAGAGTTCCCATAACAGAGAATCCAGCTTCATGTCAGCAGAGAATCAGTCTTCATGTCATAGCAGAGAATCAGGCTTCACGTCACCCACCACTGTAACAGTCCATTGTCATATATTTAGGCCCCGGCACCCAGGCAGAGGAGAGAGGTCCCATAACAAAGAATCTGGCTTCATGTCAGCAGAGAATCAGTCTTCATGTCATAGCAGAGAATCAGGCTTCATGTCACCCAACACTGGAACAGTCCATTGTCAGATATTTAGGCCCAGGCACCCAGGCAGAGGAGAGAGGTCCCGTAACAGAGAATCTGGCTTCATGTCAGCAGAGAATCAGTCTGCATGTCATAGCAGAGAATCAGGCTTCACGTCAGCCACCACTGCAACAGTCCATTGTCAGATATTTAGGCCCAGGCACCCAGGCAGAGGAGAGAGGTCCCGTAACAGAGAATCTGGCTTCATGTCAGCAGAGAATCAGTCTTCATTAGTGATGAGCGGCAGGTGCCATATTCGATTTCGACGAAATTCGCGAATATTCGATAGAATATTCGTTTTATATTCGTCAAAATCGAATATTCGTCATTATTCTACTTATCGCGATTATTTTGCGATTTATATAATCGCGTATTGCGATTTAAACTTTTAAAAGCTACCCTCCTATTGAAATAGCAATGCGATTAATTCAAGTTATAATAATCGACTTTCGATTTCAACAGTACTATATTCCATATTCATTAATTCTAGCCTAATATGGAATATAAAGTTGAAATCGCAATTCGATTGTTTTAATTTAAAATAATCAAATTACGATTTCAACTTCAAAATCCATATTAGGCTAGAATTAACGAATATGGAATAAAGCATTACTTCTAAGTTGAAATCGCCATGCGATTCCTTTGAGTTATATTAATCGCATGGCGATTCCAACTTGGACCTGGTTTACTATGGTTGGCTTGGTAGAATTAGCGAATATGACGAATGTATTCGTTATATTCCACAAAACGAAGATAACGAAGTTTTCTCCATCTTCGTTTTAGCTACCTATTCATCAACTTCGCTAATTCTAGCAATCATATAGGAAAGTTGACTATAGAGACAGCAAAGTTTAATTCGCTATGCGATTATATTACTTTTGATTTTTTTATAAATAGAATAATTATAATAATTATCAGGTATTATAATTATTCTATTTATTTTTTAAAAAAGCTGTCATATAATCGCATAGCGAATTAAACTTAGCTGTCTCTATAGTAAACTTTCCTATATGATTGCTAGAATTAGCGAAGTTGATGAATAGGTAGCTAAAACGAAGATGCAGAATACTTTGTTATCTTCGTTGTGTGGAATTTGACGAATACATTCGTTATATTCGTTTTGTGGTATATGACGAATATATTCGTCATATTCGCTATTTCCACCAAGCCAACCATAGTAAACCAGGTCAAGTTGAAATCGCCATGCGATTAATATAACTCGAAGGAATCGCATGGCGATTTTAACTTCGACCTGCTATATTCCATATTAGGCTAGAATTAACGAATATGGAATACAAGTTACAATCGCATTACGCGATAATGACAACTACGTAATTATCGAGTAAGGCGATTTCTTTTTCCAATATCGAGTATAGCGTTTTGAATCTTTCAATCATAAAATTCTCTTTACATACAATTTATTAAACAGTGTTGGATATAGTTGGTATACTACATGCGTTAAAATAAGCTAAAATGTCAAAAGAAGGGTTTAGTGTTAGGATCAATTATATTATTTACAGATAGAGTTAGGGTTTAGATTAACTTCTGACATATTAGCTTAGTGTAGGGTCTTAGTTTAGTGTCCTTCCGTCTAAATTTGTAGTTTGTTCGTTTTGTCTTAGTCCGTCCGTTCGTCCGTCCGTCCGTCTTTGTGTTTGTTCCGTTGTAGGTAGTTAGTAGAAAAAAAGAAAAAAAAAAAAAAAGTTTTACTGTTAATTGTGTTTGTTTTGTCTTAGTCCGTCCGTCCGTCTTTGTGTTTGTTCCAATGTAGTTAGTTAGGAGAAAAAAAAAAAAAAAAAAAAAAAAAGTTTGACTGTTACTTGTGTTAATTTTGTCTTAGTCCGTCCGTCCATCTTTGTGTTTGTTCCATTGTAGGTAGTTAGGAGAAAAAAACAAAAAGTTTTACTGTTAATTGTGTTCGTTTTGTCTTAGTCCGTCCGTCCGTCTTTGTGTTTGTTCCGTTGTAGGTAGTTAGTAGAAAAAAAAACAAAAAACCCAAAAAAAGTTTTACTGTTAATTGTGTTCGTTTTGTCTTAGTCCGTCCGTCCGTCTTTGTGTTTGTTCCGTTGTAGTTAGTTAGGAGAAAAAAAAAACAAAAAAACATAAAAAAGTTTGACTGTTACTTGTGTTCATTTTGTCTTAGTCCGTCCGTCCGTCTTTTTGTTTGTTCCGTTGTAGGTAGTAAGGAGAAAAAAAATGAGCCACAAAGGTGAGGCACGTAGCCAGAGCAGTAGGGGCAGGCGAAGGAACGCCGCTGGACAGCAGCCAGCAGTCAGTGGAGCACGCCTGATCCCAGATTTTTTTGGGCATTGCAGCCGCCCAATTGGTTCGGACGAGGCGGATGCAATTGTGGCATATGTGGCACAATCCAGCGCCACCGATTCATCCGCCCAGGCTCGCAGCAGGAGCAGCAGCATCAGCAGCGATGGGGCAACTCCTCCTCCTGCTTCACCACCCCCCAGTCCCCAAGATGCTACCCTGCTCCTGTTTAGCGAGAGTGAGAGGGACATCTTGGGGGACTTAATGCAGGAGGGTGATCTTCAATTTAGTCCACCCGATTGTCAGGACCTTATGGAAGGGATAGAGGAGGAGGAGGGGGTACCTCCTGTGAGTACCCCAGTGACATCCCTTCCAACTGGTGCGGGTGGGGTCAGCCACACTACTTCCGCACCTAGTCAGACTCAGGTGTCAGTGAGGGGACAGCAGAGCCATGGCAGGGGCTCCATGTTTGCTGGTCCTCTCGGTCCATCACATGGGGGCCTTGAGTCTGAGGAGGAGGGTGACACAGAGTGTGTGCCACCTCCTTCGTCACGTGATAGCAGCACTGACGAAGGTAGGCAGGCCAGGCAAATGGTGCGCCAGGTCACCAGGGAGCCCAGTGTCAGGGGCTCCACTGGTAAGAGCGGCAGGCAGCAGCAGCCAGCTCCTACTGTGCGCACCGAGCCTGAACAGGCGCAGGTATCCTCCGCCCCATCTGACCAGAGGTTGGGGCGGAAGTCGCCTGTTTGGGCCTATTTCACCCTGGCAGCAGATGATGTCACAATTGGCATCTGTCAGCTATGCCATGCCAGGGTGAGGAGAGGGAGGTGTTTGGCTCGGCTGGGTACCACTGCCCTGACCCAGCACCTTAGAGTCAATCACTGGCGGGAGTGGGAAGAGATGCGTGGTGGTCGTAGCAGCAGCGCCACCACCAGTGTGCAGGGGACAGCACCTCCTGCCACTGTTCAGTATCAGCAGCAACCGCAGACTCAGTCCCACTCCACCACTCCCTCTCCTAGAGGTATTGGTACCGGCAGCCATACCTCTGCCTCCACTGCACCCTCCTCCAGGTCCTCCTCCTCTGCCGTCCGGCGCCAGCCCTCAATTGCTGAGGCTTTGGAACGCACCGCGCCCTATACCCCGGGGACAGACGTGTGCGTTCTCTCAATGGGCTCCTGGCAAGGGTTATTGCCCAACATCTGCTGCCCTTCAACCTTGTGGATAGCAATCCATTCAGGCAGATGTTGGAGCAGGCCCAACCTAGATGGCGTGTCCCCAGCCGCCATTTCTTCGCCAGGACCAGCGTCCCTGCCCTCCACCAGCATGTGGTGCAGAATGTCTCCCTGTCGCTGGATCACGCTGTCAGCGACAGGGTGCATCTGACCATGGATGCCTGGACCAGCAGGCATGGGCAGGGGCGCTACATTAGTTTTACCGCCCATTGGGTGTCCCTCCGAGGCGCCGGGGAGGGAACAGCGGCATCAGACTTTGTGGTGCCGCCACGGGGTGTCCAGGGTGGAAACACTAGCCTTCCTCAAGCCACTGTCTCCACAGCTGCTGAGCCCCCCAGCAAGCGTCCCCGTAGCTACGCAAGTGTGGGGCACGTCCGCTGCCAGGCCGTGCTCCAGCTTGTTAGCTTAGGGGAACGGAGACACACAGGACCTGATGTTCTATCAGCACTACAGGATCAGGTCCAGAAGTGGCTGACACCCCGAAGGCTCCAGGCAGGTATGGTTGTCTGTGACAACGGCAGCAACCTCCTCGCCGCCCTCCATGCTGGCAGTCTGACACACGTCCCCTGCATGGCACATGTCCTCAACCTGGTTGTCCAGAAATACCTACGGACATTTCCAGGGTTGAGTGACATTGTGCAACGTGTCCGTCGGATTGCCAGCCACTTCCGACGCTCCCCAACTGCCTCCGCGTCCCTGTCCAGACTGCAGCGGGACAACAGCCTGCCCCCTCACAGGCTGCTTGTCGACAGCGTGACGCGGTGGAACTCCACCCTCCACATGCTGGAGAGGTTGTGGGAGCATAGAAGGGCGGTGAGGGAATACCTGCTTGACCTAGGCACTCCAGGGCCAACCAACCCACTCCCATACATCACTAATGTGGAGTGGGGGCAGATACAGCAGGTCTGCCATGTGTTGGCCCCATTCGAGCAGGCGACCAAGATGGTCAGCGGGGAGCATGTCGGCCTCAATGACGTGCTCCCCTTAGTGTTCCTGCTGGACAGGACACTAGATCGCCTGCTCGAGGCTGGGGAGAGTGCCTTGGTGGAGCAAGATGAGACGGCCTTGCTCCACCAGGACCAGGCACAGGACGACGTGGAGGAGGAGGAAGACATTCACGACGTCCAGGAGTCTGTGCCTGGTCAGGAGGGAGAGACGGCGTTGGGGGCACCGTTAGTCCGGGGGTGGGGCAGCAGCAACAGGGACCACCATGAACAGCAGCTTGAGGACCAGGATGTCATGGTCCCTGGCAGCCATGATAAGGCACAGCGGGCTGTCCTGTTCCCTATGGCTGCCCACATGCTACGCTGCCTTAGGAGGGACCCCCGGATCAGGAAACTGAAGGAGAGTGATGATTTCTGGTTGGCCACCCTTTTAGACCCTAGGTGCAAGGGGAAGCTGGAGCAGTTCATCCCAGCCAGCCAGAGACAGGCCCGGATGGAAAAACTGCGGGCCTGTCTCAAACGGCTGGAGGAGGCTAACCCGCGGCCTCAGGCTCCAGCTCTCCCCGCCCATCTCATCCAGCCAACGGCTGGTCCCAGCAGCACCAGCCGAGTTGGTGACCTTATGGGTGAGATGAGGCAGTTCTACCAGTCTGCGCGACCCAGTAGCAGCAGCAGCAGTCACCACCAGCGGCTGGCCCGCATGGTGGCTGACTACATGGGGTCAGTCGGTGCTTCCGACAGCATGAGCACCGACGACCCCATGGAGTACTGGGTCGCCAGGCTGGACACCTGCCGTGAGTTCGCTCAGTATGCGCTGGAGCTACTGTGTTGCCCCCCCTCCAGCGTACTGTCTGAGCGGACCTTCAGCGCGGCAGGTGGGGTGGTCACGGACAAGAGGACCCGTCTGTCCACTGACTCCGTGGACAGACTCACCTTCATCAAGATGAACGAGTCCTGGATCGGCAGTGACTTCTTGGCCCCCGCTGTCGGTTCAGGCCGTTGAGAGGTCCCTTGTCCATCACTCTCCTTTTCTCTCCCTCCCAAAATCCGTTGTTTTTTAATCTTTTTAACTTATTTATTGATATTTTTAATTATTTATTAAATTATTTATTTATATTTAAATATGAATTGAATTATTTATGAATTAAAAAGAATTTATTTTTGATCAATTTAGTTATTAATTCATTGATTAATTTTTTTTGATTTTATATTTATTATATATATATATATATATATATATATATATATATATATATTTATATATGATTTTGCATTATATTTTATTTATTTATTAATTTATTAATCATGAATTTTAAAAATTATATATATATATATGTATTATTTTGTATTTATAAATTTAATATAATCATGTATGTTTTAAGTCAGTAATAGTGTGTATGAATTATTATTTTTATTATTTATATATTAATTAACGATTTTATTTATTTTAATGTATTGATCATGTTTTAATAAATTTTAGTATTGGTTGTGATCATTTTTAATAAATTTATAGTTATTTTTACATATATATTGTTTTTTTAAATGTATTTAATGTATAATATGTAGATTATTCAAATTATGAAATGTACTGTTGGTTTTTAATTATATTTATTTATTGATTAATGTCAGTATTGATATTTTTTTAAATAATCAGACATTATTTATTCTTTTAATTTATTATTTTAAGTAATTACTGTGCATGCCCACACAGCACACAATCTGACCTCACCAGTCTACCCAAGGTTTCCTGATCAAGGCACATGGAAGATGCAGCAGAACACTGTGTTTTCACTTACAACGATATCATGTGTTTTCTCGAAGCCAGAGGGCTGTGGAAGTGTCGGTGTTTAGCAGCGGCTCTTTCGTTCCTCCTCATGTCTGTGAGGAGGAATGTGTCCCGACGCTCCACCCACCCATACACGATCAGTATCGCACACACGCTAGTCTACATCCAACTGCTACACCCATCCCTCATGTGCCTGTGTGAGCACCGAAGGCAGTGATGAGTCAAGTTTCATCGGCCGGAGTCTGGAAGCGTTCCGTCATGATCCGACGGGGGCAACGCAAACTCCCTTAGGCCATGAAGTAGCGTTGTTCCAAAGCTGATGGAAGTGTCCACATTGGGGCTTCCACCAGTGAGCAACCTGCATGATCTCTTGCCGGTCATAGAGCATAATGATCCATTTTAAGTGGCAATTTTGAACAACTGGGGTATTGATGTCAGGCGCAAAGAGTGCATACTTCAGCATGGCGCAGCGAATCGCCAACACTGTCATCCAGCACAGTGCATTTTTCATTCTGTTAAGAGGGGAACAAATGTTCTTCAGTTACATAGAACTGACACTAAACTGTTTGCGCATAACGATTAGCAGCTTGGCTACTTTTACACGGGCGTCGCAGATATGGTCCGAATGCGTCGCGTGAGCTTTCATGTAAAATCATGTGATCTTCCAAGCAAAGTTAACGACTTTTATCTGCGATTGTGCTAAGTCATTTATTTTTTTTCCACGGTGGTTCAATGCGTTGTGATGCGCTTTTCACGCCTCAGTTAAAAATATTCCGATTTATTTAGAACATATCTTAACAACCATCATTGAAAAACGTGTCCACACCTGCTTGAGGATGCGATGCATTTTTCACCCAACCCCATTAACTTCTATGGGCCGTGTCTTGCTTTAAAAATGCTGGATAAAAAACAAGCGGCATTTTTTAAGCAACGCACAACTGATGCGTGAAAAATAAAAGCTCATGTACACAGACCCATAAAAAATAATGGCTCATGATTCAGTGCGTGTGCTATGCGTTCACATCACGCATTCCTACCGCGTGTTTAAATCGCCCGTGAGAAAGAAATTGATTTTTAATCTAATTTTATAAAATAGTATTCTTTCAGGATTTATATAAATGTACAGTAATACGGTCCTCTAAAATGCGGTTGTACGGAGGAGTAAAAAAATCAGCACTTAAATAGATCATATGTGGTAGGTAAATATATAGATGTTGTCTATAATGCAATATTAATATATCTATCTCACCCATTTCAGCCCGGAAGCAATCAAATTTGCTAATAGTGCTGATATCAGCATTCTATTGGACCGTATTACTGCACATAGATATAGAACATAAACTAAAAAATATTTTTAATTATATAAAATACTTAATTAAACCATAACCGTGATTAATAAAGCACAAACAGTTTATGTAACTGAAGAACACATGTTTCCCTCTAAACCGCTTGAAAAATGCACTGTGCTGGATGACAGTGTTGGCGATCCGCTGTGCCATGCTGAAGTATGCACCCTTTGCGCCTGACATCAATACCACGTTTGTTCAAAATAGCCCCTTAAAATGGATCATTATGCCCTATGACCGGCAAGAGATCATGCAGGTTGCTCACTGGTGGAAGCCCCAATGTGGACACTTCCATCAGCTTTGGAACAATGCTGCATCATCGCCAAATGGAGTTTGCGTTGCCCCCGTCGGATCATGACGGAACGCTTCCAGACTCCGGCCGATGAAACTTGGCTCATCACTGCCTTCGGTGCTCACACAGGCACATGAGGGATGGGTGTAGCAGTTGGATGTAGACTAGCGTGTGTGCGATACAGATCGTGTATGGGTGGGTGGAGCGTCGGGACACATTCCTCCTCATAGACATGACGAGGAACGAAAGAGCCGCTGCTAAACACCGACACTTCCACAGCCCCCTGGCTTCAAGAAAACACATGATGTCGTTGTAACGGATAAAAAATTGTTCCGCTGCACTTTCCATGTGCATGATATGTAAAATGAGAGATCTTGTTCTATATGTACATGTTAATTCCTTTATATATTTACATACATTTTATAGATATCTATAATGTATATAATTAATCTCAATATGTCTCAGTGGATGTATGTTGTTGCCCGGGTTTGGTGGGGGCCCATTCCCGGGAACACACTGCTGCTGCCCATATGTCACCTGCTGCTGCTGCTGTCGGAGATGTCTCAGTTTATGTATCTTGTTGCCCGGGTCTGGTGGGGGCCCATTCCCGGGATCACACCGCTGTTGCGCACACATTGGCTGCTGATGCCTGTCCTGCTGAGTTAGGCCGATTTATTTATAGGCCTTATACTGCAATCTAACTTCTACCTGCTGATGATGCTGCTGCTGATCGACCTCACATTGACTTGTCTGTATGACTTTTAAAACAACGTTGGCTGCTGATGCCTGTCCTGCGCAGTTAGGCCGAGATATTTATAGGCCTTATACTGCAATCCAACTTCTACCTGCTGATGATGCTGCTGCTGTTTGTCATCGACCTCACGTTGACTTGTCTGTATGACTTTTAAAACCACGTTGGCTGCTGATGCCTGTCCTGCGCAGTTAGGCCGAGATATTTATAGGCCTTATACTGCAATCCAACTTCTACCTGCTGATGATGCTGCTGCTGATCGACCTCACGTTGACTTGTCTGTATGACTTTTAAAACCACGTTGGCTGCTGATGCCTGTCCTGTGCAGTTAGGCCGAGATATTTATAGGCCTTATACTGCAATCCAACTTCTACCTGCTGATGATGCTGCTGCTCATCGACCTCACATTGACTTGTCTGTATGACTTTTAAAACAACGTTGGCAGCTGATGCCTGTCCTGCGCAGTTAGGCCGAGATATTTATAGGCCTTATACTGCAATCCAACTTCTACCTGCTGATGATGCTGCTGCTGATCGACCTCACGTTGACTTGTCTGTATGACTTTTAAAACCACGTTGGCTGCTGATGCCTGTCCTGCGCAGTTAGGCCTCATGCACACGACAGTTTTTTTTCACGGCCCGCAAAAACGGGGTCCGTGGGTCCGTGATCCGTGACCGTTTTTTCGTCCGTGGGTCTTCCTTGATTTTTGGAGGATCCACGGACATGAAAAAAAAGTCGTTTTGGCGTCCGCCTGGCCGTGCGGAGCCAAACGGATCCGTCCTGAATTACAATGCAAGTCAATGGGGACGGATCCGTTTGACGTTGACACAATATGGTGCCATTTCAAACGGATCCGTCCCCATTGACTTTCAATGTAAAGTCTGGAGTTCTTTTATACCATCGGATTGGAGTTTTCTCCAATCCGATGGTATATTTTAACTTGAAGCGTCCCCATCACCATGGGAACGCCTCTATGTTAGAATATACTGTCGGATATGAGCTACTTCGTGAACCTCAGATCCGACAGTATATTCTAACACAGAGGCGTTCCCATGGTGATGGGGACGCTTCAGGTTAGAATACACTACAAACTTGGTACAAGACTGCCCCCTG